>NC_067149.1:25884590-26217715 GCF_903995435.1 Acomys russatus
GTTTCCAGTTCTCAGAGAGTCCCACATTTAGGAGCCATTCACACCTGTGCTATTTACAGCTCCTCCCGTTGCCCCTCCCCCACAGTGAAAAACATGGCTCTTTCTCTCCCTCAACTAGGACACACATTTCTAACTTGGGGGGCAAAGATTTTCACACATTCATCTTTAAAGAGAAGTCACCCCAAATAGGTGAACATACAGCAGGATGGCAGGTGGGCCGGGGCAGAACACACGTACGTTCTGTGTTTCACCCAGGAACACCAACGACGACCCCTCTTCTTCACACTTGAGAGGAGACCGAGACCCTCTTAGAGAGTGCTGTCTTCATTTGGGTTTCTATTGCTGTGATAAAACACCATGACAAAAGCCACTTGGGGAGAGGAGGGTCCATTTGCCTCACAGAAATTGTTCTCAACTTGTGGATTTGGACCCCTTTCCAGGGTCTGTCACACAACCCTTGCACAGGGGTCCCATGTCAGATAGGTTGCACACCAAATATTTACATTACCGTTCATAACAGTAACAAAGTTACAGTTATGAAGTAGCAATGAAAAGAATTTTATGGCTGGGAGTCACCACAGCGCGAGAAACTGCGTTAAAGGGTCACAGCATTAGGAAGGTTGAGAACCACTGTCTTATAGCTTTTGAGCCCATCACCTGGGGAAGTAAAGTCAGGGTAGGAACGAACCTGGAGGCAGGAACACAAGCCATAGGTAAGTGCTTGTTACTGGTTTGCTATTCATGGCTTGTTTCTTCTACAGTTCAAGGCCACCTGTCCAGGGCTGGCACCACCCTCACGTGGCACAGGCCCTCTTACATCAATCACTGATCAAGACAATATGCCACAGAGTTGCCTACATGCTAATCTTATGGCACTGTTTTCTCAGTTGTGGTCCCTCTTCTCTGATAGCTGTAGCTTCTGTCAAGCTGACCTAAAACTAGCCAGCACAGGGGTGCAAACCTACCATGGGGACTATGAAAAGTAAGACGGATTCCCTGTCTTCCAACTCACTCCCTTAAGGGACAGTCCTGTGTTAACGCAATCCATCCAGCAGCATGGCAAAGGCATGGATGAAAAGAAAACCCAAAAATCACAGTTTGCAATTAGAAATTTAGAGAGGTGGCTGGGGAAATGGCTCAGTAGGTAAATTGCCTGGTATGCAAGCATAAAGTTCTGAGTTCAAACCCTCAAGATCCAAGTAAATAAACAAAACTGTTTAAAACTGTATCTAAACACTCCATTATAGTGTTATTGAATACACAAAATGCATTTCCACTCACATTGACTCATGTCCAAGAACTATCTCTTTTCTTAAATTTCCACAGGCTAGCCTCTGCTAACATCAGTTCTTTACCATGTTATCCTTGATTAGGCCTCGGCTAAGTGAGGATATGATTGGTTTGCTATTCTACCCAAACCATGAAGACTCTCCATACCAGCAATAAAAACCTTTGCTTTTTTTCTTTTAAAGATTGATAATTTGCTAGTTTGTTTGTTTGGATGTTTTGCCCGCATATGTGCCTGTGCAGTGTCTGGGCCGGCCAGAACACTGTCCTGGATCCCCTGAAGCTGGTCGCAAGGACAGCGCTTTCCCACTGGGCCATATCCTCAATACTGTTTCCCCATCATTTGTTTTATGACCATTTTTGTGTTTAAAAGAGAAGCCTTTTCCCATCAAGAATTCCTCCTTTGCTTTCCATCTTGGGTACCATTGTGGGCAAAAGACAGAGCTTTTAGACTTTTTCTGCTCCTGTTTGCTATTTGAAATAAGGTCTCACCCAGGAGCCCAGGCTGGCTTGGAACTACATAGCTCAAGCTGGCCTCAAACTCATGACAACCCTTCTGCCTAAGTCTCAGAAGCACAAGGTTACAGGCTCGAACCAACAAACCCAACTTACTTATCAGCCTTTGATATGGCTTTCTCGCTAAGCTCAACCATACTTCCCTTTTGATTTCAAGAGAACATCTGAAGAGGCCACCGTTGGGTTGTTAATTAGCCTTGTTTAGAGGTCACTGCATCTCAGCAAGCAGAGAGAGCCAGTGAGAGCGAGAGTACAGGGCACCTGGGAGGTGGATGTTTATCTGTGGAGTCTGCAGTCTGCTATCCACATAGGTCATGGCACTCGCTGGTAAACAGACTGACACCCTGAGCAATGAGTGCTACCCAAATATGCCACAGATACTCAGTGAGTATGCCTTCCTGGAATATATACTGTGCTCGGTTTCCCAAGCCTTCAACTTCCTTAAAAAGAAATATCATGAAGGCACAATAAAGCAAAGTGCTGTAACACTCAGTCCACCTGTCTGTGTCAGTCAGTCAAGCAATGACAAATGACAAAGCAGGTGACCATAGACAGCCTATCCAACCCACAAGGTTTTAACAGAACTGAAATTTTCCTTTTGTCTGGAGCCATCATAGACGTAAGGGAACATAGCACCATGGTGTTACATCTTGTGGCACAGCATCACTGACTCATGCTATGACAGAATGCCATGATGTGATGCTGTGATGTACCGCCATGATGTGATGCTGTGATGTACCGCCATGATGTGATGATGTGATGTACCACCATGATGTGAGGCTGTGATGTACCGCCATGACGTGATGCTGTGATGTACCGCCATGACGTGATGCTGTGATGTACCGCCATGACGTGATGCTGTGATGTACCGCCATGACGTGATGCTGTGATGTACCGCCATGACGTGATGCTGTGATGTACCACCATGACGTGATGCTGTGATGTACCACCATGATGTGATGCTGTGATGTACCACCATGATGTAGTGCTGTGATGTACCGCCATGATGTGATGCTGTGATGTACCGCCATGATGTGATGCTGTGATGTACCGCCATGACGTGATGCTGTGAAGTACCACCATGACGTGATGCTGTGATGTATCACCATGATGTGATGCTGTGATGTACCACCATGATGTGATGCTGTGATGTACCGCCATGACGTGATGCTGTGATGTACCACCATGACGTGATGCTGTGATGTACCGCCATGACGTGATGCTGTGATGTACCGCCATGATGTGATGCTGTGATGTACCACCATGATGTGATGCTGTGATGTACCGCCATGACGTGATGCTGTGAAGTACCACCATGACGTGATGCTGTGATGTATCACCATGATGTGATGCTGTGATGTACCACCATGATGTGATGCTGTGATGTACCACCATGATGTGATGCTGTGATGTACCGCCATGACGGAATGGTGTGATGTACCGCCATGATGTGATGCTGTGATGTACCGCCATGATGTGATGCTGTGATGTACCACCATGACGTAATGCTGTGATGTACTGCCATGATGTGATGCCTTCAGGTAATACCCTCACCACATAAAGGGTTGTGATGCCGTGACATAATGTTTTCTCCTGTGTGTGTGGTGATTCTGGGATAACCAAACACTGTGGTGCCAGGGTAGTCCCTACACCTGTGTGTGGTGCCTCAGATTTGATCATGACAATGCCTGTTATCTGTCTCAGGTGTTTGCTATATTGTATGTTTACTGTTTTTGGTTTGGATTAGTTCCTTTTATTGTTTGTTAGCTTGTTTTGACACAGAGTCTCGTGTGGTCCAGGCTGGCCTCCAACTCACTACGTACCTGAGAGTGACTTTGTAGCCCTCTGGATCCTCCCAGCTCCATCCCCAAGCCCTGTGATGACAGGTATGCACTGTTTGTTATTGTTACTTAGGATGCATCAAAGAAACCCGAGTGTGTCTGGGGCACGAGAGGAGGAGTTAAGCCCTATCAAGCACTATCAAACCCAGTTGAAATGTCCCTAATGGGAATGATAAGCCTTTACCATAAGTATCCCAAACTCTACCTCATTTTATTTCTCATTTAATAAGTTAAAACAATGAAGGTCTTGGGGAATTTGATTCTCTGACAGATGTTAGGCAGGCTATCTTGAACCAAGCAGCCTAGCTGCTCTGAATACGGCATGGATACCTTGAGGAAGCTACATTTTATCTATAACTACTTGCTGCCAAAACACAACTCTCAATCCAGAAGGCTTTGTCCTAGCATGAATGTCTCAAAACAGCTGGCACTGGTTTTTTTTTTTTTTTTAATCACTACAAGCCCTAGTGGACCTATTGGATATTTTCACCCATGCCTGATGGCTTTGGAGAAGACCTATGACTTGCTTAAAGACACTTGCATGAAGAACAGTCCGTGATTTGTGGAAACACCTTTTTCACAGCCATCTGCTGACTACATAAACAGGCTGTTCATTTTTCTGTGTCAGCCAGGGCTGAACCTCGGGGTTGGGGCGCCCTCAGTCACACAATTAGAACCAATAAACCGCTGTTCTGAATGGCCTTTTCATTGCCTACTTTTGATTTCTATTGTAATCAGATAAGGTTGATGTGGTCAACACTGAGAAGCAACAGCAAGCCCAGCAACAGCACCGATGCAGTACTAGCAAAAGGGGACAGAGACACAGGGACAGGAAGAGCAGAGGGAACAAAAGATGGTGGACACAAGAAGAAGGCTGTGAAGAACCAAAGAGAGGGTACTGCAAATTCTAGTTCCTGTTAGAATTAAAGGGAGTGGCCCAGCCCTAAAGACTGAGGGTCAAGAACTGTGACTCTACTGTTAGGAGTCATGAGTGTACCACATTTGGAGCTGGGACACTAGCTGCCACTGTTGCTGCTGCTAAAAGCTGAGGACTTCACGAGCTGCCCAGAGCCAGGCTGCTGGTAATCAATGGCAGAACCACTGGTGACCAAAGTTTCTGGACTCTACAATCTGGAGCCACAAACCAACACTGGCACTGGGCCTCCCTACACTCTCACACACATGCACTTGCTCTAGCGCACATGTGCACACAATGCACACAGACTGCACACATACAAAATAAAAACAAATAAACAGAGAAGTAAAGTTTATTATGAAGGGTGAGGAGATGGCCAGTTTGCTAAAGTGCTTGCTGTTCAAGCGCAGGGACCAAAGAGCCACCTCCAGAACCTCCAGAAAAAGCCAAGTGTGGAAGCCATCACTTGTAATCCCTGTGTTGGAGGAAAGAAGCGGTAGGAGGATCCCAAAGCCTCATGGACTGGGCAGTCTAGCCTACTGGACAAGCTCCAGGCCAGTGAGGGGTTCCATATCCTAAGAAAGAAAAAAAAAGTAACGACATCTGAAGTTGTACTGCTGCCTCCACAGCCATGTGCACACAAACACAAGTACACAAAGGCTTACCATGCAACAGTCTCATGTTTACTAAATCCACAGATTGCATTAAGATGCCCTAATTGACCTGTACTGTCGAGGTGTGTGGAAGTGCACTCTGAGATGTAGACAGGACAAATTCACCTCATGACGCATTCCTCAGGTCTCTTTTCCACCATTAAGTGACATGTGAGGCTGAATCTATCAACTCCCAAAGCCACTAACTGAGGTAAGACTTGTCCTTCTCCAGACTTACAGGCGGGAATCTGAGGTACGAGGTGTTTATATGTGCTTGCCACAATTAGAGTAGTTAGAGGTGGGGATAGGGACAAATCTAGACTGTCAGCTCCTGAGCCTTTGACTCAACAACATACCCAAGTAGACTTAAACACCCAGGACAGTCCTTTTTTTTTTCCCCTGTTGAGGAGGGGTTGACAAAATTTGGCTCCTGGGTCAACTTCTTCCCGTTGCTTGATTTCTGTAAATAAAGGTTGATCAGAATAAAATGTCTATATATGTGTGTGTGCATGAGAGAGAGAGAGAGAGAGAGAGAGAGAGAGAGAGAGAGAGAGAGAGAGAGAGAGAGAGAATGAATATATGTAGAAGCCATCAGGGTCTATCACAATTGTTCTCCACATTAAGTTTTAAGTTTTAATTATTTTGAGACATGTTTTATATTTTTTAAATTATGTATGTTATGTGGATCTGTTCAAGTGAGTCTTGGTGCCTTAGAGACTAGAGGCATCAGATTCCCTAGAGCTGGAGTTAGAACCTTATGAGGCGGGTGTTGGGAATCGAGCTCAGGTCCTCTGTACGAACAGTAGGTGCTCTTAATCACTGAGCTATCTCTCTAGCCTTACTTTTTTGAGACAGGATCTCCAGTGCCTTGGATCTCACCAAGTATGGGCCACCTCGACATAGGGATTTGCCTGCCTTGGCCTCTCCGCACTGTGATCACAGGCAAGCACTACCTTGCTGGAGTTTTTTACGAGGTGTGTTAGCTAGTGTTACATCAATCTGACACCAGTTAGAATCACTTGGGAAGAAAGAACCTCAGTTGAGAAAAGTCTCCTACCAAATTGGCCTTTGGGCATGAATTAGTAGCTGACATGGAAGCAGGCAGTCTAACTCGGTCAGTACCACCCTTGGGTAGGTGGTTCTGGGAGTGTACGAGAGAGGCGGCTCAGCAAACCATGAAGAACAAGCCTGTAGCAGCCTTCTCCCATGGCCTCTGCATCAGCTCCTGCCTCCAGCCTTCTGCTCCAAGTTCCCTGGGTGATGGACTATGCTGTAGAACCAAAATAAAGCTGAAATAAACCCTTTCCTCCCCAAGTTGATTTTGGCCAATGGTGTCTTATCACAGACATAGAAACCCTAACTAAGACTCATAATTCTAACTGAGATCCTTATGTTTACAAGGCAGGCACTTGCTGACTGAGCCATCTCCCCTTAATCTGCACCCCTCATTTGATTTACTGTCTCTCTTGTGCTACAAAGGCAGAGTTAAGAAGTAATTGCAGCCTTGGCCTGAAAAGCCCAATATATTTAAGATCTGGCTCTTTGGGGGGAAAAAAAAGTTTGCCAACTTTCTGCATTATAGATGTACCAAGCATTCTTATGATTGCAGGTTTCTCAAAGATGGTATTTAATCATAATGTAGGAAACTCTAAAGTCTTTCCCAAAGACCCCAGCCTCCAGGGCTAAACTCACAAGATAGACTTTCAGAAAACACAACTGTGCAGAAGATGTCTAGGAAGGCAGAAATCAGCAGGACTCCCCTTGTGCAAAAAGATGCCAAACATGCTTCTTTATGACACACAGCTTTAATCTCAGGCCCTCACCCACAACAAATGCTGTCAAAGCAAGGGGAGAAGCAAGACTACACTCAAGGGCCGAGAAGAGCAGCTCAGCTCATGCTAAAACCTGGCAAGGGATGGCCTGCAGTTAGGGGCCAGGCCTCAGGTTTAAATCCCAGCTCCATCTGCTCCACCTCCATCTTATCTCTGGTGGAAGAGGAGGAGTAATGGTGCTCTTTTCCCAATGTATTGGACCACTTAGTCAAGATCCTAAGCATGAAGTTCTAAGCAAGCTGCCAGCCATTTGCTAGCTAGTCTCTGGAGCTTTGCTGCTGGGAAGCAAAAGATGTGGATTTGTTTACATATTTATTGATGGCATCCCATGAATTTCAGGCTGGCTTCAAACTCACTGCGTGCTGTGTGACAAAATGTTACCTGGGGAGATGGCACACATACATCTACTAAGCCTAAATATGGAGCCCGTGAAAGACCAAAGCATAGGTACCACCAAAGTACAACTTGGTAAACTAATGAGTTTTATTGGGGTTACTCATAGGAGCAAAAGTGACTCAAGGATAGCTGTGTCACAAAAGCCCACCCCAGCATGGGTGACAGTTCACAAACTGGGGACCTGGGACACACTGCATAGCATTCAGGCAGCTCAACCAGTTGGAGAGGTCCTCTCCAGGTGCCTCGGCTAGTCTAAATTTCTTGGAGGCAGAGTAGCTGGTTTTGACTTCTTTATCTTGTTGGAATGCTCCTTGCAGCTTAGATAGGATGTGTCTTTTTTGCAGCTGCACTTCCCCTCCTCTGAAGAACTCTCAGCTTTAATTGCTTACTCTGGCTGCCAGGGGGTCTAGAGACTCTGGTCAGTTTCAGGAACTTCTGGAGCTATTTTGAGTTGTTTACCTTCCTGCTCAAGAAACTTCCCTGAAGCATGGAATATTTCCATCTTGGAGGAAACAATTGCACAACAGTCAGATAGACAAAACTGCAAAGAACACTGAGACCTAGCCTGAAAGAAGCCGAGAACAGGCTAGCTGTGTGGAAGAGGATTAGGTCAGAGTTACTTGGAAGGGACACTCTCCAAACTGCTGAGCTGCCTGCAGGCTGTGCACTGTGCTCCAGGTTCCCAGCTTTGTGAGGTGCCACAGTGATAGGGTAAGCCTTAGCGATACACCTGTCTTTGAATCACCGCTAACCCATACTCCTGGAAGCATCCCCAATAAAACTCATTTGTTTACCAAGCTGGACTTTTGCAATACCCACAGAAGGGACTCTAGCCACCCCAGCCAGACAAACATGGCTCTAGCAGGCCTTGCCCTTCTCCCCCATACCCCCTACCTTATTAAGAAACAAAAAAGCAAAACAAACAAACAAACAAAACCACATTAGATTATATTCCTAAAGCTAGCCACCAAGGCTAATTTGGCCAATTCTTCCCACTGAGGCTGACTACCAAGGTCCAGCTATCAAACTATGGAAGTCCAGCAATCAAAGGCTCCCTTTGATTGACCTAATTAACATGCCCAATCAAAGTTAAACACTTCATCCTAACACAGGGTTTCCCATTTTACCTTTATAATCTCATCTTTGCCTATAGGGCACGTCTGTCTCCTCTCTACCCAGAGGTAATCCTTTGTCACCCCCCAGTATCCCTTCCTCCCTCTTTTGTTCCCTTCCCTTTCTTCCTTGTCCTCTCTCTCTTGTCTTTGTCTCCTATTCCCTGTCCTTTGTCCCTCTGGGGCAAATAAATCTCTCTTTTGTTCTGAGAACTTGGTCTTGGGGTGTCTTGTGCCAATACTGGTCCTTTATACCTTGGTCTATTGTGGGATCTCCATTGGGTAAGTGGATGAGCGTGTTGCGTCTCTGCTATACCACTGGGTAGCAGAGAAAGGCTTTAAACGTCTGATCTTCCCATTTTTTGTCTTCCAAGTGATAAGATTACAGGCCTGCCCTACCCACTCTTGGTTTTATGTGGTGCCAGGAAATCCAACCCAGGGCTCGAGCATCCTGAGAAAACACTCTATAAACTGCACCACATCACTGGCCTCTCATTTATCTTTGAGGTGGCATCCTCAGATGCAGTAGAAGTTGTCCTGGAACTCACATTGACCCTCCTGCCTCTGCCTCCTGAAAGGATGTGTACTACCGTGCATGGCTCCAAGTTAGTGGCTGGTTTTGAAGAGGCATTCAACCCCAGGCCATTCAGCTGTCAAAGATCAGAATGATGGCAAGGAACTACAGACGGTATTTATCATAATAAATCCAAGTACAGGACAAATGTAGCCACGTTAGGAAAATGTTCCCCAAGTGAGGAAAAGAATCCAAGCAGACAAGTAAGTGCCATGTTTCCATGTGAGATAGTTCAAGCAAAAGATAAGGTGACTACAAAGAGGAAGAAGGTCTTAACTGCCTGGAAAAGAATGTCCTAGGTGAAATATATTGCTGAATCGCTGGACATCAGAAATAGAAATGAGACAGTGTACAAGGCAGAAGAAAACTGCACCATGCAGACTGAAGGAAGTCGAACTTGTATCCTCTCAGTTGGTGCAGCAATAGCATCCGGCAAGGTGCATGCGTGCCTCCTGACAAACTGTCCATTTTAAAATGTCCTTTACTGTGACTGTATTTGCAGCTTTTCTCTGAGACCTAGGCCGAGTATTTTCCTGTATAAGGAAGACAAAGCTGGAGAACGCGATGAGGCACACTCATAATTAGAACTGTCTACAGCAGCCGAATCGTTCCAAACACAGCGCCTTACTCTTAGGCCATTGGAGTCAGACTCTGGCTCCTGGGAACTGGACGCCCAACCCCTTCAGATGGTGGAGGGACAGCAAGACTGGAGCCACAGAGCTAGATGAAAAACAACATGCTTCCCCCTCCACCCCCTCTCTCTCTTCAAAATACAAATTGAATTAATTTAACACAGTTGGGGCAAGTAACTGCTATGTGCTCAATTTAAGTCTTACAGCCCTGCTGGGATGAGGCTCTATGTTCCCAGGCCGGGGCACATGGCTTTCATTAGTTTATCAAGACCTTGGTTTTCACTTTGCTCATTTAAATGGAGCCAAGTTGACCATGTGCGATGGCCTCAAGTGCCCTTATCTCTTCTGATGGATTCAGAAGCCACAGCCTCCTGCTTTGAAACGTATCTAAACACAGAAAGGCTATTGCATATAACCAGTGACACCAAAAGCCACTTTTATCGAACAGAAAGCAACTTTACTGAGACAGTCACAGCATGAAGAAACTCTCCTTTAAAAAGAACATGTATCTGGGAACTTTATTTTTAAATGTTAAAGTTACAAAAGTTTATGGCTATAAAGCATGGTCATTCAAAGATTCACAGGCTCATTTGACAGACTCAGAAAGCTAGCTAAGACACCTCTTGTCACCCTACTGCCATGGGGGGGGGGGATGCCAACTCTACCTTATTGAGTTTCCCAGCACTGTTTTCTTTGTTGCATTGCTGAGACTAAAACCTTGGGCTTTGAGCACGCTAGGCAAGTGTCTACTAGTTAACTGCATCCTCTGCCCTGGTTCTCCAGCCACTGCCAACTCTAGAGCACAGCACCCCTCTTTCCTCCCCATCTCCTCCTCCATCGGCAGAATTCTGCCCCAGCATTACACTTGGATAGCTCAGCAGGATATAAGAGCCAGCTGTCTGAGCTCTGTGCCTGTGGGTGCCTGGCATTCTAGTCACATAAGGCCCCTACTGCTTTCTTGAAGTGACTGGATTGATGGGATGGGCTCAGTCAGGTGCGACCAAGAAAAGGCTAAAAACAATTCCCGGCCCTATCCATTGTTTGCTTGCCCACAGATGCAGCTGGCTGTTGGAAGCACCAGCTGGAAGATGGATGCTGGTATTTCCAGAAAGACCTTTTGAGTCAGGAGAGTTGTGATGGAGCCCCATGCTGCGGCAGAGGCATAATTATTTCCAATAACTGTCTAGGCTGCTTGGTGAGTTTCAAAGCCAAGGGCCTTCTCACTGCAGCCAAATATTTAGGGCTGATCTCGGAGGGTTTTTTTTATTTACTGCCCATGTCAAATCGCATAGCTGGAGACTCTACTCTGCTAAAGGATTATTCAGCAAATCAGAAGGAAGTATTTTTTTCTTGTTTCTTACAAATGTTTTATTTATGTGTGGTCATTTACATACCCCTACTGCCAAATCACACAGAAAAAAAAAATATTTTACTACTAATATTTTGCTACTCTAAGCCAGTGTTCCAGACCAATGATGCTGAAACCCCTCCTCTGACCATTGTTGCCTCTTCCCTCAGACTGGCAGCCAACCCAGGGGCCCAAACATGCTAGGCAAACCTTCTAGCATGAGGTAAACCCCGTCCTCAAATTGCGAGAGGTTCCATATACCAGCAAGATCAGGCAGTATTTTGTTATTTGGACATTACAGTGACCAGCTACAACAGGAACTTATCATCTCCCTCTTACAGAGGAGGAAACAGAAGTGTGGAAGCTAAGCACATCTAAAAAGCAACAGAGGTAGATTTGGGAGCTGGTTGTATTATGCCAGACTGTCCTGGGACACGAGAACCAGCGCTCCTGACAATTGCCTTACTTCTGCAGACAACACTAGGGCACTTAGAAACACTGGGTGATTTGAGTCCCAGTGATAACCTCCAAATGAGTCTCCTTGGTCATACAAGGGATGGAGAGCAGGTTTGGATATGGTTGAAGTGTGTCTCATAACGGTGCATGTGTTGGAAGCATTGCTCCCAATCTGGCACTTTGGAGATGTGATAGAATCATCAAGACATGGGGCCTGAAGTAAATTAAGTCCCTGGAATCAAGGTACTTGGAAGGCCTCAAAGTGGAAGTTCTTATAAGAACCAATTGCTATAAAAAATGCATTTTCCCTTCAAGGGCTTCTTATCTGCCCTTGCAATCTCCCTTCCCCCTTTTTATATGTACTCCCTTCACACATACAAGCATTTGCTGTCTACACTAATGCCCTCATCAAAGCTAAACATAAACCTGCACAATGTTCTCAGCTCTAGAACTCTGAGCTGAGATAACTTCTCTTAATACAATACCCAGCCTCAGGTATTTTGCTACAGTAACAGTAAATAGACTAAAAGGAGGGTAAAGGCTACAAGGCATAAACATCTCACAGTGTAGCTGAGTGATTCTCAGTGTAGCTGAACATGGTTAATGCCATGAAGTTAGTTCTATTATTTTATTGAGCCTTAACAGTTATGCCATCAGGCATCAGGAGTATGGTCTTCGAGTTCTGGTGAACACGTCTTGTTAAAACTTATTTTTAGTTGTTTCACACTAAATATAACTAAATAAAAAAATAAAAATATTAGTGAGTATAAATATATAGCCTAATAATTACCTCAAAATGAATACCCACATAGCATCGCTCTTTAGCCTCAAACACTTCCCCTCCAGGCTAATTGCTTTCCTGTTGCTTGATCATATGCTGTGATGAAAAAGCAACTTACAAGAGAAAGGGTTTTCTTTCTGGCTCGCAGTTCTGATACAGACCATTACCATGAGGAAACAGGTTATATCACATCCAAAACAAAGAACCAGAGAGCAATGCCAGTGTACAGGCCCCTCTCTCCTTTTCGCTAAGCCTGGAGCCCTTTCAATGAAATGGTGTTACCCACATTCAGGGTGGGTCTTTCCACCACAGTTAACCTAATTCAGAAAAACCCTCACAGAAGGGCCATTGGCCAACCTCATCCCTCCCCACGGAAGGATTTCAGATCCTTCCAAGGTGACAACTGAACACAGCCATTGCATTCTCCCTGTCCTCCCAGTGCCACCCACTATAGGGGCTGCACAGCCACATACCATCAACATTGGGGCTGGGCAGTTCCTTATAGGCTGTCCAATGTACTGTGGACTTTTCTGAGGGCCCTGCCCTATGCCGACTCGATTCCGCTGGCATTGTTCCCAAATGGTGACAGCCAACAAATTTCTCCAACATTGACAAATGTCCCTTGGGGGTGGAATTACCCCTAATACAAAACTATTACATCATTTTGATGGTGATGTCTTAGGTGTCCTTTCTCCTTTGCCATCTGACCACACATCCTTTAGCCTAAGTCATTTAGCTCTTCCTGGTAGAAGGAATACTTCATCAAATAACTTAAACTAGTACATGAACCATAATCATAGCCCTCCAAAATGGCCTCCTGGGCAGGGTGACCGTATAATTTACTGTCCATACTGGAGGCGCAGACATTAATCAGGGTCAACCCCGGACAAGTCATCAAGACCAACCTACTTTAAGGACCCTCTGCTGCGAGTGAGCATTACCCTTGCAGCCAGGCACAATTAGGGCTCTCTTCCTGCTGCTTAATTGTATACGAAGTGACAGGAGACAATTAAAAGCAGTGCACTCCCCAAGAGCAAAGTAACACAGACCCAAATAAATGGCTTAAGGCTAAAGAGCTGCACAACGGAGGACTGGTTTGGCTCTGGGCCTTAACGGGGTGCACTCGCCAAATAATCTGCACCAAGACCAACTTAAATTGCTTATATCACATTCGAACAAGGCCTTGATTTAAAAGTAACGCCTTCCAAGCTTTGCCCATACATGCAGAGAAGATCACAGCCATCCCTGATAAGACGGTTTGCGTGTGTTGTGGGTGTTTAATTGGTGAATCTGAACCTTTCTTTCTCAGGACTCACGGAAAGTAGCCCAGCTCTTATCAATTTCAGTTGCTCTACATTTTGATCTCCTAAGCCCTCCGCTATTGACCATGCTCAGAGGCAGCTGGGGTTTTCCTTACACACATGGGAAACTATATTGATAACCTATTTGCAGGAATACAGCTTAGCTCAACTTGCATTATGCAGGACATCAAAGAACACAGGCATCAGTTATCTTCATCAGGCCCTTGTACTGTGCTGAAACACCCACTCCTGACCTCAGTGTATAGCTCTCTTCCCCAGCAACTGAGTGCATGTGACAGGTCACGTGGTCTGAGTGGTTCTCTACTACAGAAGTCATTTATCACAGAGGCTTCCTCCAGAGAAGTCAACCAGACCGACTTTTTTTTTTTTGGTCTGGAAACTTTATAAAGAAATCTTGCAGTTTGGTAGGCTAAAAGTTCAACATTACGTGACCCCTTGTGTGGAGCCTATGGGTTTTTGTTTGCTTGCTTGCTTGCTTGTTTTTTGTTTTTTGTTTTGGTGGAAAGAGATCACATAGGAAAACAGAGAGATTCGGTGGCCACTTTTCTCTGGAAGTGACCCAGGTCCTATAAACACTACATCAATCCCTTCCTAAGCTGATGCCCCTATGACCAAAGCCCTTCACTTCGCCATACAGCCATAGTGGGAAATGGGCTTCCAGCCCATGAAGTTTTGAAGGACATATTCAAACCATATCCACATAAGCCAGCAATAGCTATACTATACATACCGTACAGTCCTTTTATCATGCCAAACAAAACACAAAAAACAGCAACAAAAACAGTACACAAGACAGAAAAACAGGGCTCTTAAAAAGTGATAAGAAACCAGACCTTGAAGTCATTGTTCATCTCCAAGCAAAGCACTCCTCCTACCTGTTAATGACAACCTGCACACAAGAAAAGACGCAGTGTTTTTTATGATATCTGTAAAACTGTATTTCCCACTTGTCAAAACAGTACCCTCTGTAGCAGTACATTTCAAACTTCTGAGGGTACCGCACAGTGAAAGATATGTTAGGCTGCAGTCCTGAACGTACATCACCGCCTCCCCCCCCCCCCCCCGAAAAAAAACTGACTCAAAGGTTCACAAAGCCACAGAACTCTTACCAACTTATCATGGCACCAGCCTCTTGTCTTGTCAGATAGTCTTCTAATATTAGCTGTGACCACAAAATAGAGTTCATGACCCTCATTCTTGAGAACACTATCCCATGAGATAAAGCTTAGAAGTTGATTTCATCAGGAAGAATGCATTTTTTAAAAATGGTATAATAATTTCAGGAAGGCAGTTTACAAAGGAAAAATAGGTTTGGTCTACAAATTGCCAAGATTTTTTCCAAGCATCTAACAACAGAAAAATGTCATCTCAGGGTGTCTTTTTGATAGCCCAGGATCTAACTTAATAAGCTGAGGGAATGGAAAATCCCTAAGGATTTATAAATGAATTCATTACCTGGACAATGGTCATCTAAAACAAAATAAAAGTGATAAGAGAAAGGGAGAGAGGGAGGGAGAAAAGTGGGGAGCAGAAGGAAAAAGGGAAAGAGGTCCTTTGTAGTTTAAGTGCCAAGCCTTTACTTATATGTGCAAAGATAACCATGTAATTCTAGAAAATTATCACAGCTGGATATGACAGTCATGTATTTTTAACCGCCTTTCACGCACCCTGTTTGTATTCTCATTTAGCCAAAATTTCCTTTCTCTCCCTTCAAAGGCACTGCAAAGTCTTAATTAAATCTGTGCCATCAAACGGACAACCGGGAGTCTGGAGTTTTGTTAGGAACAGTGGCTAGAAAAGGTAAATACTCCCAAGACCCCGGAGGCTCCTCCCACATTCTTGACTGGCTATGGCATTAGCTCCTCCCACATTTCTTGACTGACTGTGGTGTTAGCTCCTCCCACACTTTTCTCAACTCCTTAGGCTCAAGTGTAGTTCTGTGAGAGCCCCCCTTAACTTATCCATAGGTAACATGGAAACCTGTGAATTTGCAAAGTGACATTGGGGGCAAGCATGTGCCTTCTCTAAAGAATGATCTTCTGCGAATTGTGGACAACAACAAAAATCAAACCTTATTGTCAATGTTCTATGCAGTTTCTTCATTTTCAACCATTGTTTTATTCAAATACTTCCCACAGGCATTACCAATATAAACGAATAAAGTGTTTGGTTAGTACATGTGCACTGTCCTGAAGAAATGACAGATCTTCTCTATCGTAAAAAGTCCCGAGTTTTTCTTGACCACCTCTGGGAAATATATGTACCACTCCAAGATGAGGGCATACGTGTGTGCCGTTGTTTACAGCATAGACTGCTGGCTATTTTGTAACATTGAACTTAGGAACAACAACAACAACAACACACACACACACACACACACACACACACACAAACCAGAACTTGTGATTCTCTATCAACTCTTACATATCAACTTAAATTTATGACGCGGATGGAAAGGCAAGGTGGCTACTGTTGTTCATTTGTTTGCTTTGTTTTCTTCAATGTCTGTAACAGCCTATGACTGGGACTCCTTCTAGTGACCCTACTCTGCTAAGAGCTTAACATGAAATTCGTTGTTAGGAAAGCCTTAACGGCACAGTCCTTAACCTCCCTCTAGGGTTTGCCTTACCATCTCGTGGACTATTCATGACGCCTGCCTGACGCCTGCAAACGGCCTGCCAGGGCTCCCTGACACAGATCTCAGTGAGTTCTTTTCCGCGGGCATATGACAGATCAAAGAGCGGCCTGAGAAGGTTAAGTAAGGGGAAGAGGCTTTTCTTCGCCTCCAGACATCGGCTTTGGATGCTCCACCACATCCACTCCCTTTGGGACATGAATCAGCATGTCAGGGATTGCCCTGTAATCTTGAACGCATCCTCTGAGTTGGTTGGTACGTCTCTGGGGGCAAGCTCAGGCTAACCCTGAAGAATCATGAAGCTTCTTCCCTGGGAGACTGCGGCTGTCAGCACCTTGGTTGGCGTCTTTCTTCCCCCAAGGGGCCACCTTGCAGACAACGCGGCCTTCTGGGTACCAGCAAACACATCAAGTCAACCCGCAAAGTTCAGAGGAGTTGGCTCTGGTATGTTTACAAGTCCTAGCAGATCTCAGGAATGTTCAGGATAATTATTACCGCACCCAGAAGCGCCCAGCCCAACCCTCTTACATCTGGAAGGAAGGAAGCAGCCACACAAAGGAGTGTGAGACAGACCTCCTACTGCCACTGAAATTCTCAGACCAGGGGAAGACTAGAGCCCAGCTCTTCTCTTTGTAAAGGGACCCAGCTCTAATCAGGAGCATCTTTAAGAGTGCAGGAGACCCTCTGCAGATGAAGACGTTGGTCTATAGTCCAAACGAAATAGCACTTCTCAAATTAGGGCTAAATGTGCCTCCTCCGGGTGAAAATGAAAAGTGAAATACTCCAGAAAATTGACAGGGAGCGGTTCACACGCACACAGCCTCTCCAATACAGGCGCGCCTAGGATGTGACACGCCTATTTACAAAGGGTAGCCAAGCCCAGCAGTGTGTGTCTTCAGCTAACGCCGCCCGGGACCCTCAGCTCCTTCCACCGCCTTTGGAGGGCATCTCGGGGTAATTGGGTCTGGGATTCAAAGGTTCTTCTCACCCACCTCCCACCAAAGCAAAAAGCACATGGTCCCAGGTGGCGCGTTCGCAAACCCCACCAGCATGAAAGCCTCGAACCCGCCAAACTTCCTGTCACCATACCGCCAGAGCCACCAAAGCCGGGCGCCAAGTGCCTAGGAACTCCAGTCTAGGCTGCACTAGCCCGGGAGCCTTGGGGCGGGGCTTCCCAGTGGCAGGAGATTGGGGCCCTTCTCTGAGGGTCCCCAACCTGCTCGCCGCACTGGGGACGCACTCCGCGCTCCTAAGGTGGAACCTTGGCCTCCCTCCTCCAGCGATAGCGCGCTCCGACAACCCACGGGAAAGTCACCCACCTACCTGATCAGCCGCCCTCCTCGGGCTAGCGGGGCTGTCGCCTTGCTACTTTATTGTCTGCACTGCGCACCGCGCGGGACCCGGGGAACCCGCTCCGCGCCAGTCCCGCAACTCCTCGGCGCGCGGCGCCTTTCCCCGCGGCGGCTGTCTTCCTCTAGGTCCTCCTCTTCGCCCAGGCTTGGGCTCAGCGTCGGAGCCGCGCAGCCCAACTCCGCGGCGGCTAGCCGGGCAGCCAGAGCCCGCAGCATCCCCCGGCCCAGCCTCCTCACCAGAATCCCCACACTCCGCGGAGAAGCCCCCACGCCGCCTTTGAGCTTCTCCGAGTCCCTCAGTCCAGCCTCCTGCCGCTGTCAGCCCCGGCTCTCCACCGCGCTCTCGGCGCTGCCCCCGCCCGTCGCCTCTCCGGGGGCCAGGGCGGCCCTACCAATGAGGCTCGGCGGATGCGCTGTTCCGGCCCAGTCATTGTATCGGGAGGAGGAGGGGGAGCAGAGCAGGGAGGGGGCGCTCGGCCCCGCGGTTGCAGCTAGTCTGGCCTTCTGCGCGCGCACAGGCGGAGGGCAGCGGGTGCGAGCCGGTCCTGGGGTGCAGCTAGGTGGCGGGAAATCTCGCTTCACTGCATCGCCCTGACTTTGAACAGCTGTGGTACTCTCAATTGCGCTTCAGGGATCTGAAGCATCCCGGGACCTTAGAATAAAGGGAGATGCAAGGTGCCCCCAAGGACTTGAGTGGGTCTGGAGAAATGCCTGGCTCTGAGACTCCAGTAATCTGATGGCTCTGCATGAAAGGAGAAAGAGGAAGGGGTCGTCTGATACTGCCCCAAACTAGACATTTATAACATGACATTTAATTCACCCTGACTCCGGGGTGCTGTGAAGAGCTTTCTTTGAACACTCAGATTCCCTCCAAAGGCTAACAGTGACAGAGCAGAGGTCAAGGCCTGAGCTGATGCTGAGTTTAACTCAGTGATTGGGAGAAGGAAAGAAGATCCTCATGAAAGACCACTCCTAAGATGTTTTTTCTGTTTTATCCAAATGAATCGACAGATAGACCGACAAAGCTGCAGCAGCTGGGCCTGAGGAAAACATGTCCTAAAGCACTTTTTAATGCACACACACACACACACACACACACACACACACACACACACACCTCATCTCATTTCTCTACATACTTGCTGTTAATTCATTTTTCAAAGTAAATCCATTACAAAACCAATTATCTTCAACTACACAGTAATATAGCTCTGTGTTTTGTTGACTTACCACTTTTGAGTATTTAATGTTTCTGCAATGCTGGGGTTTGACCCTTCCTTCTCTCTCTTCTCCTCCCCCACCTCCTTCTTGTTTTCTTTCTTCTGTTCCAGCTTCTCTGCCCATCTCTTTCTTCTTAACAGATCACAGTCCTACACAGAGTTTGAGGGCGAGAGGACCTTGGTTTTCCCGGCCCTGATATCCCATAACTGCCATTGATGAGAAGGGAACAAGCGGGCGGGGAGAAGGCAAGATCTGAAGTGACAGACACTTGAGGTGGCTTGAGGAGTGATAAGAGATTGTGTGTGCCCGATGTACGTTTTAATTAAATTCTCTTCTGGTGCTGACTGGACTGTTTGCTTTCCATTAAATAGAAAATACCGAACGAACAGCTAACATTTGGTGAGTGGTAATTACTTGCCCTTCCAGACCAGAGAGGTATAAGCAGATCACGTGACAGCATCTTCCTTCCCTCCCACCCTCTACCCCTCCAAACCCCCACCTCCCACCCCCACCCCTGGGAAGATGAGGAAGCGCCCCCTCCCCTGCAGCGAGGTCCTCACCAAACACATAGTGGGAGCGCATTCAGTGTCTGTTGAACTTAAGGTCCTCTATAGTTTATTGAGGAAGTACATGAGGCCCAGAGGTCAGCTGACCAGCCTGAGACCAGGACCCTGGGAAGAGGTGGTACCCATCTGTAAACTTGCAAACCTCTCCACAAAACTCCTGGGTTCGGTGGGTACACCTGTGTAAAAATATCCCCCATAAGCAAACGTTTTGAGCCTTTATTTCCTCCTAGGAGATATTTTGCAAGCCAGGAAACCTTTTAGAGGGTGGGACCTGGCTGGTGAAAATAGGTCCCTAGGGGAAGGCCTCTGGAGACAGTGGCCTGGATTGGTCCCCCAGTTCTCTGCTCTCTGGTCCATGGTTAAGTGATGCTGCAGTGGCATTGCTGTGACTTCCCCCATGCCTTTCCCATCAAGACAGACCTGACTTTCTGAAACTGTGAGCCAAGTTAATCTCTGCTCCCTTAAGTTGTTTCTACCAGGTGTTTGGTCAGAAAGGAAAGATAATGAATACTCATCCTCAGAAGGAAACCAAGTCTTGTTACAAAGAAGAGACTCTTTGCTTTCGGCCACTCAGTTGTCCAGGAGACGCTGTCATACAAATGTGGGAGGAAATGGAAGAGGAGCAAGACCACTGAAAGAGATATGGTATTTGTTTTCAAACGTACAAACAATATGTAAATCTATGTATCTAACTTAAATAGGATTATAAGACAGTCCAAATGTGACAACATCTAGATAATAAAAGTAATATTTGTGTTTTGAAAAAAAATAATTAACACCTCTTGTAGTTTTTGTAAAATCAGTAAATATGTCACTCCATGCTAGGCAGTGTGACAAAAACAAACAAACAAGCAAAAAACACTGCAATGAATCAAAGAAAAGAAAAAGTTTCTCCCGCAGAAAGTTGTTATTTAGTAGATATGAGGCAAATATCTATGGTCAAAATGACAGCAATAACACCAGGAACCTGAAATACGGAATTTCCAGGTAAAAAATACGAAGGCTCCATTAACAGCTCGATTACACAGAAAGATTTTTAAAATTAATTTATTTATTTATTCACTTTACATCCCGATTGCAGCCCCCTCCCTCTTCTCCTCCCATCACCTTCCCTCACTTCTTCCCCCCTGCTCATCAGAAAAGAGGAGCCCCCCTTCCCATCAACCCCAGCTCATTTAGTCAGGACTACCTGCATCCTTTTCCCCTGTGGCCTGGAAAGGCAGCCCCACCAGGGGGCTAGTGATCAAAAAGCAGGCAAGAGAGTCCATGTCAGAGGCAGCCCTTGCTCCCCTTACTGGGGAATCTACATGAAGCCCTAGCTGCCCATCAGCTGTATCTGTGTAAGGGGCCTAAGACGAGTCCATGCATGGTCCTTGATTGTTGCTTCCGTCTGTGCAAGACTCTCTGAGCTCTGGTTAGTTGGCTCTGTCGGTCTTCCTGTGGAGGTCCTGTCCTCTCCAGGTCTTTCTACTCTTCCTTCCACTTTTCCACAAGACTCCCTATGCTTCATCCAATGTTTGGCTGTGAGTCTCAGCATCTGTTTCAAGCTGCCGCTGGGTGCAGCCTCTTAGAAAACAGTTATGCTAGGCTGCCCTCTGCAAACATAGCAGAGCAGCTTTAATAGTGTCAGGAGTTGGCTCTCTCCCATGGGGTGGGCCTCAGGTTGGGCCAGGCATTGGTTGGAATTCCTTCGATCTCTGTTCTATCTACTCTATCTTTATCCTGCACATCTTGTAGGTAGGATAAATTTTGGGTCAAAGTTTTTTGTGGGTGGGTTGGTGTTCTCCTCCCTCCACTAGGAGTCCTGTAGGCTTCTGGGATGAGATGAGGGTGACTCCAGCTGAGACTCCTAGTAGACTCCTGGAGACTGAAGAAGACACCTTCTAACTAAAAAGGAACAGTTCTGATGAAAGATTATGTTAGAAGTGTCTTATCTCCGTTTCCAGCCCTATGTTAGTTTTTCACAGCATAAAGGAGTGTTTTGGAATGTGTGACATGAAATTGAGCTACTGTGTTAGCAAGGACATGCACTATAAATATCCAAATTAGAACACTTTTAAAGTGTTCATTTATTTAGGTTAATGGTAGACACATGCTCACTGGCTCTTTAAAAAAGAACTGTATATGTATTGTACTTTGCATGTTTATCTGTTTACCATGTCTGTGCAGAGTAGTCACAGAGGCCAGAAGAGGGCATTGCTTCTCCTGGAACGGGAGCTACAGACAGTTGTGAGCTACCATGTGGGTCCTGGGAATTGAACACAGGTCCTCTGGAAAACCAGTCAGTGCTTTTAACTTCTGAGGCATCTCTCCAGCCTCTCACTTAGAGATGTTTTGATAACAAAACAAATATGTATCATAGAAAGAGAAAAGTACCCATAAATTCACTGCTCTGGATAAGGGCCTTGAATCTACATACTTCAGACTTTAAAAATATGTGTGCAGTGTTTTATTAGTGGGCTGTGTTTTTCACCCAACCCAATTAAGCTTCTTTGATTTTTTTTTGTTTGCTTTATGTAAAATTTGAAAGACAAGGTTAAAAGAAGGTCATACTATGCCTGCAGCAAGATTTTAATTTTTAGCAGGTTTGCACTTTCCAAAGATTCCCCACTGATCACTCAGACTTTGGATAAAAGCACACGTAATGCTGTCATGTTCTGTATGTGAGCACATGCTCGTTTATGTGTAATTAGAATAACCACACTTGGGGTCCCTGCATGTGTGGAGGTCATTTCATTACCACACTCAGGAAGCATTCACTCCTACAGTTTCCATTCTAGACACGGAGACAGAAGAGGAGGCAGACCCGAAGAGGCGAGTCACCTCTTAAGTCAGCTTTGGTTGGATCCTAAATCTAAGGGACTCAGCCTGGTGGCCCCACCTGACTACCATGCCTGAGGACTTCATCATTTGGGGCACTTCTGTTATAAGTGTAATGGCTTGGGCACTGGTCTTTTGGGGGGTCTTAAAAGGACTTTAAAAATCAAATGTTGAGTCAGGCTTGGTAGTATACAGCTGAAATCCCAGAAAATATGTATTCTAGGCCAACCTGAGCCAGGGAGAAGGGTCAAGGCCCCTTGAGCTACAGTATGAAATTCTGTCTCAAAATTAAAATGGAACCATAGTGATACTGGTCATATCAGAAACTGTTCTTGGAACTACTCTGGTTCAAGGCCAGTTACTGTGTTTTCTTTCTAGAGCACTCTTTAGGGAGTAATAACTGCTGATGAGGATCATGGATGTCCAAAGCTGGAGTCCAGACTATGTGGTGCCCTCTTACAGAGCACCATGACATCATACATTTTTACCTAGGCTCTACTTGGATGCTCCATCCCAGAGACACAAAATGTACATTGTAATTGACAAGGGTTAATCCGCTCCTTGCTGCTTCTGTGGGAGGTGTTTATTGTCATAATGGCTTAATCTTTCCATTAACCCCAGAGCCTTTTCACATGCAGCAAGATGAAACCGAATCCTTTCTTCCCAATAAGGTCTCCAAGGCTGTTGTGTTTTGCACTTAAATATAGCATAAAGCATGATTTCTAACTCTTGAGTGTGTGATGTGGTGCTAATAAACACATAATAAATATTTTAAGTTCATGAACTACGGTGCCCTGAAATTAAAACAGAGCGCAAAAACTTAAATAGTGCTGCTTAGAGCAGGATGGATATTGATTAAATGATAGGAAATTACATTCCAGGACCAATACTGGCGATTTCATAATGTTCAACCTAATGTGACGCTATTGCCACAACTTAGCTGTGAACATGGATGCGACTCTCTCTTGCTTCCACGTTACGCAAGTAATATAACTGAATTTGAGCTTCACAGAAATGCATATATAACTGTCTTTTAAGGGCCTATCACTATGCCCTTCACATGTGAAAATGCTTTTTAATAGTGCTCCTTTGGCACTTAACTGGTTGAAATGCCTTGGAAAGCAGCCAATGCAGAAATCCAGCCCCTTATGGGCTAGCCTGAGAGCAAAGCAGAGATCTGATGAAATCTTGCATCAGAGAACTTTGGTGGCATCATCTGTCCCTCCAAAGGGCAAGGACACTCCATGGAACATAAATAACTATTCCTTTACCATTCCACCGCCATGTTACCCGATCCCAAAGATCCCGAACTAAACATGGGGCTTGACTCAGCGATGGCATTGCAGGCCCCGTTCCACTAGAGAGCCTACAGGGTAATGTTAGTTCTTGCCCTTGTGGTAGGATTTTGTGTTGTGATTCTGTTTTGTTTTTCAGTAATGGTTAAAACTTGGAGATTTTAATCTAAGCGTGTGGACTGGTAGATGGTAGGTGTGCTTGAGTATATTTGGAGAGAAGATTCTAGACCCCAGTCACCATTTGACACCATTCTATTAGTTCTAAAAGGGGGTGCTTTACATTTTATTTCTAATTGGCAGTTGGTCATTGTACATAGTTAGAGCCACAAAATGATGTTTCAGTACATCAATATGATGTGTGATGAGATCAAGTCAAGGAAGTCAGTTATAAGGTATATGTAGGAGAACATTCTCAGTCTTCTCTTACAGATGTGTTGATATACATAGTACAGGGTTGTTAACCATACCCAGTCACTGAAATTCTATTTCATCGAAATTGAGTGGCTGGTAGCCATCATTAAATCCTCTACCACTGACATAAAGTCTTTTTCTATTTTTAATTAAATTTAACATATACATTTATATTATTACACATGAATAAGATAAACTACATACAGCAGGAAGAACCATGAGTTATATACATGTTACATTCGTAGTGATTTGGCTATTTGTATTTGTCAAACTTGAAGAAAGCATCTTTCCTATCTTGTCAGGTTTAAATTTCTGAACGAACATCAATATCTAGGGGGGATAAAAAGAAAATCAATATCTATCATATTTTATCTTTATTAACTTGAAAACATCTATCTTGATCTAAATACATCTTAACCCATAACCAACTAAGCTTAATTGTAAGACTAAACTATCTGTTCTTCAACCCCGTCAGAGATCTGAGAAGGGATAAAACTTATATACCTGAGTGAGCTAGAAGTGCAAGTTAGCAGCTTCCAAAATGAAAAAAAAAAATTGACTGGGACAGTTTACTGCCTGGACAGTCACCCAACACTCTCTATAACGTTGGAGCATCATCTTCGGTCTTCTAGCCTTGAGGACTTGCTTACCCTGTCTTGGCACAGTTTGGCCATCGACTCTGCCTGCATCTGAGCTGGTTTTTATGCAGAATTCTGTCTGTGGCAGAAACGAGGACATTTTTCCCAGTGGCTTGTTTGCCACATTTGAAGCCAAATCCATTAGGAGGTTCTTTGATGTTGATCATCTTCTTTGAGGTAGGCTGGATGTTTCCAGGAGTAACTGTCTTGTTGTCAAAGAATCTTTAGAATAATAAAAACATCTTTAAATGCCATACTCTGTAGGTCTCTGAGACTTTTGAAGACTTTATTTAACTACTTTACTTTATGTATCTATAGAATCGTATCTATCTGTTAGATCTAGGATATATATTCTTGTGATAAAATTAGACTAGTTTTTGACATGACCATGATTTGCATCAATATACAAAATTTTATACCAATGAATTAAAAATAATCTTATTTGTGAGTAATAATTAAGGCCTTCAGTTGAGGAGTAGATTCAATAATCTACATTTTGTTCTATGCTCCATCAATATTTCTTTTTTTTTAATATATTTTATTGATTTATTCATATTACATCTCAATTGTTGTCCCATCCCTTGTATCCTCCCATTCATCCCTCCCTCCCATTTTCCCCTTACTCCCTTCCCCTATGTCTGTGACTGAGGGGGACCTCCTCCCCCTGTATATGCTCTCATAGGGTATCAAGTCTCTTCTTCATAGCCTGCTATCCTTCCTCAGAGTGACACCAGGCCTCCCCATCCAGAGTACATGCCCCTCAATATTTTTATATCCCCCTTTCTTTCTTTTCATCTCCTATCTCCTTACCTACAAAAGAATAATAAAGGAAAAGAGAAATGTCCCTGAGTCCAACCTAGTTTTCTCTCTGTCTAAGACCAATAATAACTTACAACCACCTCTCAATGAAAACAAGTGTCTATAGCCCAAGAGAGCAAACAGAAACCTACCCAACTCTCCTTAAAGGAACTGGAATGTCATTCTCTTAAGGTTTCTTCAGGCTGATTTAGGGCAAATAATACCTTTGAAGGCCCCGCTCCCCCCAAAATTGGAGAAAATGGTTAAGTAACCCAGGGATAGCATTTGTAGTCCAGTTTCTAAATGTTGAGAAATTCCAGGCTTCATAGGAGTCCTGTGTGGGACAGTCTGAAACGCTGGACGAATTGGGATCACATGCTTTCTACAACGCTGTCCTGGAAGCTGTCCAATTCTGATGGGTGACAGCAACTGAGGCGCCTGGGGCTGGAACCTGGAGGATGCAGGATGTCAGTGTGCAGCACGCCGCCGAGAGGAATGAATCCTGTCAGGTCTGATCCAGCGTCAGTGTCCGGTTGTTGTTGTTGTTGTTGTTGTTGTTGTTGTTGTTGTGAAAACATAACTTCTCACAAGCATTATACAGTTCTAACGTGATGGTGTGAGGTGTGTGGGATGCACAGAGCAACTAAAGCTGGTTCTTTGCTCATTGTATGAGCAGAAGTAAGACATCTGCAAATCTTTTTTTCATGTCATACTAAGAATGGCTCTACTGATAAGTCTTAGAGAATCTGTGACCAACATGAGGCCTTGTCTATGCAGAGACATTTGTATCTCAGCCAGTCTCAGAGCTATTGCCACGTAGTGAGATTAGCAATATAAGTTACCTGCTTGTTCTGTACTTTGAATTCTTTATGTCTGACTTCAGCCCCCTCCCTCATCGCCTCCTGATCCCATCTCTTCCCTCATCCCATTTCCCTCCCTCCCCTAGTCCTTAGAAAGGGGAGCCCTCCTTCCCTAATGTCTGATCTCAGTTTATCCAGCGTCCTCTGTACTACATGTAACCTCTTCCTCTGTGGCCTGGCAAGGCCACCCTACAACTCTCAGCACTCTGTCCAGTATTCAGTTTCAAGTCTCAGTAACTGTCCCTATCCCCCATTGGGTGGAGTTTCTCAGAAGACATCCATGTTGGGCTAAAATCCACTTATAAGTGAGTATATACCATGTGTGTCTTTTTTGTGTCTGGGTTATCTCACTTAGGATGATCATTTCTAGTACCATCCATTTGCCTGCAAATTTCAAGATTTCCTTGTTTTTAATAGCTAAGTAGTATTCCATTCTGTAGATGTACCACAGTTTCTTTATCCATTCTTCGGTTGAGGGACATCTAGGTCCCCTAATAGCCAGATTCTGGCTATTATGACGAATAAAGCTGCTATAATCATAGTTGAGCAAATATCTTTCTTGTATGGTGGGACATCTTTCAGATATACGCCCATGAGTGGTACAGCTGGATCGTCCCAGTTTGCTGAGAAAGTGCCATATTGATTTCCAAAGTGGTTGCACAAGTTTGCACTCCCACAGCAGCGGAGGAATAGTTCCCTTTCTCCACATCCTCACCAGCATGTGTTGTCACTCAAGTTATTGATCTTCGCCGTTCAGATAGGTGTAGGATGGAATCTCAAGGTCATTTTGATCTGCATTTCCCTGATGACTAGGGATGTTGAGCATTTCTTTAAGTGTTTCATAGCCATTCGATATTCCTCTATTGAGAATTCTCTGTTTAGCTCTGTATCCCATTTTTTAATTGGATTATTTCATTTGGTGGTGCTTAATTTCTTGAGTTCTTTATGTATTTTAGATATCAGCCCTTTGTCGGATCTAGGATTGATAAACATCTTTTCCCAATCTGTAGGCTGTCACTTTATTCTGTTGACAGTTTCTTTTGCCTTACAGAGGCTTTTTAGTTTCAAGATGTCCCATTTATTAATTGTTGATCTTAGAGACTGAGCTGTTGGTGTTCTGTTCAGGAAGTTGTCTCCTGTGCCAATGAGTTCTAGGCTCTTCCCCACTTTTTTTTTCTTACAAATTTAGTGTATCTGGTTTTATGTTAAGGTATTTAATCCACTTAGGCTCTAGTTTTGCACAGGGTGGTAAATATAAATCTATTTGCATTTTATTGCATTCATTTATTTACTTCGGTGAGGGGCACGTGCATTGCCTCCCTACATGTGTTGGGGTTAGAGAATGGATTGGACACAAGTGACCAGGCTTGGTAACAAGATCCTCCATCCTAGGCATCTGCCTGGCTCAACACGAGCTTTTCTTTTAGTGCTGGACTCAAAACCCGGGACTCCGCAGATGCTTTGCAAATGCCAAACCACTGACGTGCTTCCGCCTTCACGTGTGCAGATTCCACACCTCAGCAAAGGTCAGAGGGTGTTTTTCCTACAGATTGCGGCTTACTTCACTGATTGTATCTTCCAGGACAATCCTCCTTGTTGTAGGTGACAGAAGCCTGGGAGGTGGAGTAGAGGGTGTCTTAACAAAGAGTGGCAGATGTGTAGTAGAGAGTCTAATTGTCCTGGAATTTTGAACTAGTTTTCTGCAAATGTGTCACCATCTCTTTTTATGCTTCTGGGGGCATTTCATCAACAATGTGCAGTTTTCCTTTAAAAATGAAGCAAAGCAGAAGTCGGTAGCAACGTGGCTATCATTGTTTCACTGGATTACATCAAGTGTCTTTTCTTACACAGGTGTAAGGTGATGAGTGTAAGCAACACGCATACTAATGTAAAAAGAAAAGGAAGCCATATTCTTTAAAAGTTTCTCCAGCTTAATATAGGCGTTTTTTTATTCAACTTCCAACAATACTGGGAAGGGATTGGTCTTTCAGTCCGTGGGTAGCTTTGCTGCATCTTCCTTTACGCTTGTTTCATTTGAGATGCTTTGTTGACTAATGCCAATACCCCTCCTCTGATAACTTCATGGCCAAGGGTAGCTAATTCAGATGTTTAGGACTAAGCGGAAACCATCGATGGGAGCACAGGTGTTTTGACTGAATTTGAAACATTCCCCCAGAGATTCATGTAGTTGAACACTCACTTGGTCCCCAGGTGATGATGGGCCTGTGCTGGAAAACTGTGGAATCTTTAGGAGTTGAAGTACCAATAAAGGAAGTGGGTCACCTGAAGGCCTAGAGAGATGTTCCAGTCTAGCCTCATTTCCTGTTCACTCTGCTTCCTGACTGTGCATACGATGTGGGCAGCAGCCTTCTGTTCCTGCCACCATGCCTTCCTTCATGGACTCTGTGGACTCCTCCAACTGTAAGCCAAAATAAACACTTCCCTTGTCAAGTTGTTTCCTGTCTGTTATTTTCTTACAACAACAAGAAAAACAACTAAACCAAGAGGGTCAGGGTGACAAAGCAGAGACCACCAGGAAACGGGAAATATGCACCCTGTCCAGAGGATCCCTGCTACCTAGTACTCTAATCCAATTAAAATAGCGACAGTCTGTATTGTGGACTTTATTTTTTTAAAAACTCTGAATATTAAATACCAACAATTAATTTGAAGCTACTTTAAAATAATTAGTCAAACAAAAGCTATCTGTGGTCTGGATAAGACTCAGCCTATCCCAAACTCTTCTTTTTGCAAATTGGCAAAGTGAGGCTCAGAACATGAAGGTAATTTGCCTAAAAACACAAAATAATATCACAGGAAATTGAAGCATGGGTGTTTGGCTTCTGGCCTACGGCCTTTCCAATACAAACATCTGTTTCTATTTTCTTGCTAAGATTTAGGTAATGTTCCCAATTACATGATTTTAAACATTGTGCATTGTTAAAAAAAAAAAAACAAGGACAATATTCATTGGCTTTGAAGCATACAATTTACAGTGAATGGCATATTCGTCACATGATCACATATTCTAAATCATTTCTAAGGTCTAGAAGGCTAGCGCAGTTCTGCTTCTGTTAGTGTGCTTTCAAGAACTTTCTGTGCCTCGGCTTCCCTACATTTCCTCTGCAGTACTGAATCTGGGCAATTTTAGAGAGAAGTAAAATATTTAAGAGGTCCCATGTTGCTGGTCTACCCTGAGTAAGAAGTGGGCAGCAGAAGAGGAACACGACGTGAGTCAGCAACCGCCTTGCAGGTCCCTCGCTTGTTCTGCCAAAGCAAACAAAACACACAGCCAACTTGTCAGGACCCAGTATGCGCTGGAGAATGTGGAGATCATTTTTCTAGGAGGTTTAGAAACTGGAAACCTCCAGGACATATCTGAGGTCACTTCCTTTTTTTACCTTTTTTCAGAAATAAAGTTTTTGTTTTGTTTTGTTGTTTTGTTAGTTTTTGGTAGCAAGCACACACAGCTAGCAGGACCGACAACAATGCTTTGTTTTTAATCAAAGTAAAACATTACAGAAAGCTGAAATCTCCTTTGTCTCCTGGTCCCAATATTATTCTTTCCAGCTTCCCACAAGTAACCTGTAGCCTGAATTTGTCCAGCCGTATCCAATGCTGTGTGTCATATGTATCTATGAACAGCTCCTAGTGTAGCAATCTGTACTTTGAAAATACATGATTCTATCCTTCTGCACCTAAGGTGCCTTACTTAGCCTGTGTGTGCCATTTAAAAACAGCCTTATAAAGATTTGTACAAGGTGATAGATATGAGTCTAGCTTAATGATATTCTACATTTCATTTGTTCATTTCTGTTGGTCATTTTCAAGGGCCGAATTATTTTCTTTCAAAACATTTACTCAAGGACCTAGTTTTACTGAAAACATTGATCATATGTTTTAAAGTGGTAATTTTGCTTATTATTCAAGTCCAAGGTAAAGAACATTTTCTACTTTCTTCTTAGCCCAGGATTCTTGGTCTTTCTGGCATGGCATGGAGTCTACGGGAGCACTTAGGTAAGAAAACTTGTTTAAAATTACATTTTTCACAAGAGAAGGTTACAATTTCTTGCTTTGGGATTTATCAAAAGGATGAAGATGGAGGCAAAGTTAAATAAATAAATAAATAAATGACTGGAGTATATATAAAATTATGTCATTTGTAGATAAATAAATGAAAACAGGTATTATTTTGTGAATTAAGTGATTCTCAGAAAGAAAGTACGTTTTTTTCTCATTTATGGACCCTACGATTTATATAGATACATAAAATTGTATATGTTCATGGCATCAAAATAGAGTCAAACTAGGGAAATGAGGGCGACTAAGGGGGGTAAGATGGGGCTGAGCATAAAAATAGGTCCCAAATACATCATATATGCTTGTATGAAAATGTTCTTATGAAACCCAGTACCATGTATAGGGAGGGTGTCGTCTACACCTACTGAAGTTTTTTCTGTGATGTGGAATGTACCTTTCTGCAATCGGGCTTCTTAACAGCATTTAAAAAAAAAAAAGAATTTGCATCTTGTATTGTGGTTTTAAATCAGAGTAAATCTATCCATTAAATAATGAAGAATGCATCAAAAACCTGTGGCTGTGACAAGTTACCAGAGATAGGGTCAAGGAGAAATTGAGAAAAGCATAAAGCACTCTCTTCCACTGTCTTGAAAACCCATGAGGCATTCAAAATTTCTGAGCTTCAGTTTCTTTCTTAGTGCAACAGGAGAGTTCACATTTCCAGCCTAAAATTCTCTTAATACGCATGACCTATGAGTCCTCTGAATTATGAACATTGGTGTGAGAGGCCAGCATTTGGAAACTGCTTTTATTTGAATAAAAATAAATACAGGAAGAGCGCTTTGCTAAATATTCTATATCATGGAAAGCAGCCTTTTTATTAGAAAGCACAGCCGCTGGATATATTTCCACATTACTTCTTTTGAAATGATCTTGTCAATTGCCTAACTCATTATAAAACAATCTGGTAGATGCTGTTAACAGCAATTGTGGGTTGTTTATCTCATGGGTAAATTTGATCTTCAGGAAAAAGGGTGTAGATTTATAGCCCATGACTTCTTAAGCATCTTTCCTTTTAGCCATAAGACACAGCCAATGAATGATTTCCTACAGCACTCTCTCTACGGGATTTTGGGTGAACTGTCCTGGAAACCACAACGTTGCTCATTCTACTAACACCAGATCTCTGATTTCTGGGATGTCGGAGGCGATGTGGGTGTAGGTCCTCTTGGATCTAAATAGATTCCAGAGATGGATGTCGTTCAAGTAGCCGCTAAGTCATTGAATAACTGTACATCTTTGTTCTTAATGCTATGGTCAGGATTCTGAATGAATGTGAAGATTTGGGCCTGAGGATTACAAAATTCCTTCCCAAGGTAGCTTATGTGCACAGTGCCATGGCTTTCCCTACCTGACGTTCTGTGCCTCTAGCCTCTTGGCATGGGCTACCTCTTTCTCTTCATTCCAGGATCAGCAAAAGGATCAACTCTTCAGATAATGTCCATGCATGCCCTAGGGAGACAAAGCCCTACATGTTTTGCCTTGTTTATCTGGTTTTAATTGTGTTTCCTTAATAAAAAGGCAGCTTCAGAGCAATTTATTTATAGCTGTAACATCGGCACCTAGTAGGGATTTACTAGGCTCTTTTTCAGATAAAGAATGAATGTCTTTCTTTCCTTGGTTAACTTGGGAATCACTGGGGGCTTTGGCACAGACCCTAAGCCTGGGGAAATATTTCTTAGGTTCCATCCAACCATCTGATCATTCGCTGGGGTGATGCAATGATCTCTGTTCTCGTGGTACCCTCGTGGGTCTCATTTGCCATGAATTTTTGCATTTCACAATTTCTACAGACATTTTGGGGCTTTACTTTTGAGGAGAAAGGGTGCAGAGGTTTCTGCCACCACCTAGCAGAGCTCAGAGATTCACACCCAGCACACGCAATGATGCAGAGGAGAGCCACGCAACAGGAAGATTTATCCATCTCAACAGTAGAATGGTGCTGCAAAAGCCCAAGAGCACTGCTCCAAAAAGATGAGAATTACACATCCATCTGTGTAATTCTTTGCTTAATGTTTGCTTCCCATCACTCAGCTATAAAATAATGTAATGACTAGAACCTGACGTTTGGAGGTCACCAACAGTAACAACCACTAGGCAGCTCACTTAGCTGTTGACCTTGCTAGTTCTAAAATTGAGCTGATGAGTGCTCTAGAGCTACCCTCAGTAGGAACAAAGCAGAGCAGATATTTAATCACTTAACCAAGAATAATGGAATTCAAGAAGCTCGTTCCAATGCAACAGATCATGCAAGTATTCAGATACACAATGGTCCGTCACAGGAGCAGAGTGAGAATCTCGCAGTGGCCTTTAGTAAGGGATACCATACCTGTGTCTTTTGGTGTCAGTGGCATGGTGTGTGTGTGTGTGTGTGTGTGTGTGTGTGTGTGTGTGTGTGTGTGTGTTTGAGAGAACAGAATTCAACAAGAAATCAGATGCTCATGACCACCTAGGGTGAGGAAAAGGTCGAGAGGAATTGTGCACACATCAAAAGAAACCCTTGTTAGGCCTTGGCAACTACATGACAATTATGACAAGGGACAAATCTGCCCCCCCCCTTTTAATTTTTGGTAGAAAAAGGATGACCTAATTTGTTCACTGTACTACTTAATGGTTTAAAATGATGTAAGGCAACAACATGTGTCCTTCAGACTGTCTTCTGAAAAGTTTAAGAAGAAGCCAGGATTTCTGCTGACCCGTGCTTGGGTGTTTCCAAAGACAAAAAAAAAAAAAAAAAAAAAAAAAAAAAAAAAAAAAAAATGCTTTTCACCTCGTGTGCTTGTTTTTTGTTTTTAATTCTATCTCCATGTGTTAAGGGGAAATCTGTTTATTTAAATCAGCAGTAAGATTATTTTTCTAGTTCCCAGTAATTTTTTTTTCTAGCCTTTTGGGATAAATCCTGGTTCACATTTTAAAGCCTTATTTTTAAGAATTTGAGCCTCCTGGTTTTACAGCATCTCCATTAATGTAAGAAGGGGATGTGTCTGGAAATATGGTCTTGAAATAGACCTCAACTAGTCACTCGAGGACCAATCTCTAGAGGGTTCCATTAATAATTCCAGGATCCAGGTGACAAGTTTGAGCCTTTATAATTGCACTCACAGGACAGAGATAACAAGCGTCACTCTCCAGCCCATGTCCTCTAGACCCTCGGCCACAGTCCTCCTAAATGCCCTATGGTCATCATCAGCTCTTATGCAGGAGCCACTGTAGCCCTGAGAAACACTTGACAATGTCTGGAGATACTTTTGGTTGCACAACTGTCCACACAGAGGTGCACTGCTAAACCCTGGGAGATAGAGATATTTCTAGCCATTTTTCAGTGTATGCAGCAGAGCTCCTATAACCCAGCCAAAATGCCCAAGGTGCAGCTATTGAGTATCTTGATTCATGGTGTATGTGTGTATGTTTGTGTGTGTGCATTTGCATACATGTGTGTACATGTTTGTGAAAGCAATGGGGCAAACTAAGTGGTCATTCCTCAGGAATGCTGGCCACATCTACTTTATTTTTGAGACAGTCTCTTATTGGCCTAGAGCACACCCATTAGCCTAAGCTGGCTGGCCCAGGACCCAGTGGCATCCACTTATCCTGCCTCCTCAGTGCTGGTATTGTGCTCGGACATCAGCATGTCTGGCTTCTTTACATGGATCCTAGAGATTAAATGCAGGTCCTCATGCTTGCCAGAGTGAGCACTTTACTAACTTAGCCATCTCCCCAAGACCCAAGTCTATTACTTTTATTATCACTCTTAACTGAGTCAAATGTGTACCTGCTTCCCTGACAGTTTTTAAGCAGAATATTTCTAAAAAACCAGATTAGACTTTCCTTTCTTATCTTTTAAGGAGGTTAAAATATTAATGGGGAAATCAATTGTTTCATCAATTAAGCCTCCAAGCAGTCAGACTCCATCATTGGCCTCTCAAAACCAGTCCTTTATTTTGGTCCTAGGGAAAACCATGCAATTATAGCTCTTCAAAGTTCCAACGGAAGCCTCATTAAGGAAATCCTGAGCTGGGACTTTCTCTGAGACTTCAGAGAAAAGGCCTATTGATTTCCTATAGACTTTTATTATTTCTTAATGGTCTATATTTGTGTTGTGTTTTTATTCTAAAAGTGACAGAATAAGTAAGTGTTGTCAGACGGCATCACTGTGGTACTTAGTATTCTCAGAGCCATCCTGTCCCTAGAGGTGTGCACCAATGAGGCTGTACCACAAGGCAGCTTGCTTGGGCAGTCAGATGTGATAATAATGGTCTAGCCTCAGCCACAAATGCTTACCTTATAATTTTCTTAAAGTGAATTCTTCCAGAGAGACATCCAAATTCAAGATTGTCTCAGGAGAAGCTGCTGAAGAATCCGAGAAGGGCAGTGGGACAGGAAAGGGAAGGAAATTAGATGCGGAAAGCCCCTGGGCTTGTCTTGTCCAGGCTTGGGCGCTGATTCCGCAGGCACCTTCAGAGGGAAGCTACACCTCAGAATTCTTCCTGGGGGCAGCAGCCTGTCATGAGCTTCCTGGGTAATAGATAGAAACTTCCAGGCACTTCTGGATTTCCATCCAGGAAAAGGGCTGTAGTTTGTAAACTTGATGTGTCCTCTGAAGAAGGCCCCTTGAAGGAAGGTTGGTAGTAGAGCAGCAGACACTGCAGTGACAAGAATCTGGGGACCTGTGACTCCTGCTACTTCATAGTCCACAAGTGTGGCAACACAATTTAAGGGCTCAAAGACATTCATTCATCCAGCAAATAGTGATTGACTTTCTACCATGTGCCATCAGCTGTGCTGTGAACTGGAGCGAAATAGGGTACACTATATGTATGTTTAGCAAACAAGCCCTAGTGTGTGGGACTGGAGTAAAGTCCCCTCAAGGAAGGAGACCACATCAACCTTCAAAAGCGTTCCATGAGTAGGTAACACTGAGTTTGGGAGGGACGAGCTAAGTAAGAGTTGGCCTGATACAGAGTCTATATAACTTAAGAGCTAGAGAATAGGGCCGTGAAAATTCCTTTCCATATTAACACGAAGGTGCACAAAGGGATGGGAAGGGGAGAGATGGAAGGGACGGGAACTAAAATCAGTGAAAGGCAGCACTCATAGCCTCTTCCCTCTTCTAATAGCACCACACTACTTCCTGGGACACATTTTTTTTCTTCTTCAAGTTTAACCCACCATCTTGATCTACAAAGATCATCAGCTATTGCCTGTGGGTGGGAGGACCAACATCATCCAAGTACAGTGGATTTCATCATTTCTATGGAGCATTGCCAGAGATAAGACGTCTTAGGTAGAAATGAGACAAACATGGTCCACCTAAACCATCACTCTCCACTTACCAGATGAATGTACCTATGACCACCCAGCACAGAGATGGAGTCCTTTGCTACCAGCCATTGACTCCTAGTTTTGGGGTCCCAGGAGAAGATTTTTGAGCCAGTTAGGTGCTCAAGGACACAAAGAAGTTGTGGACATCCACTTTGGGTCAAGTTGTATAAGAAAGCTGGAACGATTCCCCAAGTGTCTGTCAGCCAAACATCCCACGAATGAAAGGGAGATGGGCAAAGATGTTCTTTCAAGTGCCAAATCTTGTAGTCGGCTTGATTGCCTGCTTTGGATCAAGATCCGGATATGCAGAACATTTTATTTTCCTCTCCACTACAGAAGGAATGACAAATTGATAACAATGAAATAACACAATCACGTTGCACACATAGCAACATGCAGATGTAACCAAAGCACAAACACATATAACAAACATAGAAAAGCAAGCCTGCAGGGACTGCGGGAGTGTGCTAAAGTGCAGATCAGCCTTTGACCCACTAGAAGTTCATCTTCTCAGCAACAGCTATGGGACTATGCAGGAACAAAGGTGAGGACTGCCAACTTTTCAGACGCCAGAAACTCCAATTTCTAGAAGATAACTTCAGACTCAAAAGATCGCAGGCACTTCAAAAATCAGTGTTAACCTTTTATGAACCAAACAAAGTGTGTCTGTGAGTTAGGTTTACAAAGCTCCGTTTCTGCACAGAGGTAGGCTCGTCTCTCTCTCTGTCTTGCTACCACCCAAAAGCCTTCCCGTCCATTCCTGTGGCTGACGAACTGAAGTGGCCAGTGGCCTGGCACTGTCTTGATTCAGCATGTCTCATAATGGCAGTGATGGAGGTGCCGTTCATGTTGGCCAGGGCTGTTGGTAGAGTTGTCAAAGCAGAGCTTGGAACCAGCAGGGTTAAGTAGGCTGATTCTTTACGAAACTGGAACATTTGTCACTTGGAGTTACTGGTAATGATACAAAGCGATCAAATAAGACAAGATGGCTCAGTGATTAAGAGTACTTGTTGCTTTTGCTGAGGACCTGGGTTCTGTTTCCAGTACTCAACTGTGGCTCACAACCACCCTTAACTCCAGTTCCAGGGACTCTGACACCTTCTTCTGACCTCCATGGGCAATAGTCATTCACATGCATCCAGACAAAACCCTTAAGATACATAAAATAAAATAAATCTAAAACAAACAAACAAAAATAAAAAGCCCAACACCTTAGGCAACTATTAATGGCAATGGAGCCTCACTTGTCTACCTTCTGTACCAAGTAGTCCACTCTCCAAAGTGATGTGAGCATCTCAACCATATGTTCAGAGGCCACAGCCTGCTCTAGAGTCAACATTCAAAGAAGCAAGGTGCTTATAGGCACAACTCAGTTGGTACAGGGCTTGCCCAGTAGACAGGAAAGCCTGAGTTTGAGTCTCAGTGCATGTAAACTACTATGGTAGGATATATCTGTAATTCAAAGGTGATGACAGGACAGTAAGTATTCAAGATCTTCAATGGCTATGTTGTAAGCCTGAGCTAGCCTGGAATACAATACAATAGTGACACTTAATTGTCCTAGTTAGGGGTTCTATTGCTGTGATGAAATACCTCTACCAAAAAGCAAATTGAGGAGAGAAAGTTTATTTGGCTTACACTTCCACATTGTAGTCCATCCTTGAAGGAAGTCTCAACAGGATCTTGGACAGTGGAGGAACGTGGAGGCAGGAGCTGATGCAGAGGCCATGAAAGGATGCTGCTTACTGGCTTGCTTCTCATGGCAATAAGGAGAAGTCAGAACACAGATAAAGAAATCCTAACACAGAAAAAAGTTTGCTTAAAAATGTCCTTGGAAGGCCGGGCGTGGTGGCGCACGCCTTTAATCCCAGCACTCGGGAGGCAGAGGCAGGTGGATTGCTGTGAGTTCGAGGCCAGCCTGGACTACAAAGTGAGTCCAGGACAGCCAAGGCTACACAGAGAAACTCTGTCTGAAAAAAACAAAAAAACAAAACAAAACAAAAAAACCAAAAAAATGTCCTTGGAGGGGCTGGAGAGATGGCTCAATGGTTAAGAGCACTGTCTGTTCTTCCAGAGGTCCTGAGCTCAATTCCCAGAAACCACATGGTGGCTCACAAGCATCTATACTGGGATCTGATGCCACCTTCTATCATGCAGGTGTACATGAAAATAGATCACTCCCATACATTAAATAAATAAATAAATCCTTTTTAAAAAGTCCTTGGATACTAAAGAAAAAAGGGAAACTGATGTAAACAGACATATAAAAACAATAGTTTAAAAGTAATTTTTAAAAAGTCTCTAGTGCAGAGAAAAAGAAAAAAATGCTTTCAAAGGTAATAGGTGCTAAAGAAAATAACAAACTGAATATAGTCATACAAAGGAGTATTAAATTTAAGTAATGATGATGTAAAAGCCTCCAGAAAAAGAGAAACAGATATTTTTATATATTTTTCCCATGTTCAAAAATGGAAAACAGTATAACAGAGGGTATTTGGACCCCATATAGTTTTGTTTTGACTTTCAACATACAAATAATTATTTGTTCAATAATAATTACAATTTAAAATATCTTTTTAAAAGAGATTTTAAAAAGACAGTCTTAGGTAAAAAAAATGGACTAAAAAATCCATGCTAAATTACAAACAATAGAACAAAAATTAGACAGTCCTTTAAATCGTATATTTTTAAATGATTCCAATCTAAAATCTAAAGTAACACCATGTAACAAGACTGAAAAAAGGCAGTCTATATCTGTTATAAAACCTAAAATAGGGCTGGAGAGATGGCTCAGAGGTTAAGAGCACTGCTTGCTCTTCCAAAGGTCCTGAGTTGAATTCCCAGCAACCACATGATGGCTCACAACCATCTACAATGAGATCTTGTGCCCACTTCTGGCCTGCAGGTATACATGCAGGCAGAACATTATATATATATATAATAAGTAAATAAATCTTAAAAAAAACTAAAATAATTTCCCCAGCCTTGATAAGGGAATAAGATGGAGATGAGAAAAATCCACAGGTTTATCAAAATTTTGAGTGGCACATCATAGAGATACAATATACTGAGTTACAAATATAGATTATCCTTGATGCCACCTTGGAGCAATGTCATACAATAGTGTATGTATTCCATTTTACAGAATTTGGCACGGTAAAAAATGGACACCATACCATAGATTCATATTGAGAATTCCATTGGGCTTTTGCTTTGAATTCTGTTGGAGATGAGGACAATCTTGAAGATGCCTTTTTCAGATCGAAGCTGATGATGCCTCAATATGTATCCATTAGAATGACACTCTTTTGGACATGATAACATAAAAAACATTACAGACATATAATCTTACAGACAGAGAAATCTAACAGGACTTTAAAGAAAATGATCATAGAACAGACGTGGGATAAGGAATCTCCCAGGGATAGATTAAGTGGTACTTTGTTGAATTTAAATGTTTTAAGTATCAATGAGACAAGTAGCACAGCTACTGAAATACACTGGAATTCAGACAGGACTGATGAGTTAAAGCATCATGCGTAGGTGATAAACTAGACTGGAAAAAAAGAAAGGTGTTGCATTGGGTAAGGGATAGTGCATGTCTCTCCACAGAAGAAAAGCTATGTATTCCGGTAAACGGTTGGAAATCAGATTTGACAGGCGGAGACCCCCAGAAGATCTTGACTACAGACAGGAAGGAACAAATCAAGAAGACCAACAAAATAGGTAACATGTAAAGCTGATTCCTCTACATGGGAACAGCTCTGAGAATGGCTGAGACATTAAAAAAAGTCTGTGCGTAGTCAATAAATCTTGCTGGCTACACAGCCCTCAGAGCTTATTATGCCATCCTTTAATATAGCATAGATAAAAACTGGTATTACAGTTTGGTTATACAGTCCAGACTGGCTTATAAAAAAAGGCAGATGCCTTTCACATGCTCAAAGAACAGAAAATCGCTTTTTGTTAAATTGTGCACACTGCACATTCCACACATGTGTTTATATTACCTGTGCAAGGTTACATGTTCACAGCACAAAAGGACCAGACATCAACGAATTTGGAGTGACCCTAACAGTATTCATCCTGAAGGATGCTGAGCCACTGACATGTTTGTTCCAGCATCCTGCTTGATCCAATCACAAACTGCCTCAGTAGCTGTGTTCTCAAAAACCTACATCCAGAACAATGTAAAATGGCTAACTAAACAAACAGCATCACAGACTGTTTCAGTCTGGATGTCAGATAAGCCTGCACTTTCAGCAAAGAAAAGGAGACTGGACAAAAAAAATGTTACAGTTGGCCTTTTTACGACTGGTCATTATCCCAGTTTTTCTTGGGCTCCCAAAAAGAAACATTGCCCCCAAAACAACAGAAAACATTTTTAAAAGAGAATGACACCCAATTTCCCAAAAAGAAGTGGGTGTTTTTTTTTTAATCTTTCTTCTTTTTATTTTAAATTTGTTTATTTATTATTTATACAATGTTCTGCCTGCTTGTATGCCTGCAGGCCAGAAGAGGGTACCAGACCTCATTATAGATGGTTATGAGCCAACATGTGGTTCTGGGAATTGAACTCAGGACCTTTGGAAGAACAGCCAGTGCTCTTAACCTCTGAGCCACCTCTCTATCTCCTGGTTTTGATATTTCTATGAATGATAAATGTTTGTCATCATTAAAAGGGATTAGTTGCAAATTGTTATGGTTTTGGTCAGGTAAAAAACACATATATGTACTTAGACTCAGGGATTTCTCTCTTTCATTTTCTTTCCTTTGTCCTTATTTCTCTCTTATCTAGTGTTAGGGGAAAGGGGAAGAAGGGAGGAAAAGAAAAATGGGGGATATAGAAATAATTGAGAAATAATAGGATAAAATGTAGATTATGGAAGTTACTCTTAAACCTGTGTTACTACTATTCTCAAATATTTTACATTGATATAGATTATTGTATATTGATACAAATTTAAGGTTTATATTGGTTTAGATTATTGTCTATTGATACAAATTTAGAGGTATTTTATAAACATAATGTATATATGTTTCAACTCTTGTATAAAATATGGTACCTATGCAACTCATTTAAAAATGCAATGTGAAGTTATAGTCCTTTTGAAAGCTGCCAATCCAAACTTCTTAGGATAATTTAGAATTACAAGTCAGTAAGACAATCAAACTCATGGTCATGTTAGGTACTAATCTAGTTAATTACAAAAAACATGCTTCCTAGGTTGAACAGATAGAAAGTAGCTAGAAACGAGCATTGTTAACATATTCACATCTACTATAGATAAATAAATGGCCTTCAGAAACCTCAGAGATCTGTAGAATATGGTATGTTTTACTAATAAAAGAATCTTTTGACAGTGAGACTTGTCAGCTCCTGGCAGTACCCTCAGCTTACCTTAAAGAAGCTACTGGGCATTGAAGAACCTTCATATTAAATTTGCTTCAAGGGTGGCAAGCTGGCCACTGGGCAAGAACCTGTCCTTGCCTCAACTGCTGACAGTATACTGGCCAAAATAAACTAACTAGACACAGGGATGTTGACTGCCAAACTTTGCAAGGACAAGGTAGGTTAGTCTTTCATAATTCCTGATTCACAAAAATGTCTGTCAGATATTCTGGGCCAGAAGGCCCAACAGTTTCTGGGAATCTTGAGTGACTGTCCAGGTAGCAAGCTTCCTCTGTCATTTCTCGAATTTTGGAAGCTGCTTACTCTGTACTTCCTATAAATCAGGTAATATTTATTCTTTCCCATATCGCTGATGGGGTTGAAAACTAGATAGTTTAAGTTGTTTATGATAAAAAATGCTTTAAAAAGATATTTTAAACTCTAAGTAGAATTTTTAGGTTGTTAAATACAAGCTGTGATAAAAAATAATTTGGGTACAGAACCCTGAACTCACCAAGATAGGGTAGCGAATAGAGTACTTCCTCCTAAGTTGCCAAATATAAATGGGCTGGACATTGAGAACGTAATTCTTACATAATAATTTTCATAATTGTTTCATATTTTTCTTTCTGTATGGGGTTTATTCCTGTAAGAGAAAGAGCCTTTTTATCTGGACAAAAAGTAGAAATGTTGGGGAGTTGGTCTGGTGCTCTCTGTAGTCAGATGCTAAATTCTGAGCCCCAAGATCTGGTTGCAGTCCAGATGAGTGCATCCTCACATACACTGAACAATGTTGTGTAAACTCTGCTCCCCAATTATCTCTGATTGGTTAATAAAGAAAGACTGAATAGCTTGTAACTGGGCAGAAGGCAGGTAGGTGGGGCTTCAGTTCCCAGACTTGGAGTCTCAGGTAGGGACCACAAGGAGGAAGAGGAGGAGGAGAAAGGAAGAAAATGGAGAGAGAGGACATGGCCTGAGGGAGCAGATCCAGCCCAGACAGGATGAATATTGGCAAGCAGCCTGGGGCGTGTGGCTGAGAAGTAGTCAGACTAGCTTACAAAATTATTATAAATCATACCTGCCCAGTTATGGTACTTAAGCTTGTTAAATAAATCAATAGGTTTCTATCTCAGTTATTTTGGAGTTGGGCAGGATAAAAAAAAGAAAAAAAGAAAAAAAAACTTCCAGAATCAATAAACCTTCTACAATAAATGCCCATACAGAGTAAACCAATCTAAGCTCATCAGCAATAGTGACAAGCTTCTACCTCAGTCCACGTGGCCTAATAGCTTCTATTCTTTGAAGATACTATTAATGTTTATTCCTTTAGAAGCAGTGGTAAATACTGTTGTCTTAATAACAACAGTGAGTATAACAAGCTCTTCCAAGAGCAGTGAGCCAAACCATGAAAGAACTGTGGAAATTAGCCTGGTTACATTGAGTTTTAATATGGATGAGATCGAAGTACTTGGCCAAAACACCTAATGCCAGCTTATAGCAAGGGGATCTCTGGCCGTTAGAGTAGCTGCAATGCCGTGCTCAGCTCCCCAAGTAAAGAGCCTTCATTGACGTGTTGTGCTTCTAGCTGGTCACACAGCGTCTACTCACCCTTCTTAATTGGTTCCCTGAGCTTGTTAATAGTCGTGAAGTCTGCAACTTTTAATATCTAATTGTTCTGATGTCCTCTGAGGACCTCCTGTGGGGGCAGGCTTTCCTAACTTCCGCAACAGTTCAACTGCAGCCTTTGTTGCTAAGAAGGCTGCCAAGCATAAGGCAATGGTGAAAGTACCACGAGGCTCCAGGCCCGTGGTTCTGCTTTCTCTCAGGAGTCAGCCTTAAGGACTAGTCAAATGGAGGAAGCCTGGTAGAAGGTGCCATTGAAGCTGCTTCTGATGCCTTCCTGTGAGTCTGTCAGCAACAGAGCTTCCATTACCACAGGCTAGCAAGACAAAGGCTGACCTTTACAGAGAAGTAAGAGGTGTTCGTGGTCTGAAAATTCAGTCTCTTCATATTTATTTCATTTCTGAAATTCTTATGTTAACATGCCACGCCCTAGCCCCACCCAAGTGATGATGTTGAAGGTGAGGTCTTGGGGGGTGATCCATACCCATTGTAAAAGGAATCCTAGGGCTGGGGAGAGGGTTCCGTGAATAAAAGTGCTTGCCTTGCAAGCCTGAGAACCCGAGTTCGGATCACCAGACTCCATATAAAATCTAAGGCAAGTATCCTAGAACATCCACAAGGGGAGATGGGAGGCAGAAGCAGGAGACCCTCCAGAAGCACATGGGCCAGACATCTGGTTAACACAACGGCAATGCTCTATCTCAAACAAGCAGGAAGGAGGAAGACCAACACCCAAAGGTTGTCCTTTTGGTTTCACATACCTGCTGTGGTGTTAGTGGCACATTGTGCACTCACATGCAGGAACATGCACACATACACATATTACACACACACACACACACACACACACACACGACTCCAGAAAGTTAGCTAGATTTTTTTCCCCTCAAGTAAGATCATAACTAAAAGTTATCATTTGTGCTATAGATAGTGATGGCTTTTGGGGGCTTGGGGAGAGTCAGTTTTCTTTAAGGATGTAGCAATTGGTGATAGATCAATTAGACTCTAGTGGGTGGGCCTACAGCCTTGACTATACAGGCAGTACAAACAAGAATCACTAAGCTATAAAAAGGAAAAAGACCAGAAAGAAAAAGAAAGAGAGGAGAGAGAGAGAGAGAGAGAGAGAGAGAGAGAGAGAGAGAGAGAGAAAGAAAGAAAGAAAGAAAGAAAGAAAGAAAGAAAGAAAGAAAGAACATGAAGTTTAGAGAGACCAGGTGATGGGAGGAGTAAGATCTGGGAGGAGCTGGGGAAATATATGATCAAAATAAATTGTAATTTATATTGCATGAAATTCCACTCAAAATAGTAAAACTATTTTATTTTTAAGAAGTTGTCGTTAGCAGCTCTCCATAGACACTGAACCTTGATCATGGACTTTGTTCGCAGCCTTCAGAACAAACAAAATCAATTTCCGCAGCTTGTAAGCCACTCAGTCTGGTTATTTTTGTTACGGCAGCCTGAACAGACAAGACATCGGCCAAACATGAGCAAAGATAAGCAGAAGCATTTCTTCAGTCTGACTGGCTTGTCGTGATGGGTCTCCCCATGCATTTTATAGACACTATGAGTCTGCGAGTGGGAGCAACAGGTGCTGCTAAGATGCTCTGAGAAGACTGTTTCCTGGGAAGTGCAATCTCCAGGGAGACAGGCAGGCTTCTGGTATGCTGTAAAACTCCTTTCATAAGACCTGCCAGCAGTATGATAGGGCAAAGTCGGTAACCATGGCTGCGGCTCCAGTATCACCCAGTCTCCACAAAATGAGCCTACTTAAGTAATCATGTGTCATATCAGCACACATTTCATTGGCTGGATTCCTGACCATCGACTCCCTCCCAAGCACCATTCAAAGAGGTTTACGTCTGTCTTCCCAAAGAAAGGCAAACACGTTGGAATTCACTTTTGTAGCTCTCAAGACTCACAGATGGGCATGGCCGATGACTACTTTCACACTTTCTCTATGTGAAAACACTCACGAGCTCCTCCAGGAATGGGGAAGTCGAGACTGGCAGACCCCGGGAGCTTACTGGCCAGCTAGCCTAGACTGACTGGTGAAAACCAAGTCGCTGTAAGAAACTCTTTTGAAAAATAGTGTGGAGAAGCACATCCCAGGTTGGCCTCTGGCCTTCATGCATGTGTGTCCAGGTACCCCACACAGACACACTCGTACACTTCTATACCTGTAACACAATAAACGATTGTGTATTTTCCATCAACCTCAGTCCATCATCTTTATTGCATTTTATATTAAAAAACCCTTTACTGAAAAGTCCTGTGGACAGTTGACCCTGTCACATCTGTGTCATACCTGACGTGCATATCTGGTTTTTTTGGTGCCACGGTTTTCTGGCATTCTTGTGTTTCTCTTTCCTTCTTACTCATCCATACAATAATTTGAAAAGGTAATTCATGGGTCCAACTTACTTTCTAACTCACTCTTCCTTCTTTGCTAGACCTTTCCAGTAGACTAGCTTCTTCCACTACCTTCAGTAAAATGAAATACATTTTCCTCTCCTTCTTACAATAGCTGAGTTATATCTGATCTGTGATCCTTTTCATTTATTATGTGTATCCCGAGATCTGAAATTCAGGTACTGCTAATCCCTTCAAATATTAACTCTCTTCTAGCCACATAGCAACAATACTTCACAGTGCAGACTTTTGATTAGTCACGTGAGGGTTTGATCCCACCTGACCTTCTATGGGTTAAACTGAGCTGACGCTTTTATATAGATGTCTCTTCTCTTGAACCCTTCCCTTGCTGGTATCTTTATGTTGGCTTGTGGCACTTAATGCATAAAAAAAAATTGGTCTGCATGCAAAATCAAACTAAACCAAACCAAACTTCAAGCACTTGGTCAGAAAGGAGGAGGAAACGTTCACGTAGCAATGTTGTTTGGACATCCCTGCCTGTCAGCAGGGTGATTGCTGGCACCAGAATCCAAGAAAAAAAAAAAAAAAAAAAAAAAAAAAAAAAACCACAGAGCAGAGACAACACAGGATGGGAGGAAGATGTCCATCCTGAAAGCAAATGCCTGTGTCCTCTCTCAGAGGGCATTTCATACGCGTCTACACACCACTGTGGCAATGTGAGCTCTCCAACAAGCTGGGTCTCCCACAGTGACCCAAATAGTGGAAGCACACATTAAGAGAAAATACGAGGCTCTATTTTAAGGCATCCAGCTTAACCCTGCATACTATGCTATTGCTTTAAGTATTCTATTTGTGTTTAAAAGGTATTGTTGTCCTTTGATACCGTCTTATTAGGGTGGCTCAGACTGGCACCTAGCTCATTAGCATGCAACTCAACCAGGCTTTGAAGTTTCCAGCTTTGTTCCTCAGCCTCCTCAGGTCTCAGATCACAACTTTGTGCCACTACACACAGCTCTTAAATGCAAAGTCAAGTTTTAAATTCTGTGAATGGGGACAGGTGTGTGCATACACAGGTGTCCAGGGAACACAGAAGAGGACACCAGATCCCTTAGAGCTGTAGTTGTGGGCAACTGTGAGTCTCTCAATGTGGGTGCTGGGAACTAAACTCAGATCTTCTGAAAGAACGGTGAATGTTCTTAACTGCTGAGCCATCTCTCCAGCCCTTAAATCTACCAAATATACATTTAAGAGGACAGACTTGAATATTTTTGCTCAGGTTTGTGTTTGCCGCACTCAATTCATTGCAGTCTTATTGTTTTCTGTTTGTTGGTCCCACACTCATTCAGTCTACAAATGCTTAGTGGACTTTGGTTTTATCTTCCGTTGTGGAGTTTGGGGAAATGGTAGCACTACAGGACCAGGGGTTCTGATGCCTTTGAAACACAGTAGGACTCAGGTATTGGTAATTTTAAAAGACTTCCTACTGTTTTGTTTTGTTTTTACTAATTAAAACTCAGTGCTAGGGCTAGAGAGAAAGGTGCTTTCCTCTGATGACTCGATTTCGGTCCCTGTGATCCACATCATGGGAACAGAGGCTGGATTCCTACAAGTTGTTCATTGAGTTGCATACTGCATACACACACACACACACACACACACACACACACACACACACACACACACACACACACACACAATTTAAAACAATAACAGTGTCTGAAGATTTTTTTCCTAATACAAGTGGTTATTTGAAGCATTATAGTAGCTTTTTAGAGAGTAAGGGTGGCTTTGCCTTGGCATAGATACAGTGTGTCACAATCTAATACTAATAAAACTAGTTAACACTCACTGAGGGCCATGGGGACTAAGGCATCAACCCTGGAACCCAGGTACTCTCTCTCTCTCTCTCTCTCTCTCTCTCTCTCTCTCTCTGTGTGTGTGTGTGTGTGTGTGTGTGTGTGTGTGTGTGTGTGTAGCATGAGGACATATGTGTGAGGATGCACAGTTCCAGGAGCTAGAGGAGAATATAAAGTGATCCTTTCTATCACTCCATGCTCACTACCTGGAGACCAGGTCTCTCACCATCCTGCAGCTTGCTGTCAGCTCCAGTCATCCTCTTGTCCCCACCTCACCCCAACATAGCCCTGTGGTTACAGGCAACAGCAAGCCTTTTATGTGGGTGTTGGGGAGCCAGACACAGGTCTTCATGTTTGTCTAGTAAGGGTTCTTATCCACTGAGCCATCCCACCGGTCCCCTGTTTTACGTTTTCTATCAAAGAAAAGCTATTTGGAGAGTGAATCTCACACCACAAGGTAGAAGTGATTTGGGTGTTAGGACTCAAAGTCTCTAAGTCTGAATTCAAAATAACACTTTTACAGCTGCATACTCACATGTCATTTTTTAATATAACTGTATTTTAAGAATAACTAAATATTTCCAGAGAACAAGTCAGAGACTTGATAGCATTCCACTTTGACGTTCTCAAGGAGAGTCTGAGCATGGTGGAGTGGAGTCTGGAGCTCTTGGGAGACAGGACCACTGAAAACTACTCAATATGCTTTCTCTACAACTTGAGGTAGAAACCCTGGTGTTCTCTAGTGTCGTTCATCCTGCTTTCTTGGTTGTGCTCCGATTTAGAAGTTTAAGAAACAACAATGTTCCTCACGGCTGCAACAAAACAACAAAATGCGCTCTCTCTAGCAGATTTTTAGAACCAGAATAGGAAAAAGACACAGTTCTAATCTCAAGCACTAGCGTGCTTTGGATATAAAATGTGTCCCTCCCCACCCCCCGGCAAGACCCATGTGTTGGAGACTGGATCATGAGGGTGCCAGTCTTACCAATGACTTAATCCACTGATAGTTCACTGCTGAATGGGTTACTAGAAGCTGGCTAGAGGGAGTGGGTCACTGGAGGCATACCTTCTTGGGGCCAGAAAGAGGCCCCAGCTATATGTCTCCAACACCCCCTGTCCCCGAGAGAGCAGGGGCTCCCTGTCTGATATGAAATAGTCTAAGAGGTGGGAAATTCAAAACCTGAGTGCAAGGGAGCTGACAGAGGAGACAAGAACATCCCTTCTACTTTGGAGAGCCAGAGCCTCAAGTAGGAGCAAGCTGGAAAGCAGAAGGCAGAGGCCTGCAGAGATGACCTGGTAACTGGAAACAGCTCAATTCCAGCCCAGTCTAGTGAATCAATGAGTTTACTGGGATTAATCACAGGAAAATGGATGAGGGGCCATTGACAAGTGACTCAAAAGCAGGTATATAACTGACAGGCCTGCTCCAATATAGATGACAGCTCAAAAGCCACATCCCTGGGGCTCCCTGAATGACTGGGAGGCAACCCATGGTCATGGAATCTCTTCTTCCCAGAAACAGGCCCTGCGTATGCCTTGTAGAGAGGCATTGCACACCTTGTAGCTCCTAGAGAGCAGCATTTGCTTCCTGGGCCAGGTTATGTTTTGTTTTCTTCCTTAGTCTTATGAGGTTTCCTTTACCCTCTGGGAAGGAAGTAGCCACATGACAGGACACTAGTGAAGCCCTGCAAGAAAAACAGGAGGGGAGCGGAGAGATGGCTCAGTGGTTAAGAGCACTGCCTGCTCTTCCAAAGGTCCTGAGTTCAATTCCCAGTAACCACATGGTGGCTCATAACCATCTGTAATGTGATATGGCGCCCTCTTCCGTCTTGCAGGAGTGCTTTGACACCTAATACTGTGGTAGATTGAATGTAAGTGCTCCCCAGTCTAGGGCATTCCATACGTTGTTCCACCCCCCATTTGATGGCACTGCTTGGGGAAGTTTAAAAGGTGTGGCCTTGTTGGAGGTGAGCTTTGAGGATTTAAAGACTCCAGCCATTTCGATGTCATGCTCTCTGCTTCCTGTTTGCAGTTTAAGATGTCAACCTTCAGCTTGCTACTCCAGCCACTCTGCCGCCACCCAAGCCTGCTTCTCTCCCACCATGATGGTGATGGACTCTTATCCCTCTAGAACCATAAGCCCAAATAAGTTGCCTTGGTCATGATATTTTATCATAACGATAGGACACTAACTAACACACCCATTGTCGATCCAGAGGCTGTGCTGTCTGACTTTAACTACTGCTCTTGAGTTTTGTGAGACACTCAACAAATTCTTTTTTATTTGCATGTCATAAATCTCTCCTGCTTTAACCCAAACAACCCGTGACCAAGTTAATAACCGTTATTTTGGAACACGTAATGATTCTGTGACTTTGGATTCCCATGGCATGGGCTACTTTACATTCCCAAAGTTCTCCGGTTCACTCCACCAGTGTAACTGCAAGTGACAGAAACTTGAAAGCAAAGCCGCTTTAGGGAGAAGGGAAATTTTTCTTTGGGTGCTATCACAAAAAAAATCTGGGACTTGCTTTTGGCATGACCTAATGATGCCATCATTGATGGTGCTTTCTTGTGTGTTTGTTTTTGGTTTTTGAGACAGGGTTTCTCTGTGTAGCTCTGGATGTCCTGGAACTCACTCTGTAGACCAGGCTGGCCTCAAACTTAGAGACATGCCAGCCTCTGCCTCTAAAGGTGTACACTACCCGGCTGTTTGATTGTTTGGTTTGGGTTGGGTTTTGTTTTTCTCTCTCAGTTCCATCTCTCTCTAGGACCTTCATTCTGAAATGACTAAGGTAGTGGCAAGCACAGCCACTAGTGACTCAGAGTGCTTCCTACTGGCTCAGGATCCTGATGGAAATTCAGAACCTTTATGCTATGAGTGCCAAGGAAAAGACCCAAGCCTGTCTTGCTGGCTTGTGTTTGAAACTCCAAATATTCTAGTTTGGTTTCTATTGCTGTGATAAAACACTGATCAAAAGCAACTTGAGAAGGAAAAGGGCTCTTTGGCTTATACTGCCACATCACAGTCCATCATTTAGAGAAGTCAGGACAGGAGCTCAAGGCAGGGACTAGGAAACAGGAACAGAGGTAGAAAGCTGTTGCGCCCTCCTGCCGGCAGGAACAACGCAGACACCAGGATTCTTCTCAATCGCACTTTATTGGGAGCGCCCTTGAAGCTGAGGCGAAAGACCCCGAATGCCCGCGAGCGCATCACTTAAATAGCTCTGTGTATGTGTCGTGTCAATATCTCATAGGTCGTATCTGGATGCCTCATTAGCATGCCCGTGGCTGAGAGGGCAGCTCCAGAATACTTCATTTGCATACCCCTGTTCGGGAGGGGCATATTGGGAGAGCTTATGTCCGTGCTTGCGCGGGAGTTATGGTTGCCACTGTCGCCATTACTGGGTGCGGGCGCGCCTTACATCTCCCCCTTTTTTATTTTATAAGAAATGAGCGAAGGGAAATCAGTCCGATCAAGGCTGAACCATTATTATGGCCCATCCGATCGAGGACCAATGTGGGGGTAACACTCAATGCCATCCCGCGTGCAATGGGCAGAATCCCCGCGGAGTGTAATGGCCATTGAGCACTGGAAAGAAGTGTGCCTTCCGACGTGCAATGGCAACGAGGCTCAGTCGGGTGCAAAGGCCACGCAAGAGAAAGGTAGAAGGAAGCTCATTTTCTTAGGCTTGCTAGCCATACTTGAGGAGAGGTGCCTTGCTCAACCGCTAGTAAAGCTTGGATCATAAGCGTCTTATCACGGGTGTGATTTCTCTTCATCGGACACAATACCCAGAGACAGAACACGAGGCCACAGATTGTGATGGCTCCAAAAATTCCCACCCCCACTCACTCCTTAAAGTAGGTAAATGCAGAATGCAGCCAAGAGGTGAATTCCCCTAGGGTCAGGGGTTTCAATCGAGTGCCATTCAGGTGAGCAATTTGGTCCAGGAGCTGTCGGGATAGCTCTTCAGCCTCCAGCGTCCAGTTTCCTGCAAGATATTCTGATAGCAATTTACTTTGATTAAAAGAAGCATTAAAGTTGTATTGCACTGGGGCAACACATACATATTTATAATGGGAAACACAGCTGGTCTGAACCAACTCATATAACTCTACCATTTGTTCTTGTAATAAATCCATTCTCTGGTTGGCCTTGAACTCGTGATCCTCCTGCCTCTGCCTCCTTTAGCAAATCCTACCGGCGTGTGCCACCACTACCGGCTACACCTCCTCTAAGTCCTGTTCCTCTTCAGTACTTAATTCTTCCTCTTCACTATGGCTCTCGGACCCTGATTCGCTAGAACTACTTAGATGCAAATTAGCGAACTCATCGAGTACCGGGTATAGCTTTTTGTTAATATTCTTTTCTTCCTGTTTTTCTTCATCTTTTGTTTGAGCTGCTCTTTTATTTTGTTTATCCTTTTTCTTGTTATTCTTCTCCCTTTTCTTGTTTATTCCTTCTGTTTCTGACATGCTATCTTGGTGATTAGCTAACATTCGTTGGCCGTTTTTGATAACGTCCTCGCATGTCTTATCCTCCAGGCAAGCACGCACCAGGCGCCATAATGGTTTCGTCCCTGCCCGCAACTTTCGTTCTTTTGATGCTCTGTCTATGTCTCGGTCCAATTTATCCCAACTAGCAAGGTTTAAAAAAAAAAAACGAATGCTGCCCACAACGAGAGTAGCCCTGCAGCCAGAAGGGGGTCTATGCCAAATGGGGCATGCCCTTAAAGGGAGACTTACCGGTACCGCCGCTCCACGCGATGAGTTCTGAATCCTCCCGGGGTTTCTTGATCCCGAGGGTCCTCGCAAGTGTCTAGTGGTCCAAGCGCTGTTTTCAATTCCCGGGTTTCGGCACCACTTGTTGCGCCCTCCCGCCGGCAGGAACGACACAGACACCAGGATTCTTCTCAATCGCACTTTATTGGGAGCGCCCATGAAGCTGAGGTGAAAGACCCCGAATGCCCGCGAGCGCATCACTTAAATAGCTCTGTGTATGTGTCGTGTCAATATCTCATAGGTCGTATCTGGATACCTCATTAGCATGCCCGTGGCTGAGAGGGCAGCTCCAGAATACTTCATTTGCATACCCCTGTTCGGGAGGGGCATATTGGGAGAGCTTATGTCCGTGCTTGCACGGGAGTTATGGTTGCCGCTGTCGCCATTACTGGGTGTGGGCACGCCTTACAGAAAGCACTGCTTACTGACTTTCTTCTTCTGGTCTGTTCAGCCTCTTTTCTCCCATAGGTCAGGTCCACCTGACTATGGATAGCATTGCCCACAGTGGGCTATGCCTTCCCACATCAATCATTAATCAAGAAAATGCATAATAGATATGACCATAGGCCTTTCTGATAGAGGTAATTCCAAGGTATGTTTAGGTTTGTATCCAATTGGCGAAGACTAACTGCGGCACAAGCACAGTCCTAAATCTCTGTGGTTCAGGAGACCAGGGTCCTCTTGGGATGGAAACTGGACACATCTGCCTGATGCCATAAAAGTAGCAATTTCTTTTTAACTGTGAAGCTGGGGGGTGGGGTGGGGGAAGGTTCTCAAGGGGATGGTTAGGTTATTTCTGGATTTGATTTTTGTACAAACAAAAGAAAATCTGTTAAAAAAAAATGTATCCACTCGTTGATTTCTGAATCTTAGATGGGTATCCTAATTTTTTCAACCTAGTTCACCATTGTACTGTGTGTGTATGTGCACATACATGTGCCTTCATGTGCATGTGACTGCATGTGCACATGTGTATGTGACCTGTGGAGACCAGAGGTCAATGCTGAGTGTCACTCCTCTGGCACCATCCACCTTGTTTTTTGAGACAGAGTGTTGCAGAGACTTGAAGCTTGCCATGTGGGCTGGACTCTGCCACCTCCTCAACCCTGGAATTATAAACATGTGCCACATGCCTGGCTTTCATTAGTGCATTCTTATTTTTTGTTGTCTCTTTGCTTTCTTCACTGCTAGTAGGACTTGATTTTTTATGTATAGCCTTCTTATTTATGGCACCCAGTTCTTTATTTTAAGGTAGTAGTACCACGAAAAATGCTTTACATAAGTCATATTACTTTATGTGAGGTGCTTGTTATATTAATTCCAATATAATGACTCAAGCCATTGAGCGGCTCATTAATTCAGATTGCTGGAATGCTCTTTGTGGTATTTTTTGAACATTTTTTACAAATAGCAATGAATAAATCCCATGGATCTTGTGAATGTGTGTGTGTACACCTGTGCAGGCGCAGGTGCACACGCTGGCGTGTGTGTGTGTGTGTGTGTGTGTGTGTGTGTGTGTTTAGAGTAGCTTGTAGGCTGTGGTTCAAGTATTCCTACAATGGCTGTCTCCTGATGGAAAGGCCAAGAATTGACTAGTTGCTCTGTTCACTAGAGTGGATGCCTTATCAGTCCTAATCTAGCGCTGGAGTCCCAGGGATGTCTGAGATAGCTGCTAGTCTTCAGTCTACCTGTACATCCCAAAGTAGGTTCTAATACAAGCAAAGAAAATTCTCAGCACTAGGACACATGACCTCACAGTCAAGAGCAAGGGCAGTCCTTTTGTGTGGGTTACAACCAGAAGGTGGAGTCCAGATTTAGGCTGGGGCTTCTGTCCTCAAATAAGCCAGCCAAGCATCCCTCAAAGGCATGCCCCGCTGCTTGGGTTTTAGTTGATTCCTGATGCAATCAAATTGACAACCAGGACCAGTCATCACAGCAAACAATATTCCACCCTTCTTGATTCTTTGAAAAATCCTTGTTCTAGTTCTCTCTCTACTAGGTCCCTGTTTCCTTTGTTATTTCTTCACCCCCTTTAAAAAATGTAAATGTTGTGAGCCTCCCAAGATTCTGATCCTTTTCCTCTGCTCTTCTTACCTCCCCCACACACTCAAATCTACGTGACCTCTTTTGTGATGGCCGAGCAGAGCACATGGCTCTGCAACCTGAGACTCCTCTGGGCCTGGGTTATTCACACCCTCCTCTTCTAATCACCCCTTGACAGCCTGGTTCCTTTACCAGCTTGCACTATGTACTCTCGCAACAATGTGTCTAGCAACCTTGGTCTCTCCATCTGCATCGTTCTACAGTGACAGTCCTCTATAAACAGTGGGATAGGCTTCTCCTTTTCAATCAACAATGAAACTTAGCACCTGTTGAAATATATCCCTGTGTTTCCATGTATGACAAATGGGAAAGCTAATCTGTCCCAAACTGGTTTGGGGTCTATTTTGTAATGCAGCAAAACTGTGGCCTCAAGTCAACATTTAGGAAGCATTCCCTACTTTTCCATCTTGTCCTTATCCACATATATGATTAAATCAGGTGCATTATGGGAAGAAAAATTATATGACTATGTACATACTATTATCTATGACACATGTCTTAGCATCCAAACTCCCTTTTCTCTTCAATGGTACTAAGGGAAGCCATAAGTAATAATGTGTCTGCACTCATGCATTCTGATTTGTCCTAGTACTGCTTGGCTTAAAATACAGCCTCTTTGTTACTTTTGGAAATCTGTATGAGCCTCTGTTTCAATTACTTGAATAAGAGGCCAATAACTAGCCAGGGGGTGGTCCTAGCACTAGGAAGGCAGAGGCAGGTGGATTTCTGAGCTCAAGGCCAGCCTGGTCTACAGAGTGACTTCCAGCACAGCTGGGGATGCACAGAGAAAACCTGTTTCATGAAAGATGGGTGAATAGATAGACATACATACATACATACACACACACATACATACATACATACATACATACATACATACACACACACACACACATACATACATACATACATACGGTAGATAGAGCAAGCACCAGGGCACACTTATCTCAGCCCCTCACCACAGTAATACTTCCTCCAGCATATTTCCTCCATTTGATGTCAATTAAAGCTGACGCCTCTTCAGAGCATCCCAGATTTCCAGACACAGTAGCTAGATGACTTCTGTATACACATTCCCTACACATTCCCGGGATACCATCCAAATCTGAACTCAGAACCTTCCCCAGAAATCCTTGCCAACTTCTTGCCGTCACCTTGAAGCAGACACTTAGTATTTCTCTCCTGCCTTCCCAGCCATCCATGACTGCAGTCATATCTCCCAGGCTCTTTCCAAACGCATGTTCCTTTATTGCCTCTGGGAAACACGTAGTTCAAGGTGAGCAAACATCTTTCTTAAAGGGCCAAATCATAAACAATTTAGGCTTTTTTAGTCAAACAGCAAAATTAAAGACACTCTGCAGGTATGAAAGAGCTACTTAAACCAATAGAATATTTTTTTTTTTTGTAGGCTGCCCAAGGTATGTGAGCATCTGTGCGACCCACTCCCTCTCTCTTTTCACTTCTTGCCTCTCTCTGCCTCCTGTTCTCTGCCCAGGATTTTGGATCAGTCTACAGTTTCCTGCCTCCAAGCTTTGTTATTTTTTTCTCCTTCTGTCTGGCATAGTTCCTCATTTTCCAAGTCCATACCCATTTGCTACTCAACTCAAGGGCTCTTTGTCTTGGAAGATTCCATGTTCTTTCCCATATTTCTTGGTAATATACGGGCTCCCCTCTGAGCTCCCACTATTCTTATATCTGCTCCCTTTATCATCTGTCTCACATGCTAGGATAACTAATTGGTTCTGGTATGTAGCTGTGCCACATGCAGATCCCTTGATGAGGAACTCTAGTTCATACTTTTCCTAGAGCTTCAATATGGCTTCACCCAAAGCTCATATTTAATACATGCTGACAGTTATGTAATTACCACACTCTTCATATTCCTTAGTATCTATAGGGTGTCATGTCATAAATAAAATTTCTGAGATACCAGTATTCTCTTCTACCATATACGGGGTCAATGGCCTATTTCTGGCTGAAAGAGATCTTTCTATTTTAATAGCCTGGGAGTTTTATTTTTAATAGATAGCCAGTTCCTTCGGGCAGTGTATAGCTCTAATAATACCACAGCTGAGGATTCACTAGCCGTTGAACTGCTGTTGATTTGCAGGCTGTGTCTCCATCCCAGTTGGCTTTTTCTCCGATCCCTTTCATTTGTCACAAGAATCTGTAGATGCCAGACACAGAAATCCATCACCCATGGCTAAGGGAAAAATGTTTAACAAACAAGCCTGTAACGGGGAGATAGAGGACATGCTCCATAGCAAGCACAGAACATATGCAAAGGAAAATTTAGCCTATGTAATAGCATAGAAAAATAAACATGAGAAAACAGTTTGTCCATAATGTCAACCATTAAAGACAGCCACTGACTTAAAAAACAATGATCTTTTTTTTCCTATAATTTTCCTCATTGCTATGATTCTGTTCATGCAACTTAATTTCTCAGTCTTTTCCTATTATTTAGCATCTGTCTACAGAATTCTTTTAGGCCTTCGAAATTTTTTGCAAATGTTATTTATAACTATTACTTAATGCTCATTGGATGGCTTTACACCATGGTTGCTATTATCGTTGCTCCTTTGGTGGAAACATGGCATTCTAAATAAAAGAAGGTAACCTAAAAGCCTTCTTCAGTTTCTAGCCCTCTGAGTCTGGTTCATACATTAGTCAGATTTATTTCTTTTTAAGTTGGCATAAGCAAGAAACTGCATGTACAATTAGATACGGGGCTGGAATAAATGAGGAGGCAATTTCATTTATCCCTTTGTTTTTCCAGAGAAGAAAATGGAGACCCAGGGAACTTCTGATTTGTCCTGGAGGCCACAGCCAGGACTCCGCTGCAGTCAACATAGAGCTCCTTCCAGGAAATGAAGTCCAAGGCCATGCTGACTCAGGGAGAGACAGCCAGCTGCTAGCATGTGGGACATCTTACTTTCCAGGCTACCAGCACCATTCATGTCTCAGGTTACGGTGCTAGTTCAAGGGCCTCACCTATATGACCTTCTCTCTTCCTCTGTAGGGAAACCAGAAAATAGCCTTCATTTCTCCCTACAGCCTCCCTAAGTATTGTATCCTATGGATAAATGTGCTCCAATTGAACTGTGTATATATGGGAAGAGATAGTCCCTCTCCCTCCCCACTTAAGTACAGCTCATTTGTGCATGGATTCGTCTATAGTTTAGCAGTGAATGACGTGTTTGTTTGTTTGTTTGTTTGTTTAGATAAGGCCTCTTGCAGCCCAGGCTAACCTCCAACATATTATGCAATCCAGTCTGGCCTTGGACCCTTGGTCCTCTTGTCTTCACTTCCTAAGTGCTGAGATGACAGGCATGCACCTGTGCTTATGTGCTGCTGGGGCTCAGTCCCAGGGCCTTATGCATGCTAGGCAAACACTTTACCCTTGGAGATATCTACCTATTGGACCCTGCATGATATTCTTTAGAAAGAAACCATTGGAGGGGGGAGGAGGGAGGGAGGGAAGGAGGGAGGAGGAGAGAGACAGAGACAGAGAGAGAGACAGAGAGAGCAGAGAGAGACAGAGACAGAGAGAGAGAGACAGAGACAGAGAGAGAGAATAGAGTGAGTAAAAAATAAGAAATAAAGACCCAGGTAACAAGGAAAGTCCACATGGCCCAGAATACCTGTGAACCAAAACGGAGAAGGGTTTTTTTTTGGGGGGGGGGAGAGGTTCTTTTTTTGTTTTTGCTTTTGTTTTTGTTTTGTCTGTATTCTATTTGAGAACAAGGGTGAAAGGAAAAATAAATAACAGCCACCATATAATACTAATGGTCATACTATTCACATTTATTTGTCGTGGCAGTCAAGTTTCCTGAGTGGTGATGCAACCAAATGCTTCCTTTGGAGGAACTCGGCCTATCCTGTTCAGCAATGCTTACCGGGAGCAGTGGATGGCTTTATAGCACATTAAGTTCTAATCTTGACTTTGAAATGAAAATTGATGTCAGTTTCACCCACCCCACAAAGCTGTTTTCTGAATGTTAAAGTCCTCTGTCTTTGAGAAACCTCTCCTACTTCATCTGTCAATGTCCTTTCCTTGTCATAGAGCCAACATAATATTAAAATAAAATCCTTCCTGCCATACATGCGACTCCCCACAACAATACTTTCTTAATTATTGGTCACCTATGAAATCAGAGAAATCCTTGAGATAATTTCTATAGATCACAATGGTGATCCTATTTTTCTGGGTAAAACTTCCTAGAGAAAGAAAGAAATGCTCAACTTACCTTTATCATCATCTCCCAGGGATGACAGACGATGAATTATTTGTCCTGGTAACAAGAACTCTGGCATTTCAAACTGAGAAACCCTACTCTTTGTGATTTCATGTAAAGTCTTCCAGTAAGGGGTCCAAGAGGAGAAGCCATGATAAAGCTATATCAACAGTCCTAATTTACTGAGTAATTACTGTATGCCATTCGCTGGCTAAATTTTTTTCCCTTTAGATCTTTAAGACAGGGTTTCTTTGTGCAGCCCTGACTATCCTAGAACTCGCTCTGTAGACCAGGCTCGCCTTAAACTCACAGAAAACCACCTGCCTCTACCCCATCCCCCTGAATGCTGGGATTAAAGGTATGTACCTCCAGTGCCTGGCACTGGCTAAATTCTTTACGTTCACTATCTTACTTGGATCCTCATAAAAACCTGAGGATTAAAGCGATTAGCATCATGTTTGTTCTAGAGGACCAAAGGTCACAGGCTAAGATACTTACTAAGGCTCATGTAGACAGTAAGTGATATTCAAGCATTCTTTCAAGCAAAAGCATTTACTCTGTGTCTACTACAGCCAGGCACTGGCCAGGGATAAAGAGTGAAAAGGCGGTACAGTTTACAATTATATTATGTCTTCTTAGGGTAAAGAAAGAAGGGAATCAGTTGGTCAAGATATGGTTAAATAGAGGCTAGAGGCATGACTCAGAAGACTGCTTACTTAGGTGCTTGAGGTCCTGCGGCTAGTTTACAGCAATGCATAAACAAGGTATGGTGGTCGTGCACCTATAATCTTAGTGCCAGAGGCAGAGGCAGAAGAATCTCGGAAGCTCAGTATCAGTCTTAGCTACATAGTAAGACTGAGGCCAGCCTGGAATACATGAGACTTAATTCCCAGTCCCCACATGGTGCCTCCCGACCCTCCATCACCCCAGTTCCAGGGTCTACCACCCTCTTCTACCCTCCACAGGCACTGCACTCATGTGGTACACGTGCATGTGTGGGAGAAACAAAATACAACAAAAAGCTCTAAAAAGAGAAAAGAACAATCATGTAGAATAAAATCTCAGATGAAGATTACGTGCTGAGAGGTGCTAAAAAGGAAGGCTGACTTGGGACAGGGTCAGGGGAGGTGTCTGAAGACACTGCATTTGAGTAAAGCCTTTGAAGAAGAGAAGTTAGCTACGGGAGGATCTTAGAGCAGTGGTTTTCAGGCAAAGGGCGCATGCAGTTTCTAAGGCAAGAATCAACTAGAACATTTGGGGAGAGAGAGAGAGAGAGAGAGAGAGAGAGAGAGAGAGAGAGAGAGAGAGGTAAGTACTTGACATTATTTTTATTGTTTTAATGAGGATAATTTCATGCAATATTTCTATTAATTCTCTATGTAAAAGAAAACTGCATTTTTGGAAATTTCTATTTGTGGCTCCATATCAGTGCTCAGCATAATCTGGATGCAGTGTGCCGACCTATAACCTTTACGTCCTCTATTGAGCTGCTAGTCTAGAAAGTTGTTTGCACATCATGAGCTGCATACACTTTTGTCTTATTAGCTCAAGCTGGGGCCACCTGGGAAGAGGGAATCTCAAGTGAGAGAATGACTCCAGTGGCCTATGAGCAAGCCCGTGGCACATTTCCTTGATTAATAATTGGTGTGGGAGGGTCCAGCACAATGTGGGCAGAGCCACCCCTGGGCAAGTGATCCTGGGTGGTATAAGAAAGCAAGCTGAGCAAACGATGAGGAGCAAGCTAGTGAGCAGTGTTCCTCCAAGCCCCCTATTTGAGTTCTTGCCTTAAGTTCCTGCCCTGCCTTAAGGTCCTGTCCTGCCTTGACCTTGTAATAGAATACAACTGTAAGCTGAAGTAACCCTTTTCCTCCCCAGGTTGCTTTTGGTTAAGGTGCTTGTCACAGCAATAGAAAGCAATCTAAGATACTGAGCTACAATAGTTATAGCTTCAAATCTGAAGAATGAATGTGACAGGAAGGCATACCTTTCTGAAAGTGAGGACTACAGCCTAGGGACAAGCCATCAAGGGTTCATCCGTCACATGGAAACCCTTCCTTTCTCTCCTCTGCATCATCTCATGATCCAGGACCTCCCCAGTACAAGTAGCAGCAGGAAACCAACTATGGGAGACTTGTTTGAGGACCACCGGAGGTGGCTTGCTCCACTGTATTCACCAGGCCCTTGTTTAACAGATGTGAAAATCAGTTGTCACCCCAGCCTCTGCCCAGTCTAAGGGATCTGCCAAATGTCACAAAGAGTGGTAGTGTCACTTGAAGCCTTATTCCCAAGTGTTTTCCTCATTCTGTTGCGTCCATTAGTTTGGAATAATAAACCATACTTCTTTGTACTTCTATGACAGAGAACTTCCTGCACTGTGCAGGGCTGTTGCTACCAGCCTTGTATAGTCCCTGGGCCCTTGAAATGTGTTAGAGAGATGTAGGGACTGAATTTTTAATTCAACTTTTAAAAAAATTAAATATAAATAGTCACATGTGGCTACTGGCTATTTCCTTGGACCACTCAATTCTACACCATAGAGGTCACGTTTTAGGTGTGCATGTATGCACATATGTGAATGTATGTGTAGCATGGAATGCTTGTTGGTGTCAGAGGATAACCTCCGCTCTCCCCTTCCTGAAGGCAGGGTTTCTTCTTCTTCTTCTTCTTCTTCTTCTTCTTCTTCTTCTTCTTCTTCTTCTTCTTCCTCTTCTTCTTCTTCTTCTTCTTCCTCTTCTTCTTCTTCTCCTTCTTTTTTGCCACTGTACATTAGGCTAGCCAACCCTCATGTTTCTGGAAATTCACCTGTTTCTACCTCCCACCTCACTGCAGGAGCACTAGGATTACAGTGGTGTGCTACTGTGCATGGCTTTTAACTTGACTTTGGGGGATTTGAACTCAGTTCCTAAAGCAGGTACAGCCAGCACGTTACCTCCCTAGCCTGGGCTATATACATATTTTCATGTGTTTCAATTCCTTTCTGCCACCCTTAATATTTGAGCAACTTTCTGAGGTTTGCTTAGTTTGTATCTTCCCAAAGTAGAAGCCAGGGAGCATCTTCTCAGACCCCATTAAATCTAAATGCAGGCATGTGAGATACAAACACCTGCTGGGCTCTATCCAGTTTCCCAAAGCCAGGAGTCCTAGACGGAGAGTCAAAGTCTCCAGACCAGACCCCAATGTGAGTGATGCAAGCTACAAAGGCCCTAAGGATGGCAGCCATCTTGTATCTACTAGAAAAGGCCCACAAAATAATTGATCATTGTTCCTAACTGAACAATTAAAACTTTACTCTTGAGCTATTAAGAGATATAGCATTCCACTGAATAACCTTCAGTAAACTACATCTCTGCTTAAAGTAGGCAAAGACACTTACTTCTGATGTCCACAACCAAGGAATCTGGCAACAGCAAAACCCACCTAGCCTTTATGTGAAGAGGGGGAAACTATATTTCAGTCAGATAGGCTAGGTTTCGCTGCAGTAACAAACAGTCCAGAATCTCAGTCCCTAATACTCTCACAGCCTGTTTTCCATCTGGGCCCCATATCCTGGTTGCTGTATATTGGCTACACTATTCAGCGCCCATCTTCACTCCAAGATGCAAACTCAGAGAATGCCCCTCCCTCCCCACCCCAACCCCCATGACATGGATGGAGTCACAGAAGACAGAAAAGAGAATTGCTGTGACCTGTAGTATGGCTCTTTGATGTCTCCTGGGGCTCATGGTAGAAGTGGATCATTTGAATGTTAAGTTCAGCAGAGCTGGGATGGGATAGAGGCGACTCTGAGCAACAGCACATCCCTCATGCCATTCTATAGCGTTTACAAGCAGCTGATGTTACTCCTGTGCAAAGGCCTTTACATACAATTCTCTTAGCTGTGATTCGCACTGTCCCAGTTTTGCTTAGCTTATTGTTTTATATGAGAAAATAAGAAGACTGTGTGTTGTACTGGTGCCACTGTTAGTCCATGGTAGAGACAATTTAGGTATAGTTCTCTTTTGTTTATGCATGCTTAGGATGTAAGAGGAATCTTCCTGAAAAGGGTCAGAAAAATAGCCCAGATGTCAGCAAAAATCCCAAACCATATAAAACGAACCCAGCCAAATCCTATTTAAGTCTCCAGGTAAACACCCTGAAGGCCAAATGCCTCTATCTTTAGGTTTCCAAAATTATGAAACCCAAGTCACTATCTTACCCAAGGCTCTATGCTTCGTTCTTTGTCTAATAAAAGTCTCTCCCCCCCAAATCAATTACTTTCTCAGAGCAAACATCATAGTATCTGGACATGTTACCCTTCCACATATTCATAGAGTTAATATTTCCCAGCACACTCCAGATGGAGCTTTTCTGAATTAGAGTTTATCCTAATGGGTTTCAGTCTGCTGGCGGCTGTGTTTCTTGTACATTTTTAATCGTACCACAGCCAACGTCCAAGTGATTTCTACTTTTTATTCCTGCAGTTTAGTCTGTACAGCAGGCTTTCGAGTGTAATCGTGATGTATTCCCTCCATCCCCTGTGCTCTCTCTCCTGCCATCACGCTGGCCGGAGCCATCTTGCCCTTGCATGTGTTTTACTATCTGGAGACTTTCATTTATCTCTACCTGGAGCTGATCCTCAGAATGAAGGGAGCTCTTTCAGCTCTGATTCTTCTTCCAATAAAATAGAGGCAGGGAAGAAGAGGTTGCCAAATGAGTGGATCAGCAATGTCTTCCAGCAACCCCCTTCTCACGTGACTACTAGAGCAAAGGCATTGTTAATAGCCGTGTCACGTCACGTGACAAAGACCCTTTCCTATGGGTTGCTGCTTAGATTGACTGCGATGACCAAGATTAGTGTTCAATGAGCTAATGTGTACAATACTCTCCAATAAAGCCTTAATTATCTAGCTAATCTTGAAGACATCCAATGGGTTTAAACACGACACACAGGGAAATGCACCGGGCATCAGAACGAGGACCTGACTAGTCAACGAGCACAGACCGGAGGCAACTTGATTTCCAGCTGGACAACTTCAGAGGCCCGGTGCCTGGGGCTTTCATGGGCAAGGGCCTTAAAGCATCATGTGCTGCCTAAGCATTCATTCCAGACCCCGTGAGCTCTGGCCTCACTGAGCCTGATTAGACAGAAACACGGGTTCAAGGAGAGAGAGAGGCGTGGGGGGAGGGGTCCGTAAGCCCAGCTTCTGAAAGGCCCTCCGGGTGTGTCCCCAGAGACCACACCAGCTGAGGCTTTCTGTAAGGCTTCCAGAGCGAATAACTTACACAACTAATTAAGAATAGTCCCGAATAATTAACATCTGTGCTACCAGACAGCTCTGCCTGGGGACCATTAAGAAGCACGGGCAAAAGTGAATGGTACACAATGAGCCCTGGGTGTTGCGAGGAGGAATGAGTCCAGCTTTTGTCTTCCCTGACAGACTGGATTGTGAGATGCTTTTCATACGCCCTGGGGAAGGTCTGGGTCGAGGGGCGGTCTTGTCACCCGGGAAGCTGAAGGCAGCTCCGTCTGTGGCTTTATGATGCTTCTCCCACCTGCCCTGTGTCTCTGCTGCTGTCTCCTTCCTGCTTCTTCCCTGGGATCGCTTACCAAGGGAACACACACACACACACACACACACACACACACACACACACACACACACACACACACACACACACACGACCAGTTCTATTTCGGGAAGAACTGCTGGATGGAGGTTACAAGACTGGAATCCCTTTATAATCTACACAGGCCAAGACAGTTGAAATTAAGGAGGACTGCATGCAGCAAAATTGGATTCAGCCTGAAGTTTCTTCATAGTGTAGAGTCTGTATTGAACAGCTAATTAGAATGATCTCTCTCTCTCTCTCTCTCTCTCTCTCTCTCTCTCTCTCTCTCTCTCTCTCCCCTCTCTTTCTTAAAAAAAAAAACCAATAATAATAACAAAAAAAACAAATTGAATCTATATAGCCTTGGCTGTCCTGGAATTCATTAACACACAGAAATCCACCTGCTTCTGCCTCCCGAATGTTGAGATTAAAGGCATATACTACCATGTTCAGCTAAATAATCTCCAATTTAACTCAAACTTAGTTTTTAATTTTGAGGCATTCCTATTTCATCTCCTTTTTGTTTCAAAGTTACCTCTCTTTTTGTGTGCCTGCATGAACTGTAGGTATATTAGCTCATGTTTTATGCTTTATAACATGAAACAAGGAAATAAAAACATACCAGACAAAAGCACAAAGGACGACATAATGTATAACTTAGCAGGTAGCAGGCTCTAATGGTGAAGTCAGAAAGTGCACTCCCTACAAGTCCTTTGCAACTTTTCCATTGCGTATCATGCCCGCCTGTTACTTAAACAAGCAAAAACCAGTGTTAAAAAGTTGTAATAGTAGCACAGAAACATATGGCACAGATCGGTCAACCATTCCTCCTTTCAGGCCCCATCCCCATTGTTAGTTGGGATGTAACCTGAATCAATGGTCCTCAGCCTAGCTGTGTGTGGATGTTGTGTGCATACATATGCATATAAGCACATGTACACATGTGCACTCACACAACCAATGAATATGTTTTTGTGGGGGCTTTGCTGATTGTTCAAGTTAACCTTATGGCATTCTTTTAGCTACAGAGTGATAGATGTTAAATTTGATCTATGCAGAATTAATATTGCTGATGTTAATTTGCCCTCCCCACAATGGTTCATAGTAAGTGTATGTTGGCTTATATTTTCCTCTTTGGGGGAGGTAGCTTTGAATTAGGCAAGCACAGGGAATAATTTAGCAGCATAGGACTCTGCTTGGTCTGGGTGGCACATATCCCTCTCCTACCTGTATCTAGCAACTTATGGCCTTACCTGCACTGAGCTGCATACCCACCCCACTCCAAACAATGAAATAAGTTTCTCCTCCCTTTTGATAACCATCAGGAGTGAAAAATTTCTATTCAAACATATTCCCAGTTATGTCTGGTATGAGAGCAACAGGGATGACCTGGCCTGAACTAGTTTTGGGTGCAAGTCCAATAATGTACACAGTGTAGTCTAAGTAAAATATTTACTATCTTAAGCCTATGCCTATTTGAGAAGGCAAATGTCTATGATTAAAATCAGATGCTTCATGGAAAGGGACAAATATGGTAAATAAGAGGTTGTAAGGCCGGGTGATGGTGGCGCACGCCTTTAATCCCAGCACTTGGGAGGCAGAGGCAGGTGGTTTGTTGTGAGTTCAAGGCCAGCCTGGTCTACAGTGAGTCCAGGACAGCCAAGGCTACACAGAGAAACCCTGTCTCAGAAAAAAAAGAGGTTGTATAACTCTGACTCTGTGCAATCAAAATAGGGAGCCCTCCACTTACAGTCTTAAGCAACCAAATTCTCCTTTTAGACATCATAAAAGAAGCCTCATGCTGTAACCTAGGACCCTTGAGTATTCTTGCTGATATGGCCCGCTGTCACTTTTGAAAGTATATTTCTGATCTATCTCTTTGTTCTTAAAAATAAGGTATGTTTGTTGTTTTGCAATTTGTGTGAATTTATTTTCTTGAAAAAGACACCAAGAACCTAGGAAATGTCCAGTCCAGACATCATCTCCATTAATATGTTCTCATTTTTTTCTGTATAGACATGTTTATTGTATGTGTTTGTGTGGGGGCATGTGTGTGTGTGTTCTCATGTATATGTGTACAGTGTGTTTCTTTTAAATCATTGTAACAATCTCAGTGCCAAGCTTCCTCTTCATTCTCAGCAGCTATCTTATTTCGGGCTATTTTAGGGGTAAATAATTCAGACATGTTTCAAATCAATGCAAGCCAAAGAAAGATAATTCCTTTGAAAATACTGAGCTGTCCTTGAAGTGAAAGTTAGCTGCTTAAACAAACATCCAACTCCCAAGGTCCTGATGAGGCCAAGTTTCACCTCCCAGTCCTTTCACAGGCAAAGCTGGTCTTCACCAGGCGCCTTTCACAAAGTGAGTCAGGAACTTTGTGTTTCTTTAGCAGATGGCTGCCCAGGGCCTTGAATCCTCTGCTGGATGTTGTTTCATTGTAAAGGATAGGGATGGACTCTACCGTCACAAGGAAGACTAGAAAATTCCTATCAAGGGCTATCAAGTCATCAAGCTGATAATGAGAATCTGCAAGAGCCCTTGGGAGAAGAAGCTCTGATAGTGACTGCTTCTGTGCCTATTCCACTGGGCAGCACTCAGTCACATGGCAGGACTTACCTGCAAAGGAAGCTGGGAGTGATAAGACAAGCTACACCCAGGAATAGGAGGAAAGCATGCATATACTGAAGCATTGCTAGTGACCTCTGTCATTAGCAGGAAATACAGAAATACAGACTGGGTTAAACAAAGATGTGGGTAACTTTTAGGAACCCTACCAGTTTAGCAAGGATATCTCTCTCTCTCTCTCTCCTTCTCTCTCTCTCTCCTTCTCTCTCTCTCTCCTTCTCTCTCTCTCTCCCCCTCCCTCCCTCCCTCCCTCTCTCTCTCTCTCTTTCTCTCTCTCTCTCTCTCTCTCTCTCTCTCTCTCTCTCCCTCTCCCTCTCCCTCTCCCTCTCCCCATTCCTTTCTTGTAAATCTTGTACATGGGCACATGGCCATACGCAGCACCACATTGTCTGTCTTGGATTCTTCCTGAATAACTAAAATCATTCTTCCTTCTTCCCCTCCGGGTGGACTTAAGATAAACTCTGGTTTTTGTTTTTGTTTGTTTGGTTTTGTCTGTCAGATGAAACAGAGTACCCGTTCTCAAATTAACTATCTATTTCTAGTAATAAATGCCCTGAGTAATAATTGGCTTTCCAGAGTCTATGATGACAGTCCTGACTTAGCTAACATGGTTCCTCTAAAGGGTAACACTTAGGCTGAAATTTCATAGGCCACAGCATAGCAGACAGCAAAAAGACAGAGAACTCCACGTAGGACAAGCAGCTTGTTTACACTGGTTGCCATGGGGAGAGGAATGATGTTAACCAGACAAAATGTCACAGGGATGCATATGAAGGGGAAACGTAGTGGCCCTTGATAAGAACATTCCAGGCTTCTTGTGATGGTAGAGTCCAGGCCTATTCTTTACATATTTATTCTTTAGAATAAGAATCATTTTGAAGCCTGGCCATTTACTTCAGAAATGAGTTAGAGTAACAGGGCTGTGAAGGCAGAGTCTTTTGTGGCCCCTTTTGACTGTACACACTGGAGTGGGAAAGCACAGCCAAGCCTAAACTATGTGTTAGCACTCAACAATCACACTGCCCTCTCTTCTTCTGTTTAGTTCATTTGTGCTGTCCGAAGAGCAAAATGAAGTCATTCAGAGGGTTTCCTTATAAAGCATAATTACATTCGAGTTGATAAATGCTTCAATTATTAGACAGAGACCAGGCTGAGGCATGCCCATTTAGTCTATGGGAAGGCTGTGTTCATGGCGAGTTTGCTTCGGCCAGTCACTGGTTGACCTGTTGTCAACACTCATTCTCTCTGTCCCACCATCTTCTCCACAGTGGAGTTCTCTGTTCTGGATGGAAAGTCAGCAGTCAGAAATGTGTTGATAATGATGTGTTGGCATGGCATTTCCTTCATTGCAAAACACAGCCTGGACAGTAACAGTTTCTCTTATCAAGTACAAGGCTGGGTTTTTAAAAGCTGTGCTATTAAATGGGGCTAAATTTCTCAACCCTAAATAACGATGATTCAAAATCAAGTACAAAATGAAGGGACTGAGTAAACACTCACTGTCTGTGTGCTCCTCTGGCCATTGTGAAGCGGGGGAAGAAACCCAGCCATTGGTATGTTTATAGGCTGAGGACTGAAGTGAGTATAAACATGCTACAAAGTAACAAGTGCTATAAATATTACACTGCGCAGTTGGTCCTGCTTTGGGGCATTTGGCCTTCACTTTTTCCTATGCAGTCACGGATCTAGGGCTTACAATGAGTACGACATTAAACAATTTATTTCAAATTCCTGGGCCTCAGTTTCCCCTTCTGTTAGTGAATGTTTTAATCCTGTCAGATTCTCTAAGCTTGTTTTAAAGAGTAATTGAGGAACTCCAAAGCGTTTGATCCAATTTCTAGCTCTTAATAAAAGTCTCTCTGAGTGTCCTACCTCTTTCTGCTGAGCTATTTCCTATGGGTAGATTTGGGGAATGATGGAATTGCTGCCTTCAGTTCTGGACCCACAGGTGACTCCATCAGGCTCCAACTGGTAGCCCCAATCTGATGATCGAACAGGTGTCTCTGATGAAATAAAATGAGTCATACCTAAAACCAAAAGTCATGAATCTGGAAAAGAGACAGGGAGGAAGAAGATAGATAGTGATAAGAAGGAGATTGGGGGCGGGGGAGGGGAAGCAAAACACATATTTATGTATATATTATGTATATACACACACATATATGTACACATATGTATGTATATGTATATATGTGTGTGTATATGTGTATGTGTGTGTATATACACACACATATATATTTACATATATATGGCAAGTTTTATGCCAACTTGACACAAGCTATAGTCATGAGAGAGGAAGGAACCTCAATAGAGAAGATGCCTCCATAGGATCTGGCTATAGGCAGGGCTCTAAGACATTTTCTTAATTTATGATTAATGAGGAAGAGCCCAGCCCACTGTGGGTGGTGCCATGCCTGGGCTAGTGGTCCTGGGTTCTATAGGAACAAGCCTTAAGGAGCAAACTGGTAGACAGCACTCTTCCACGGCTTCTGCATTGTCTCCTGCCTTCAGGTTCCTGCCCTGCTTGTGTTCCTGTCCTGACTCCCTTTGATGATGAACTGTGATGGGGAAGCATGGTCCAAATGGACGCTTTCCTCCCTGAGTATCATTACTGATGGTGTTTCATCACAACAATAGTAACCCTGACAGACAGACAAACAGACACACACACACACACACACACACACACACACACACACACACACATATATCATGAGAAATGTATACATATATGCGTGTCATGATATATATGTATCATAAAACTGTCAAAGATCTAACTTAATAAAAACCAATAAAATTATTGTGTATAATAGAATTTCCTAACAAAGAGGATTCCAAGTAGTCACTGAATAAAATACAGTTCTGAAATAGCAGCAGATTTGTGGAGGCATGTACATAAAAAGAAACACAAATGCCATAGTTCCTGTCCTTGAATAATTTATTGCACTTTCTAGGGAAAATAACTAAGGGAGGTAAGTGCCACAGCAGGAAGTTTGTGACTAAGTGACAAATTGAAGTTATAACTCTATTTCTTGAAATTTAGATCTTATTTTAAGAAAAGTGTTCCCTCAGCCTCCCGAGATTAACTTGCCTTATTTGTGTTATAATGCTGACTAAATAGAAGCCCCCAAAAATCACATGTAAGCTTTTTATTACTTTTAAGCATCTCTGAAACAAAAGCAAATAATGAAATGAAGCATAAGATTTAAAAAAAAAAATTCAACCAACTCAAACACATAGGACTCACTGTATTTAGTAAACCGCTTGCTGAAATGGTCCTTTGGAAGATTTGGTATGGAGCAATATGGAGGGATTTGGGTGAGACAGGGCTTTCTGATAGAGGAAACGGTGATTTCTATGCCTTTGAGTTCATGAGTTTGAAATCAGGCTATGACACCTTGACTCGGGCTGTGCACTTTGTCCTCTAGGATTAATTCGATATGTGAGAAGGGAAGTAGATTGCTCCTTAGAGAGCCTTTTGATAGGAGGCGGGAAACTTTGAAGGTGGGTTACAATGTTAAGAGAAGTTTCTTTCAAACTAGGTTGTATCTATGCTTGTTTGAAGAGGTAAGCAGGGCTCTGTTAAAGAGAGAAGGAAAAGTCACTGGGGTCGGGGTGTGTGTGGGGTGGGAGCTGCTTCCCTTTCTTCTATCCAGAGTCCTTCCCTCTTTCTCCCTTTCATGGTGGGTTGGTTCTGCCCCTCCATACTCCACAGTGATTAGCCAGTGAAGGTGGGTGCTGAACTTCCTTTAGCCAATCATATAGTTTCTCCTGAGATTTGTTGTTGTTGTTGCTGTTGTTTGTTATAGGAGTCTGGTCTTGTAATTTTATGATATCACCTTAAAAAAAAAAAAAAAAAAGAATCCCAGCACGCACTGCCATGGCAAAACCAGAACTTAAAAAAAAATTTACTGGGTAAAATCAAGGACACTGAATTAATGAAAATAGAGCTCTTGCCGGGCGGTGGTGGAGCACGCCTTTAATCCTAGCACTAGGGAGGCAGAGGCAGGCAGATCTCTGAGTTAGAGGCCAGCCTGGCCTACAAAGAGAATCCAGGACAGCCAGGGCTGTTACACAGAGAAACCCTGTCTCAAAAACCCAAAAAGAAAAAGAAAGAAAGAAAGAAAGAAGGAAAGAAAGAAGGAAGGAAGGAAGGAAGGAAAGAAGGAAGGAAGGAAAATAGAACTCTATGTGGTGCACAAGCGAAAGTTCAATACGCTGCTGGAAAGGAACTGGATCTGGTGCGTCTCGGATGGGCATCTACAGGGCAGTGACAGAGCTGAGCACGGTTTGGGAGAACTGTCGAGGTGCAGCTGCCCAGCCAGAGTGAGACCTTGGTGAGTTTAGACATTAGTAACAGCTAAGTGGAGCGTGAGAAACAGAGAGGTGTTCGTCACGGGTGGGAACTCAAACCTAGAAGAGAAATAAGTTCCAGTGAAAAGTACAGTGACTGTAGTTAAGAAAGACAAGTGTGCTCTTTGTGACTTACGAAGAGTAGACCTTAAGTGTTCCTGTTACAGACAGTAATGACATCACGTGTCAGATGTGCTAAGATCTTGACTATGGTAATCACATCCTAATACACATGGAGATCAAAACATCATGTCGGGATTGGGACGATGGACGTCTCAAAAAATAAGATGAAGAGAAATCATGGAAGACATTCAATGTTGACCTCTGACCTCTACATCCACTACCCTCATGCATGCCTGCATCAGGTGCAGGTGTCACAAGGGCATGCGCACCCCCCCAAACCCCACAATATATTTAACAGCTTGAGAATACTTAACTTTTATTTGTCAATTATACTTCAGTGAGGGTGAAAATTTGCATATATATGTATATATGTATATATACATACACACACACACACACACACACACACACACACACACACACATATAGTTTTGCCAAATGGTACATGACTTAAAAATGGCTATAAGTAGTATTCCCTGTGGTTGTGTCTATAACTGTAATGCTAGTCTTTCTTGCATAGAAACAGGGACGTTCATTCACATAGGAAAAGCAGGGAATGGTGAATTGAAAGTAAAATGAATGGTTGCTCCTAGGCAGCCCATCCATCCAAATACCAAGGAAGCAGCGGGAAACAATACAATGTTTTCAGGTGAGAATAAAATAAGTTTCTGGTGTTCTAGGAAGTATGTGCAAAGTGCCAAAGTTTGAGAAATCTAAATGCAAAATATAGGGAACAGGAGTGGGAGGAAGAGGAAGAAGAGATGACAAGCAAGTCATGGATGTGGCACGGATTCTGTCTATGAAGGATTTAAAAGGTCAATGAAGTCTTTCTTTTAAAAAATGGTGCTAAAACCAGACAAAAATAGGCAAAAAAGCAACTTTTAGGAAGGAACACTCCAAGTCACTCAGAAGGAAACGAGAAAGCAAGAAGCCTGTGTTAAAGGCAAAGTGCTGACCTGTGAGAGGGGAAGCAGGAGTGTGCTACTCCTCTGCCTGTGGCTTCTCCACCTGAGCTGGTCAGGGTGGACTGGGGAAATGAGCAGCACTGAGCAGAAATGTGAAGGCTAACTTGACTCAGAGTGAAGAGCGGAAAAGTGTGTGCCAGTGGCAACTGTTTAAGCCCACAAATAACCCAAGCATGTAACATTGTGGTCCCCGGTGGATTAGAAATGGGAAGACTAGTGAGTTAGTGGGGAACCGAGTCACCACTGAAGCGTTCCTTAAGAACTCTACAGATAAATTCGGGTCTATGGCTATGTGGCCAGCAGCTTACGTGTACCCATGATGGAGGGTTTGAGGCAAAGATATTGGGGTGGTTTTCAAATTGTACGAACATTGGCTTCTTTTCTAAAACAAAACAGAAGTCCCCCAGCAGAGGACACAAGCCCCACGGACCGTGAATGTTTCAGCACAAACAGGGATCACTCACTGGTGACTACAGGATTTGCAACCGAAGTATAAACAATAGATGCTAATTAAAGAAAAACCGAGCAAGTCATTAGGGGGCTGAACACTAGTGTCTGACCATCTGTTTATACAGCTTGCATAGTAATAAATTTCAAGAGTAACAAAGAAACAAAAATAAAAACCACTGGGGAAAAACGGAGCCCAGAGTTGATAGGAGGTAGCACCTTAAACGGCCAGTTTCTAATACCTTAAATGGCCACCTTCTAACAATAACAACAGTAAAACGCCATGAGCTGGAAGATCAGGATAGAGTCATCATTTTCATGAAAACAAGTAGTCGACAAAACCCATCTCTGCCTAGATGTTGAAATCAAGAGTGAAGATTTCAAGAAACCACAACAAATATGTTGTTAATGTCTAAATGCAAGCATGTTTAAAGAGGGAGACGAGAACAATAAGCCACACTGACGAGCGCTTTAAAAATGGGCACTATTAAAGAATCACAGTCTACTCAAAAGGAGCAAACAAAAGCCCCAGGGTTGATAAAGACGTTTGAGCCAGGATGAGCTTAAGAGCTGAACTGAGATGACGGTGAACTTCAAAGGACAACAGTAGAACAAAACTAATATTAAAAGATAAAAATGTGATTGGAGGAAAAACTAAAAGAAGAGCCGTCATGGGACTCCATAGTTCCACTTCCGTGTGTACACACAAAAGACATGGAGTCGTCACGTCAGAGACATCTGCCCTCCATGTTCATCGCAGCAGGAACACAGGAGCCAAGACATGGAATCAACCTAAGTGTCTATCAGCAAGTGAGTGGGTAAAGGAAAGGTGGTGCAGATGAGCAACAGAAAGCTTCTCAAGCTGGAAAAGAAGGAACTCTTTTCCATCAGTGACAACCCAGGAGAACACAGGGGACACTCTGCTAGGAAAACAAGTCAGACAGTTGAAGACAAGCATTTCAGGATCTCAATTCTATGAGGACTCTAAATAAGCCAAACTCATAAAAGCGGCCAGTGCAGTGATAGTTACCAAGAGGATGATACGGGAGTACTCTTGAAAATACGAGAGTAGATAGGAGAATGGGATTCAATAACATAACAAAACACTCACACAACATAGTCAGGTGGGATGTGTTACAGGAAAGCAAGGCTGGTTTAACCGCGGAGTGCAATGCCTTGATGCTTTTGATGCTCAGCTTAGCATGATGAAGTTCTGCATCTATTAGTACTCTTGGTGACCAAATAAGAGGAACAAGATATGGTTTTCTTAGGTAAAGGACAGTCCTGGAGATACAGGCAGCCAACTGAATTGATAAGAATCAGGCACAGTGATCATTTCTAGTTCAATCCATTTGTCCACAAATTTTGGGAATTCCTTGTTTTTAATGGCTGAGTAGTAATGAATGAGTTAACCCAGAAGCAGAAAGAGTCAAATGGTATATACTCACTTATATCTGCATACTACTGCAAGGGGCATGTCCCACGAAAGTCTTCACTTACCAGAAAACTGGGACAGAGAGGAGGACATCCTATTGGGACTCTAGATGAGAGAAGTATGGAAGAATGGCAAAGTAGAAGGATCCAGAGGGTCCTAGAAACCTACAAGAAGAACATTATGATAGGCAGATTTGGGCCCAGAGGTCCTGCTCAAACAATGGCACCAGCCAAGGACAATACCCCAACCCAGATCTAGCCAATGGACAGGACATTCTCCACAGTTGAGTGGAGAGTGGGATATGACTTTCTCACGAACTCTGGTGCCTCATATTTGACCACGTCCCCTGGATGGGGAGACCTGGTGGCACTCAGAGGAAGGATAGCAGGCTACCAAGAAGAGACTTGATACACTATGAGCATATACAGGGGGAGGAAATCCCCCTCAGTTACAGTCATAGGGGAGAGGAGTAAGAGGAAAATGGGAGCAAGGGAGGAATGGGAGGATACAAGGGATGGGATAACCATTGAGATGTAATATGAATAAATTTTTTAAAAAAAGAATCAGGCATAGGAAATTGATTTGGAAAACTGAGAGACTGTGCGCCATGATGTACAATCGAAATCATGCCATTGAACCAACTTGATTAGCCTGCTGCTGTGCCATCAGTTAAAATTGGTGTAGCCTATGATCTAGATGTAAAGTGAATGGTTTTTTTTTAATAATTGGTGTAGCTTGTCAACTTCTTGGATTTCACTGTTCCTCTCATCAGAACCAATATTAGCTATCACATTGCTGGATCCCAAGTTGAAGATCAAAGAATAGTGGATGACCCTGGATTTAGTTCATGTTTAGGCTGCCAGAACAGATGGTGTCAAGTCCCAGATCTCCATACTTAAAATACTGAAGCAGCAGAAACCATGGCTAATGGTTTGTACAATTAAAGTATGAGAAGCATCTTCTCCCACTTGCTTGCTGAGTGGGCCACTGGAATTACTAGAAAAATAATGGCCAATCTCTAAAGCAGAAAACCTTCTCTTCATAATTTTTTCTCTCATCTTCCCCCTTCTGGGAAAGTTTGAACATGGCTCAGAAGCAGTATACCATCTACTTATTTCTAAAGTCACTAGGACAATTTGAATGAATGGTTTAAAAGAAGATCTGTTTTTCCTCAAGGACCAATTTTGTATGATGATGCTTTTCCTCATGAAACCTTGTACTTAGCACTTTCCTGATTCTTAATACTGTTTCCCTACTCTCCCTTGGCCATTCTCTACTCTAGGCCGTTTAGGATACATATGTTTATTTGAATAAATCCTAAAGTCTTCCATGATGTTATCATGAAATCTTCTGCACAAGCTTGTGGGTTCAACATTTGCATTCAGGGAGTGAGGCTGATTTGAGAGGCTCTGCGAATTTAGAAAGTGGGCCTAGCTGGAGCAAGTAGATCACTAGGTCTTTGGGATTATTTTGCTCCAGCTCCCTTGGTGCCTTTTTCTTTACTCTTTTTTGTTTCTTTGTTTGTTTGTTTTGTTTTTCGAGACAGGGTCTCTCTGTGTAGCATTCGCTGTCCTGGACTCGCTTTGTAGACCAGGCTGGCCTCGAACTCACAGTTATCCATCTGCCTCTGCCTCCAGAGTGCTGAGATTAAAGGCGTGTTTATAGTGCACATTCACTCAAGACTTCATGCACCCTCTGCACTTTCATCATTAGTGACTTGGTCTTCAACATTGACTATTCATCCATGTTTTAAACAATTGTATGTAAAAATTTTAATCCTCCCGTTCCTATTTTGGTTTTCCTGTTATTCCTCCTAAGTCTATTACTCTCACTTCTCACTGACTCTAATCTTAATTTCCTTTCCCTTGATTTACTAATGGCAGCCTTAGTTACACGGGACTCGTATCTTCTTGCAGTCAATTAATGTACCAATTAGCACAGTGTTTTCTTATTTGTTTGTGATGAATTCTTCTCAGAGTCTGGCTCTTCTGAACCTTCTGTGGAATTATGTCTCCAGTGTCTGCTGTCATTCTTGATGTATTGGATTTATTCCATGCAGAAGGATGACAGTCTATGTGGCCTCTTGCTTGGCAATCACCAGGGGAGCAGGATTGGCAGTGATTACGTGGTTTGACCACTTTGTTCCCTATGCTGCTAACACATATGTTGATGACTCCTTAGAGGCAGCTGCTGTGAGCATCTTCTGGTGCACAAAGCACCCTTGAGGAAGTACACAGACCCACACTAGGGAGTAACTTCATCTGGCCATCTTTGACATCTATCCTCAATGTCCTGCAAGGATTCACTTAGTGTAATTCTTCTGATCTCATGTGATATTGTCCCATTAACATTATCTAGTATTTCATGAACTAAATGAAAAAGTACAGCACTGGCTAGTAGCATGGATGTTTCCTGTGTCTTTTCCTACATGCCTCTCAGTCCGCTGTTCATTTGATTTCCAGGAGCTTTGGCTCCTATTAGAACTTGCTGGGATAGGGCCAGGAGCGAAGATGAACCTAATTAGAACACTTTGTGTGACGAGTTCAACCAGAAACACTTAAATCAAGGGGGCATGTGTGTAAATTACTAGAAAGTTCATTGGAATTTTAGAAAATATGATGGCTAGAGGTTATTCTGCTTCATGTTAAATAGCTGTTAAGTGCCAATTTACATAACACATTGGCTGTACATGGCCCACCAGCACGAGTCTAGCTTTTTGCTTAAATTTGTCACATGTGTTTCCATAGGAACTCAGGAGGCCAGATAACCAGGCATTGTTCTACACCAGAGCCACAGGGGAAAACTCCCTTTGAGCTCTTCCCCAAATGATGATGAATGTCAAGTCTGTGGAATCTGAAAGACCAAGGTCCCACTGTTCAAAGATAGGAAAATGATCTCTAATTAAAAGGGCCCAGCTATACCACATGTATTGTTTTCCCTTTGTTAGAAAAAAAAAAAAAAACCTAAAATGCAATCTATAGTGAAGTCAGTGATGCCTCAAAAGAGAAAGCAACATCATTAGGTTTTAAGATTTATATATTGCAGCTCTCCTACAGATTTGAAATAATGACATAACAGACATGTATTGACACCACAAATATGGAGAAATTATATTGTAATAAAGGGACTCATTTCTCTCTTCCAAATGCTAATCTGCCACATCTCGAATTCTCTACAGGAGCCTTTGTGTAACACGTTAATGAATGTATTTATATACGTTTTAAGAAAACTGCCCAAGATTTCTTTCATACAATAAACTCAAGAATATTCTTAATTACAGAGTGCCTTCTACTATTGAATGCTTGAAACTTTCATGGTCTTAACAGAAATAAAATTTATATGGTTTTTATTTTAATACCGGGAGAATAAATAAGGTCTTTGACCAAACAAAAACTAGACTTTTACTTGGATTGTATGAAAACGACTAGGTTATGCATGCTATCAACATGTGAGCTCTGTAAAGGTGGCCCTTTTAAATATAACAAGCCGTCTCAAGAAAGTACATGGTAGCACTCTTGTTAAAATAAAGGCATTTACCCTTGTCAGAAAAAAAATAATGAGGCACCAGGCTGCTATTTTTCAAATTAGGCAATTTTGATTTAGTGTAACTGCCAAGGAACTGTCTTTATAAACCTTCTATGTAAATATGCTAAATCCTTAATTCAATAAGTTTTCTCCCAGCTCCTTCCACTTTTGCTGTCTTCACTGCTCCAGTTCTTTGCAGATTAGGGAACTCATTATTCATGGGTGGGGAGGAACTCAATGAGTCATAAAAAGGTAATTTATGAAGGCAAGTAACTCTCATCTTCAATGTGCCTAAATAATAATAATTTATTGTCCTGATGCAATGACCTGTTTTCTACTTATAGCTTTGGTCTTAAAGAAAAATTAAGAGCAGCATAATTTCCATGTAAAAAGATTAATTTATGAGCCACTTGTCTGTCAGAGGCAGACCTCATTTGGAAGCAAAGAGGGTGCCAATACATTTCATCTTTTTTCTTTTAGGAAACAATGCAAACTTAAATTTGTTACATCCAGTCCTGCTCTTTAACAAAGAAGAGAGGATGATTTCAAGAGGGATTGCTGAATTATTTGTTTCAAAGCAGGGTTCTACACAGATGTGACTCTAGAACATTCCTAAAATCTTATTTGTAATTTTTTCCCAAGTTGTAGGTCTAAATTATATGCTATTTTATATGGAAACTCTCATGCTAGGAAGGCAATCAGTGATGTGGTTTCTAGCTAAACTTTTACAAAGCAGATTACTTCTGGAGCGATTGCATACAATAGCATTGATTTTGTCTGGCCTTAGTAAAAGTTTCAATTATGTTGCACACGGGCCTGTGCAGACACGCACAGAGTCTAAGCTGACAGAGCGGTTAGTATGAACTTAGGTACTCAGTTGTGGAGTTCTAAGCTGTACAAACTCTTTCGTGTTTCTCCCCAAGATGTGACTTCATTCCCACGTTGTAATGTACACTCCCCAAGTGTAGCGCACACTCTTTTTGTTTTGTTTTATTTTGTTTTTTGTTTTTCGAGACTGGGTTTCTCTTTGTTAGCCTTGGACTCCCTTTGTAGACCAGGCTGGCCTCGAACTCAGAGATTCACCTGCCTCTGCTTCCCGAGTGCTGGGATTAAAGGCATGCGCCACTACGCCCGGCTGTAATGCACACTCTTAAAACTTCCGACAACTGTTAGGCTCGCCTCCTTCTGAACTCCTATACACTGAAATGTGGCCGGCTACATTTTCTTCCCTTGGCTGTGGTCTGAGTGGGTCCTGTCACCATGGTGTCACTACTGGTAGAACTTCCAAGCCACCGTCCTCAGGGGATATCCTCTGCTTTACAAAAGAATTTTTCTTCTCAGTCAGTTTCCTGAAAGAAAGCTTCTCTCTCCAGTTTCTGGATGCACGCCTTTGTTTTCCACGTCTGTTTCTGAATCACTCCCCACCCTATCACGAAAATTAATTTAGTCAAAGGCAGTGGGAACCCATCTGCAGGATTCAGGGTAAAGTCAATTATATTCCATGCATATGACCACAAATATGGAATACTGATCCTCCCAAAGTACAACGATGAATGCTTTTAATAGTCAAAGGAAGAAAGAGATGCTTGGAGAAATCAAACAGCCAGCCATAGTTGTATGTCACGTCTGTTAGGTAATCACTGTGTACGGTACACATATCCTGCTTTCTCCAATTTGAGGCTTTTTTTAATAGTTCTCACTCGTGGGATCCCTCCATGGGTGAACAGCAGGAAGTGATCTTTTATTTAACAGTAGGGGTGGGAGTTGTGAAGGCGACACTTGACTTAAGCACACCAGTAAGCAAGCCCTACTCCCAGAGATGTCAGTCTTAATAACCATCCTCTGCTCAGAGGCATCCTGCAGACTCCCAGTGTGAGAGTACTACAGAGAACTCTAAAGGAAAAAAGTACAAGCCACACAAAAGGAGGACAAACAGCCTGCTGGAGGCTGGGGTGGGGGTTTGAGGGGGGGTGATAGGAGGCGGAGGGAGTGCCGGGAATGAGCCTTCAGATGATTTGTATGCCAAGCTGAGATTCTGACGCTCCAACTCCAAAGACTGATGGAGTTCAACTCCCACAAACGAGCCGGGGCTCCAGGGAAGACACCCGGGTGCTGCAATCAAAGGAGATGGATTTTTCCATTCAGTATTTCTGTTCCATAAACATTCCTGACTGACTTTTTTATTTTTTATTTTTGATAAAGTAGCGTTCTTTGTGGTGTCCAGCTTTGAAGCCTTAAAAGGCACACAGCAATAAGTGGCATTAGTTTAACCTATCACAAGTACCAGAGAATCAGCCAGAGTTATAGAACATCAGAGAGACCAGCCTGGCTGTGATGTACCTGACTGTAACTGTAACTGTACATCCACAAGCACAAAGAGGTGTGTGTGTGGCCTCTTGCTGGCTGTGTTTTACTTCGCAAGTGTATTTTAGGATTTTATGGTAGCAGCCCCAACCTTCTTTTTCTTCTTCTTGCCAACAGTTTTATTTGTGGTCTAGCACATTCTGTTTCATGTAAAAGGCGAGAGCCTGAAGAAAAAGTTGGCTGGGTGAAATGCTCCTTTCTCCCGGCAGAAGGCTCCTAGCCTTCTTTACTGGCTAGGCTGCAGCTAGCCACAACCAGCTAGTATACTGAGGCATCTAGGACAAACCAGTCAGACCTCTATTGTTTTCTCCCTAACAAACTTAAGAGAATGTTTCTTAGTGAATTTTTCGATTGCATCTTCATGATAGAAAATTAGGAAGTGATCTATAGTTTCAATAAGAAGTCCCCATAATTTTGCAGAGATAACCACCATTCTTGATGAATTTGGATCTGTCCTGATCCCCTCACTATATTGTAAACATTTGTTTGTTTCATTTAGAAAAATGCCTAAGAAAACCAATGAAAAAGTTAAGTTGGACATGGGGACACACACCTGTAATCCCAGCACTTGGGAGTCTGAGGCAAGAGAGCTATAATTTCCAGGCCACCCTAGGCTACACAGTTTCAAAGAAACAAACAAAATGTTGGGTAAGTAGGTCAACTGAGGTATAAAATACAAGCAAAAGTGACTAGGGAGCCTATCGTCTTCTGAGAATTACCAGTTGAAGGGGGAGGAGGAATTAAAGATTTGTCCCATTTTCTATAACATAGCACCGCCCACCCATAGAATAAATCCATAATGTCTAGACTGGCTAAAATGGTAAAGGCCGGCAACTACAAAGTATTGGTGAGGTCAAGAAACATCTACAGCTCACCTCTCTTCCTCATGGCAATGACTTTAGCCAAACACCGGGAAACACTGTAGGAGTTGGTTGTATGCTAACACGCAAATTAGCAATTTCATTAAGTTACTCAGAAGAAACAACACACACCTATACTGAACAAACATCTGTTAAATATTCTTTTATAAAAGATTTGCATAGTGTTTGAGCATGGGTGAGTGACTATAACACACAAACACACATTAAGGATCTCCTGGAACTGAAGTAACAGAAGGTTGTGAGCCACCATGTGCATGCTGGGAATTGAACCCAGTCTTCTAGAAGATCAGCCAGTGCTCTTAAACCTCCAAGCCATCACTCTAGGCCCCTAACGCTATCCTCAATAGTTTTGTCTGGAATGGCTGGGAACAGAAAACAACTGAAACGCACAGAAGTCCAAGTAAAACATATAAGATGACACATGTGACTATCAAAAGAATTATGCTAGAAGATAGAAGCCAGCAATAAAAGGCAATACGATGCATAATTCTAGCAAAGAAAATTCTAGAACTTAGTTGTCAGCAATGTGTAGGAAACCCCGGCCTTGGGGAGCCCACCTTGTCACTGAGGAGTATCAGTTCCCTAAAGTTGTTAATCTGCTGGGCCGAATGGTTTCACTCTGCTTTAGTTCTGAATTCTCTGTTTCCTAATAATACTGAGTTTTTTATATTACTATTGTTAACTTTTAAGAGGTGTTCTTATTTTGTTTTCAATATCGTTGAACTATTTTATTTTTCTGTCGCTGCCACATTCTCTTCTCTTAGTGATTTATGAGTTCTGTGTGAACTAAAGGCATAAACAGGATGTTTCTGTGGCCAGTATTTTTTTCCAGTTTCTTTTCTTTTTGCTTTATGTTTTAAAGAGGCAAACCTCTTTGGTGGAATAGTCAATTTTGTTACTTTTCTTCTTTGACACTTATCCCAGGCTTTGACACTTATCCCCACGGAGTAAGCTAAATAAATCTTTGCTTAACTTTTTACTCTTGATTTAAATTTCAGTTTAAAAGCTTACATTAATCTGAATTTACTTCTTTGTCCTTTTCGAGTGTTGACAATCTCGCAAGACCTTTGCCTAAAACATTCTTCATTGTTTATTCTGTGGCTCGTCATAAATCGGAATCATGTAGTCGGATCGGTCATAAACTTATTTACTACAGTGAATGGTGAACCTATTACGTAAGTAGTCATGGACTGAGCTAGTGTTACTATGACTCTAATACAGCTTCTTTTAGTCACTCACTTATTTTTCTTTTAGCTTTTATGGTTGATTTGATTGTCTGAACCCTGGGCTTGATTATCAGGTAGTGTGGTAAGATGAGAGATACAAAATTAAAGCAGCAAACAGCTCTTGGATTTTGATGCTGATGCACTCAAGTGCTACAACAGACGCACATCACTAAGGTAGTTAACATTTAGGGCTGGATACAGGTAGGAGCTGTTAAATCTTTTGCACAAAGCATCCGATTTAATTCCTCCTAAAGCTTATATGAAGTAGTTACTACTCCACTTACTTTTTTGTGAATAAGAAATTCGAGCCTTTGGGAGGTGGGGCCTAGTTGCCAAACGTGGGTCTCTAGCAACAGGCTGAGGAAGGTTCTACCCACCTAGGTTCTTTCTGATCCGCTGCATTGTGAACAGCCACTCTGCTACCATGGACAGTGTTGTGCTGTCTTGCCTTCTCTGCTATGATGGGCTGAAACTATCAGCAGACCTAAATCTTCCCTCTCTTCAGTTGTTTCTGTCAGAGATGTGGCCATAGTCACATGGAAGGAGCTAATGTGACATCCCAAAGTGCCCAAATCTGCATCAGTACGCACACACACACACACACACACACACGGGAGCCTAGGCGTACTGTTCTCATGAGTCAGTGACAGAAACAACCCAAATGCCCATTGGCTGAGAACCACACAAACCAAAGAGCTCTCACTGCTCTTTGCAGTGGCCCCAGGCTTGTTTCCTAGCACCCGGGTGATGGGTCAGAATGTTTTATTCCTTCTGGCGGGGGAGGGGGATCCAACACCCTCTTTTAGCCTCTGTGGGCTCTTTTTCATTTTTATTTTTGTTTTTGCTTTTTGAGACTTGGTTTCTCTGTGTTGCCTTGGCTGTCCTAGGCTTCCTGCTAGGATTCTGCTCAAGTCTGCCTACCTGTGATGTCTTTGCCTACCTGCCAATGGGCGTGGCCCTGCCCAGTATATAAAAGGACAGACCCACCTCACCTCTCTCTCTTATTCTTTTCCCCTCTCTCCCTAGCTCTCTGTTTCTCTCTGGGATACCCTTCCCCCTTCCTTCTCTTCCCATGCTTACATAAAAAACTTCATATAATATCTATTGTGTGGTGCATAGTTCATATTTCATATCTCATTCATATTTAAAACTCGCTTTGTAGACCAGGCTGGCCACAAACTCAAAGATCAGCCTGCCTCTGCCTTCCTGAGTGCTGAGATTACAGGCATGCATTTTTCTTTTTTTAGATTTTATGCAGTGTTTTGCCTGCATTCATGTCTGACTGAGGATGTTGGATGCCCTGAAATTGTAGCTACAGATAGTTGTGAGCTTCCATGTGGGTGCTGGGAATTGAACCAGAGTCCTGTTGAAGAGCAGCCAGTGCTCTTAACTGCTGAGGCCTCTCTCTAGCGCTGGCCTCCTCCCCTTGACTGCCTTACTCCTGTTCTTTCTGGCCTGGCCTCGTGTCTTGTTTTAGGGTCTGCTTTGAGAGAAATACCAAGATAGACAGATATCACATTTCAACTGAAGTCATGTTCTCAGCATTTCAGGGAGAGTTTAGTCAAGAAAAGAGTATCTACCAAAGGTATTTCAAAGACAAGGGACTGACTGTAAGGAATCAGTTACCAAGGAAAAAGGAAGTCTTCTGGGGCCATAGGCAAGGTGAAACCCTTCTACTCTGCTTTCTTAGTTTTTAAGCATTGGTTTGATTTTTTAAAAAAGATTTATTTGATCTTTATTTATCCGTAAGTATATGTATTTATATGTGCATATATAGATGAGTGCCCAAAAGTTTCAGAAACCGGCTTCTGATCCTCTTGAACTGGAATTAAAAGCACTTAAAAGTCGTCTGATATGGACACTGGGAACCCACCCCAGTTCCCTGAAAGAGCTTCAGCAAGCATTCCTAACAGTGGAGTCACTTGATTTTTTATTTCTGTGATTATTCAACTATTGTTTATGTTTCTCACTAGATTACAAATCCAAGAGAGATTTAGCAATAAAATCACTGCTGTTTTGCCCTCTCTTGAAGCCCTACTGTGCGGTACAATACATGGCATAGAGCAGGAACCAATGAAATACCTGATGGTGGTATGACAGTATGCCAGAGCCTGCTTGCATGAGCTCATGAAAGCCAGTGACAAGGTTCTCTTCCCAAGTCTATGTTTGGTGATCTCGGGTTTGGAATGAAAAATGGCCACCGTGACTGACGTATTTATCCCACAGACCAAAAGCAACTTGGGGAGGAAAGGGTTTATTTAGCTTGCATGCACTTCCTTGTCACAGTTCATCATCCAAGGAAGTCAAGGCAGGGACACAGGCAGGAATCTGGAGGCAGGAACTGAAGCAGAGGCCACGGAGGCCACTGCTCACTGCCTTGTTCCTCATAGTTTTCTCAGCTGCTTTCTTATACAACCAAAAACCACCTTCCCGGGGTGGCACCACCCACAGTATGCTGGGCCCTCCCACCTCAATCACTAATTAAGGAAATGCTCCCATAGGCCATTCTGGAGCAGGTGGATTCTCAATTGAGGTGTCCTCTTCTCAAGTTACTCTAGCATGTATCAAGTTAAAAAAAAAAAAAATAGCCATCAGACCAGCACATCACAAACTGATCATACTTGACGCAAGGATTATATGTGTTTATTTCCGCATCTCTGTCAGTCATTATTACTTTCCTTAATAGTCTTTGCAAAATCTATATTTGCATATGAAGAAGAAGATGGTTTCTTGGAGTTTCTTCCTGCCCTGGTTGGTTACATAGCTTCAAGGACGTGTGATAACAACTTTTTGTAGTCCACAGTTTAGCAGGCAGAACAGAGTAGGAGTGACAATGTGCTTATCCCTTCCAGCATGCCTTGTGGATTGCTCAGCCTCCAATTCAGCCTCTTGCAAAGGCCTGCAGCTGTGATGCACGTTACCACTTTAACCCTTTAATACAATTTCTCATGTTGTGGTGACCCCAACCATCACATTATTTTCATTGCTACTTCATGACTGTAATTTTACTAGTATTATGACTCATAATGTAAACATTTGTGTTTTCCGATGGTCTTAGGCGACCCCTGGGAGAGGTTTGTTTGTCTCTCAGAGAGGTTGCAACCCACAGTTTGAGAAGCACTGCTCCAGAGTCTGCACGTTGATGAGTGCGTGTTTCTGTGCATACACAGTAAATAGTTCCCATGAGACTTGCTGGTTCTGCTTCCTTTCTCTAATCACCTATCTATGCTGCAGAGACAATCCTATATGTTCATCTGCAAGAACATTTAAATGACATTCACGGGAGAGGGAGAGCTGTGAGCACCTATCCATTGCCTAAGAGGTCTTTGAATCAGCCACTGCAATTAGGTTACCAAAGACTTTAGTAGCATGTTTGAGACAATCGTTTAGTGCACATCAATGTTAAAAGTGGCTTATTCATCTTTACCTGCTATCAAAGTCTTACTGTTCATGGCTCGAAGCAAATGAGGGAGCTTATTTTTAACCTTCTCAAGGCAGTAGCACCAAACTATCCTAGTAATCATTGTAGTCTTTGCTAACATGCGTTCTTGGGTGCAAATAATAATTAGCAAAAGGCAAATGCATGACAATTTCAATGATAGATCCTTGATCCAGGAAATCATTTAGTAGTGTGAAGGGTCCTACTTTACTGTGCCCAGACAGAAAGGAAGTGGAGGAACTGGACAGGCCCACGTGTTGACATCCTGTAAAGTCATACTTTATGTAGCAAACCCGCAGTCATCAGTGGCTTTTACGACATGCGCTTAGCTAACCTAGAGCATGACTCTGCCAAGAGGAAAGAAATCCCAGCTTCAGGAGATTAAATGGAGGCAAGGGACGATGGCTGCCAGCATCGCCAGCCCAAAGGATCTGGAGGCCAGAGATAAAGCTGGTGGTTAGAGATCGGTGCTGTAGATACTACGAGACGGGAGGGAGGCATGTGTGTGCCAATCACAGCTTATGCTACCTGCAAAAATACAGTTTATTAATTCCCTGAGGACTTCTTACATGAATAAAATTTATCTTGATTCTATTCACTCCCCAGGTCTCTCCTCCAGACCTTCGTCCACTTCGTTCTTCTCTATGTCTAAAATGTATTTAATTTACTTAATTTTAATTTTTTAGTTCACTTTTGATTCATGTTCTAACTAGGATACTTTTGTAGGCATATAAGAAAGAACACTAAGAGAGGCTAAGTACTTTATAAGTCCCATACAAGGAACTACATAAACAAAACTTGATGACTTAGGCACAAATAAGTAACACCAACTTGAACCAACTGTCTAATCTTAAGCTAAACCATTATTCATTCAACAAACATTTGGAGCCTATGTCTCTGTGCACTATGCCAGGTCTAGGAAAAACTGAAATTTATAAAATTTTCTCCATGTCTCTTGATTTCTCATAATTGGAGGTTGAAATTTTTAAACTTTTCTGTTTTTTAAAAGGGAGAGTCCTGGTCTTAGGGAAATTTTGAAGGTCATGTTGTGGGTGGTTAATGCTAAACAGTGAAGCTGACCTGATAGTATTCATAAAATGGAATCCTAACCCAAAGCAACATTTGAATGCCCACAATACTTGCTCTCAGACTATACACGTATGGCGTGGGCTCAGAACGGAAGTGTTTATGCACATATGACTATCTTTGCAGGTTCAAATTCTCTTCCGCTGTTCTCCTTAATGAGAAGACAGCGTATGTTTGCTTGTCTGAACTGAGACCCATTATGCTTTCTAGCTGCAATAGAGGTGGGTGGCTTAGCATCTGCTCTGAAGCTGCGACAGCTCTTATGCTTCTGTTTTGACATGTCTCAAGTCAGCACATTGCAAACAGAAGGCGTACCCACCGTAGTCTTCACGCCGTTTGTGCAGGGTGTGCTGCGTGGCTGCTCCACTGTAATGTTCTGCATCCTCACTCCTTGGTTTGGCTGGCATTTGACAGTTGGGTTCTGACTGGTTAGCTTCACCATGCAGAGACAGAATGCTGATCCTTCAGTTGGTCCTGATGACAATGTCTATCCATTGATGGACATGCAGATTGTTTCCTATTCTGGCTATTATGAATAGAGAAACAATGAACATAGTTGAGTAAGTGTCTCTGAGGTAGGATGAAAAACCTGTTCGGCACATGTTCAAGAATGGTATAAATGGATTTTTAAAAAGATTTATTTCTTCATTTTATGTATACAGAGGCTTTATTTTGCATATAGAGGGAAGAAGAGGGCATCAGATCTCTTTACAGATGGTTGTGAGCCACCATGGTTGCTGGGAATTGAACTCAGGACCTCTGGAAGAACAACCAGTGTTCTTATCCATAGACCCATCTCTCCAGCCACCATGAATGGATCTTGAGGCAGATCGATTCTCAGATTTTTTAGCCTCCTCTTGGTTCTGGTTGTTGTGTGTGTGTGATCCCACCTCTGTACTAGCATCCAATAAATCCTCTTCAAAATACTAAACAAACCTGACAAAGTGTTTCCAGAATGTTCTTAATGGAGCTGCCTGTGATTGTGGTTGTCTCATTGTTTGGTTGTCACAACACAGGTATACAAATAAACTGTAGGAGAATCTGATGAAATCTTCAGTTGTATTTTCTGCTAAAACTTTCCCAGTGTTTTTGTGTATTTCTAGGGTTTTATAGCAAGCAAATGTGGAGTCAAATGCTAGTTTCCCATTTGCTAGTTGAGCTTTTACACAGGATTCTTTTTAAAAACAATTTTAAGATAAGTTTTCACATTGCCTAGGCTGGTCTTGATTTTGCTATATAACCAAGGATGACCTAGCCTTTCTGACTCTCTTGCATCTGCCTGTAGAGTTGGTACACAATTGGTATTTGTTGGTACACAATTGGTATTTGTTGGTACACATCTGTTATATGAAGTGCTTTGACTCAAGCTCAGGACTGTGTGCAGGCTAGGCAGGAGTTCTACCTAACTGAGATACCCATGGATTTCTATACATTCTATACATTTTAGATCCTCAAGTACAAAATGGTGGTGGTGATGCTTACCTCACAGTATTGTTGGTAAGGTTCTATTAGATATAAGATCATGGGGCCTGGAGAGATGGCTCAGCAGTTAAGAGCACTGGCTGCTCTTCCAGAGGTCCTGAGTTCAGTTCCCAGCATCACATGGTGGCTCATAACCATTTGTAATAGGATCTGAATCTCTCTTCCAGTGTGCATCAAGACAGAAGACTCATAATAATAAAATAAGTAAATCTATCTATCTATCTATCTATCTATCTATCTATCTTTCTATCTATCTGATCATATACATTTGCCATCACACTAGGACTGAATGTTTTTCTCTTTTCTCTTGAAGCTATATCAGGTCATAACATTTACATGTCAAAAGGCATGTTTGTCAGCTGCCAACTCTTTATAGTCTTTTCAGTGTACTAAGTAATGTAAGGCTGGCTTTTTCCAGTACAAGTACAGGGTAAGACACTGAAGTGGAACACTTGAGTGTTTTACGTTCTTTTTAAACATGTTGCCTATGATGGTGGTCCTTCCTGTCTCTTGCCATTCCTTCGTCTCTTCTGCAGACAAACACTTAAGCAGAATGCTTATCTCTCACATTTGCTGCTGGTGAGAAAGATTGCTGCTGCTGATTCCTGAATAACTGAGGCTAAGAAAACTGCACCTTGCTCCTGGCACATGGTTTAATCTTCCCAACCCCGATTCCACCTGCTGCTTCTGAGTGGCTGCTGGGCAGAGCAGCCATGGTTTTAGATCCCAGACAGGAAATGAATCTCATCAGTGCTCCTCCGATAGATTGTTATTCAGTAATCAAAGGCCTTGGGAGATGTGGTTGAATGCCTGCGTAGGACCATGGACTCCCCTGAGGAAGAAAACGGCTTTAGATGCTGTTTTCAAAAAGTGCTTAGGAACACTAGGGTCTCCGGAAAGGACCCAATGGCAACTACCATAGTTTGTCCACCAGAATCGGATGGTAAAAGCTGTTGTTAAAGATATTACACATCTTGATTGCAGAATACAGAGAAATCATGCTGGAGCTGAGCAAGAAGCTTCCTCCCTGTTGGTTAGCCTTGACCTGTGTGGTCCTCTGTCACTGGCAATAACAAATTCTTATTATCACAACACTGAGTTATTGTCAAGATTTGGCCTGATTTATGCGAGGCATGCATGTCAGCAAGAAGGTCAGGCTTTTCATCATAGCACTGGTACAAGACAGAATGACTTGTCATCTCTTCTTCACTGGGTAACTCTGTCCTGACCTCCTACTGCCACCTGATGCCTATAGACAGATCCTGCTCTGTCCCTGTCTAGCTTCTATCACCAGAAGATTATGCCAGACTCATCTGCTGGAAGAGAAGCCCTGTGCAGCATAGTCAACCACTAGTTGGGGAAAAACCCACAGATCCACGAGGTAAACAGCTGTTGACTCATGCTTGCTCTAAAGCTTGGCAGTGATTTCTGCAGTGCTATTGTGGCCATTGATAACCAACATAATGGCTACCATTTATGAAATGCTTGCCACATGCTAAAGGCTTTACTCATATTACAGTCAGATTCTTGGATCCATGAATTTTGTATCCATGGTTTCAATCAGCTGCAGATATAAAATGTAAACATATCTGTTTTGAATATGCACAATTTTTTAATCATTGTTCTGTCAACAGTGCGGTAAGGCGATTATTTATAAAGCATCTACATTGTATTAAGCATTGCACTTAGGCTGCATTAAGGGTGGGAAAAGTGTCTTCCCCTTGGAGTAATTTAAACTGACAGTGAGCCTAAATATGAATTCTCCACTTTTCTCCTTGTCTTTCATATGCTTGTATTTTCTGTCTATGGCTTGTTGTCTATCTGGTGTGTGTGTGTGTGTGTGTGTGTGTGTGTGTGTGTGTGTGTGTGTGTGAGAGAGAGAGAGAGAGAGAGAGAGAGAGAGAGAGAGAGAGAGAGAGAGAGAGAGAGAGAGAGAGATCTGTCCGTGCTGCTTATCCCTATCAAGGGTTTTGATCTGTATTTATTGAACAGCACAGGAAACATGATATGGGGGAAGAATGAAGAATGCTTTCTCAGAAATCCTTAACAGAGTTCTACAAGAAGAAGAAGAAGAAGAAGAAGAAGAAGAAGAAGAAGAAGAAGAACTTACTTCACTGACTCCAGGGACCCACACTAGCACTCAAAACCACACACAGTTGTCATCAACCTACATCCACATGTTGCTACCAACATTTATAGTGAATACTTGTTATTTCAAGTTGCTTTCAACTTTTTGGCTATTTTCAGAAAATGGTTACCATAACATCCCAACATCTACACTTACATATATTACTCTTTATCAAGGACATGGATATGAAAACAACATAGAATTGAAGTTTTAGCATTTAGCTACACATAACCCACGATGACATGGAAAGGACAGGGCATCCAAAAGTGGTTATATTATTTTCTTCAAGGCAAATTAAATTCAAATATTCTGAGTAAATGGTAGGACAGCAGGTGATGTACAGTCTTAAATGAACTCAAAGTGTATTATTATTATCTTGGTTACAAGGCCTGACAAAGATTCACTCTCTTCAAAGACAAGAGCTATTTCCAGAAAAAGATATAAGGCACTGTGAGTGTGCTGGAGACCATTTGGCGTGTACAGAAGATGTGCATAAATGCTATGCAAGTCTACATGGCTTTGTAACAGGTGTGGGCATTTGTGGCCCTTGGTTCCTGCTAAGAATGAAAGATAGTTGGATATCACTGATCCCTTAAGAAGTCCCTTGAGATATCATTAATTCTACTTTATAGACAAGAAACCTGAAGTACAGTAAGAGAAGGAAATTTCATATATGTATGGATCGGGACTCCAACACAGACAAGCTGTCTTGATGCTTCCAACCGGGGACATTGCTATCTGATAGCTGGTGACTATGGTACACGGGTAGGTGATCACTGTGAGCGATGAGTAGATGATGTAAAAATAGAAAATGTCAGATGATTGCTTCATGACACCTAAATTTGTTTTGTATGTGTTCATATTTATGTTTGTGCTCCTCAAGCTCCAATGTAAAAATGTATCTCTCACTGTGAATCTCAGCAAAAAGTCCTGGAAGACATTTTAGCAGGTAATAACTATTCGTATTATTACTTTTGAATGAAATTATTTAGTAAAATATTGTTTCCACCAAGATTGCTGTTGTTATTATTGTTTGTTTGTTTGTTTTTTAATATAGGTCTTACTATGCGATCCGTAACTATTCTGGAACTCACTATGTAGATTAGACTAGCCTTAAACTCATAGAGATCTGCCTGCCTCTGCCTCCCAAGTACCTGAAATTATTTTTATGTCACTCTTCAGCCTTCCCTTGTTTGGTAGTCTAGCCTCAAGAGAGAGGTGCCCTGAGCTCACTGGGATAGGAGTGGTGGAGTTCTTTTTCTTGTATCAGAACTGACATGGCTCTAATGTTCCAATCTGTGCTGGTTACTTTTTGTTGTCAACTGATCCAATCTAAAGTCACCTGGGAAGAAGGAGGCTCAGTTGAAGGATCGCTCACACAAATTGGCAAGAAGTCACATCTATGAGAGATTGTCCTTGCTGATGATTGATGCGGCCAGGGTCCAGCCCACTGTGGGCAGCACCATTCCTAGACTGGCAGGTCTGGGCTGTATAAGAAAGCTAGCCGAGCATGAATGTACAATTAGCATTACTCCATGGTTTCTGCTCCAAGATCCTGCCCTGGGTTCCTGACATCCCTCAATGATAAACTGTGACCTGGAAGTATAAGATAAAACAAGCCATTCTTTTTTTTAGTTGCTTTTGATCATGGTGTTTATCAGAGCAATAGAACACAAACAAAATTACTCATCCAAGCCTGCTGCTTTTCTTCTCAGAGACAGGAAATCCTGTGGCTGGATGAACACAGGAGATACTGTTGAACTAAAAGACTGTTCTCCAACGATTCCAGTCAGATCTATGACCACCAGGCCAGATAGGTCGGCCTCACAAAGACTTGGACTTTTGCAGTGAATTGAAGCTTTTATCCTGCCATATTTCTCACCAGAAGCCCTTAGGGGCTTAACAAAGTTAATTGGTCAGAGAACTTCATAACTGAAATGTATATGTATCGCCCACACTCTGAGAATTCATTGAAATCAATGCTGCAATTGGTAGGTCATTGAAGGGCCATTTGGGGCACATGATTCTGCTCGCTTGTTTACTTTCTGCTAAGTAGTGCTAACCAAGAAAAAAAAAAGACAGGAAAATATGTGAAACATAAAGTCTTTGCCAACTCCTGACATCCATGGTTCCCCGGTCCCCAACAGGCTGCAGGAGTGATTTCCCATCTACTGACAAGGAATCCTTTCCTCACCCAGCCCACTTGATGACTATATTTCAAAGCTCCATCTAGACCAGTATAGTGTAGATATGATAGAAAATGTGGAATACTGTCAGGGAGATGTCTGCATATGCTGTCTTCCTGTGGGAAAGCAATCACGGAGCTAAATGAAAGGAAATTGGATCTTGCTTACGAAAGAAGGTGTTTTGACATTTCTGTTGACAGTTTCATAATGAAACACTGGTGGTTTGGTGATGATCCAGGCTGCACCAGGCACCATGGGTAGTGTAATTTTCATTACCTGAGAAGATTATGGCCCCTGCTCCCCTCTGTGTAGTAATGAGATTGCCTTCCATCCCGACACACTTCTATGTGGTTGACAACTATCACAAGACATTGAGAGCACTCTAACCCCAGTCAGGGTTTTCCATAGTCACTCACTCAGAAACACAACAGCTGCTCGAGGCCATGGCTGAGTGTCCCATTTGTTGCCTTCTGTGTCTTGCTTTCCGATGTGTGGAACAGCATCTTACACAAGGGTTAAGAAAACTTGAGATGCCCTTAAGCTAGCCAGACGGCACAATGCTTTCCACGCACCATAAATGCCTTCTAGCCCTGAAACAGATGGCTGGTTCTGTGCCTAGTAGCAGCTGAAGCAGTTGGCTTACACCAACGGGCCATATTGCTTGAGAAATACATCTTTCCACACGTCATAATCGTACCTCAGGACAAGATTCTGCCTCTTTGGGGGAGACAAGAGAACTGAAAAGTACCCAAGGACACTGATTGCTATCTGCTGCCCCAGGCTTGTTTGTAGAGCACACACCATTTTGGGAAACTGCCCTGTTTTCAAATCCCCCCCCCCCTTTCCCTAATCCAGCTCAGTTAGGAAGAGCTGCAAGTATAGACATTTTGGCACCCTACACAAAGGGAGTGAGAAGACTCGAAATGGACTAGACCAGTCAGGTGTGATCGCAACACTGCCACCTCAATGCAGAGCCTTAGCTGCCGATGTTCAGAGGGGCGACCACCGAATGTACCGCTTGCTGTAGCTTTCCCCTGCCACTGCGCTGTCTGCACAGAGCCATCGTCAGCCCTTCATACGAGGGAGGACTGTGCTCCATTACTCCTGCAAGGAATATCTTTCTCAATTTCTATTCAGCTCAGGTAACTCCAGGAGAACCCCTATAAATCAGCCCTGTGAATGCAAATTGAATTTCCAACCCACAGCGCTTGATTTCCATAGTATAAATCCACCGCCCTCCCAGCAGCTGACTTTATGCTGCCCATAGGAAGTCTCCAGAGGTGAGCATCCTTCACCCTCCCTCCAGTTGGCTCCAGTAGCCAAGGCTCCTTTTGTCTTGCCTTGCAGGCAACAGGAGACAGTGTCTTGTGATCTACTGTGCTTGTTATTCAGTGGCTATCAGGTATGCAAGGTCAAGTCTACAAATTGGGCCCAAGCTCACAGCAGGTCTGCACAGAAAATGAGACATTCCTATTAAAATGTTCCTCAGCATGTTTGAAATAATGGAGTGAAGAATTAAATAAGCCATCACAGAAATACCTACATATTTATGAATGGAGCAGGAAGCTGACCCAGGTCTGGGTGCCACTTGTTCCACCATCCCTGTGTTTTTTTTCCTGTTGCCCTCACTTTCAATCTTTTCATCAGGTATTTTATGTACCACATGAATAGCTTAATATTTTGGGGTTCTTACTTCATTTTGTTAACAAATCAAACAAAACAACAAATGATTGGCTTGATTTTCTTTCTATTTTGACTATGAAAATAGCAGTTACTATTAAGAGCAAAGCACCATGTAAGAAATTTAGCATACATTAAGTAGATCCTAATAAAAAGTGTTACAATAACTGTCTTCATTAGAGTTTCCATTGCTGTGATAAAACACCACAAGCAAAAGCAATTTGGGGAAGAAAGGGTTTGTTTCATCATACAGCGTGTAGTCCATTATGAAAATACGTCAGGACAAGAACTCAGGATATGTCTGAAGGCAGTTCCAAAGACAGAAGCCATAGACGAACACTGCTTGTTTATTCACTCTCCCTGGCTTGCTCAGTTGGCTTTCTTATATACAACCTAGGCTCACCTGGCTAGAGGATGGCATTGCCCACTGTAGGGTAGTTCCTCCCACATCAACTATCACTTAACACTATGCACCACAGGCTTGCCCATGGGCCAGTATGGTGGGGGCGGGTGGTATTTTCTAGAATCAAGGTTGATGACTTTATCTTGTTCCAAGCTGACAACAAACCAACCACCCCGATAACTCATCGTCATGACATACGGGCTCTTAGCATGTGCCAATCTTGAGACTGTAGACAGTTCCTTGCCATGGAGCCCTCTCATGGACTCTTCCCTGAGGTCTCCCCGTCCTGTCTGCTAAAGCATATTCTTATATGATGAAAAGTGATTGTGGGGTGGTATCCCATCCATCCACTCTATTCTAATTTATTGGTCAGAAGCAAACTACCAACTCTACCAATCACTAGTGGAGGAGCTTACCCAAATACAAGAGCAGCACATGGTGGCCCATTAGAGCCAGCGCCATAGGGCCAGTGCATATAGGTGTGCATTAAGTGTGTGCATAAAATGGTAAGTGTACCTCCGCCAGTTAATTTCTGGACCTCAGTGCCAGAGAGTCTGAGACACCAATCTATAGAGAGGCTCAAGGACCGGCATTTCAGCTGGACGTGGTGGCACATACCTGTGATCCCAGCACTCAGGAGGCAGAGGCAGGAGGATGTCTGTGAGTTTGAGATCAGCCTGGCCTAAAAAGTGAGACCAGGACAGCCAAGGCTACACAGAGAAACCCTGTCTCAAAAAAAGGGAGAAGGAGGAAGAGGAGGAGGAAGAAGAGAAGGAAAGGAAAGGGTAGGTGGGAGGGAGGGAGGGAGAGAGAGAGAGAGAGAGAGAGAGAGAGAGAGAGAGAGAGAGAGAGAGAGAGAGGAGAGAGTGAGCATTTCTAGTAAGTTCTCATAGATGATCATGGTCTGGATGGGAAAAGGTTCTCATTCTGTCCTCATGACACCTGCAGTAATTTACCTCTTTCTTTACCTTCACTATAGGGACATTTCAGAGTGACTGTCATTATTAACATTCATGCTATTGAATCTTTCTGCATTTGTCTTTACTTTTAGAATTTGACCATTGGTGATTAACTGCAATCTACTTGCTCTTGTAATGCCTTTCCAGTCCCGTGCTGCTGCTAGGGTTTGAACCCACGGGATTATCCTGGACCATGCAGCTTGGCTCTCATTACCAAGGAGCCAGAGACATGTTAAGGTCACAGAAGAGCAGTCAGAGGTAAGTCTGCAACCGCCACAGAACAAAGCATGGCCAGGAGCATGGCAAGAAAGATCCAGAGCAGGTTCTCCCCTGGACACAGGCATCCTCCTCCTCCTCCTCCTCCTCTTCTTCCTTCTCTCCCCCTCCTCTTCCTCCTGTCCTCCTCTTCTCCTTCCCCTTGCTCTTTCTTTTTCTCCCCTCTTCTTTCTGCTCTAAGTCCTTTCTGCTTTCTCTTCTGTGCTTTTTCTTCATCCCCTCCCCCTTAAATGCACTGTAAAATGCATGCTCTGTTCCAAATTCTATTCGTACAGTTCACAATCTCAGAGGTGACTATGAAGTTTCTGTCTTTGTAACCAGCACAAGGAAGAACTGAGACACTGTCAGAAAAATCTTAGGTCATCCTCTGCCCAATTCCTGTTGCAGCCCTTCCTTCCTGCCCCGGGAGGGAGATAACACTCTGCTTTATGCTATTTTCTCAACCTGGACTAGCTGGGAAGTTATAGGAACATTTCCCTCTTTAGTGCTTACTCTATTTATCAGTTAACCACCTTTTCCAAAATAGAAGCAGCACTCTCCCTTTGTTTCTATTATATTAGGAAAAATGGTGTAAAGTTCACTATTCCGGAAATATGCCAGCATTTTTGTACAATGCCTGCTTACCAGAGTTTCATTTTTATTTTATCACGAGTGTATAAGTGTGTAAGTGTGAGTGTGTGTGTGTGTGTGTGTGTGTGTGTGTGTGATAGACATGTGCGTGCAGGTACCTGAGGAGGCCAGAAGAGGGCATCAGGTCCCCTGGAACTGGAGTCACAGGTGATTGTGAGCTGCCCAACATGGGTCCTGGGTACTGAGCTCAGTTCCCTGAGAGAGCAGCAAGCTCTCGTATCCATGTACACACCTCTCCAGCCCCAACTGCTGTTTGATTTATGTAGCCTCCCCTTCCTCAGCATTTAATACTTTCCCTCCCAAGGTTCACTCTTCAGCTGGTCCCTCAGTAAAGCACTGTGGGTAGCGGCTGATTTCTGGTTGTGGACATCCTAAGTAGGCTTACTCTCCCCAGGAGGATGTTTAACAGAGTACAGAATTTGGGGGCAGTTACATCCTCAGCTCTTTGAAGTACATTACTTCCTGCATTAACTCTGACATCTGCTGTTGACAAGAAATCGACTCATCTTCATTCACATTCTTTCCTGGAAAAATCTGCTTTTCCTCACAGCTGCTTTTCAGCATTTTTTTTCCCCTTCCTTGCTGTTCTTCGGCTTCTCTGGTGTGTTGGTGATGGCTGCTGCTTCAGATTCATCCTTCTGTCTCTGCATTTGTCCTCATCTTCCATTTCTACTCAAAGAACAAGTCATGGCTAAAGTATTACTGCTGCTCCAACCTCTTCAGTCTCTTCTGAAAAGTAATCACCTGAACATTGTACCTTGTCAATCAACCCTCTAGGTGTGTATTTCTCTGACATCAGCATTTGTTTCTTGCTTCCTCCATCCCATGCCTTCTGTGACATCTTCGGTGTATCTTTTGGTGTATGCATGACCCCATTGATTAGAGTCCCTGAGGTTGTTCATAATAGTGAGCATTTTCTTACCTTTCTTATACTATTTGGAGAATAGAAAATATAATTATTTTAAAGTTGTTTATAGATTTATTTTTAAATAAATTTTATTATATAAAACTTGCATCACATATCAAAATTAAACAAACCCAAAGTCTAAATTGTATAGTATGATTGAGCCAAAAATCTATAATCTGTAATGAAGATTCATTTATTAACTACATCAAGCATCGTGGATTCTTCTGATAGTGTTGGCTTTTGCCTTGTCACTTTACTCTCTTCTCTTCTGGAACTGGTTGAGAGAGTCTTTAGCTTCTCTGTCTCTATGCCTCCCCCACCCCCCCCTCTCACACACACACACACACTGTGAGTGACCTCATAGAAAAGTGGTTCTCTACTTTCCTAATGCTGCGACCCTCTAACACAGCCCTTCATGCTGTGGTGACTCCCAGCCATAAAATAATTTTTGTTGCTACTTCATAACTTTTGCTACTGCTGTGAATCGTAATATAAATATTCAATATCAGGTTATCTGACATGAAACCCTTTTAAAGGGTTGGGGGTCATGACCCACAAGTTGAGAACCAGTGCCAAAGACCAACCCTGGTTCTGTCCTACATCACTCATGCTTCTCTTACCATCTCCTGCTCCATGCTCCTGAGGACAGGAGATGAATGTCCCACACTGACTGCCCCAGCTTGCCCCAGGCTTTGCTTGTAAGCCTGCATCCCTTCCTCTCTCCTAGATCCTTGTTTTTACCTAAACTCGAGTCACCCCCTTTACCCATGAGGCTGGACTTCCGTGCACACTATCTCATTATGTACCGTATTATCTTGAGAATCATTGTGCAACATGACTGTTTTCCCTCCACGGCAGTTAATTTTCTCATGTTATAGTCAGACTTAATCATAACACATCTTGCACAATACCTAAGTTGCTTATGCTGCTAAACCAAAGAATGCTTTCAAGAATTTTAAAAAATGGTAGAAAAAGTTTGTCTGGGATGGATGAAGCACTGGATTTGATTTCCCAGCACCACATAAACCAGGTGTAGCATTACCCGCCTACAATCCCAGTACCTGGGAGGAAGAGGCAGGAAGACAGAAGTTCAAGCTCATCCCCAGCTGTACAATGAGCTCAAGCCCAACCTCAACTCGAGATCCTGTCCTGGGCAAAAGTGGTAAAAATATAAATAAATCTCAGTGTTTTGTCAATGTGCATTGTGAACAAGACATTCAGAAATTACTATAGAGTTGAGTCTTATAAAACTTTCCTACTTTATGTTTTAAAATTTATTTATTTTTATTTTGTGTGTATGAGTATTTTCCATGTCTGTCTATCTGTATATATGTCTGTATGTCTGTCTGTATGTCTGTCTGTCTGTCTGTATGTCTGTATGTATGTGTGTATGCTATATATGTGTGTGTGCGTGTGTGTGTGTGTGTGTGTGTGTGTGTGTGTGTGTGTGTGTGCTTGGTGCCCACAGAGGACAGAAAAGGGCTTTGGATCCCCAGGAACTGGAATTGCAGATGGTTGTGAGCAGCCACATGGTATAGAGAATTGAACCCTGGTCCTCTGGAAGAGCAGCGAGTACTCTTTACCCTTGAGTTTTTTAATGCTCTCCCTCACCTGCTTGCTCCTGTGTGGTGCTCCCTTACGTCAGATTTCAGAACAAATACCTTCAGCTTTGCAGCATTTTACAACATAAACTGATGTTACATCTTTGGTTGCTTTCTAAGAGTTCCGCATGTGATGAGGCCAGGATACAGGTCTTAACTATACATTGCTAGTGGAATAAAATTTACTAGTGGAATAGAGATCGTTGGTTTTGTACAAAAAAAAACAAAACAAAACAAAACAAAAAAACAGTGTGGCAATTTTTGTAGTGGACAGCAGCTCATATGCTTCAGAGACTTTCAAGTAGGCTCAACTCCAAGGCTTCCACAAATTTCATATCCATAGCAGAGAGAATGTACTACTTTCTAGACAGATTTTCCAAATCTAATAGAAGCTGAGGATTTGTATGTGTCACTGGCAACATTTCCAAAAACGCGATTTTCCCCAAGATTCATGCCTGTGAACAAATTTGTAGCCAAATCTGAAAATATCATGTGTAAACTTTTTCACCCAATGGATTCCAAGTATTCAATGTCTCTAAACTTCTCTCTTTTTTTCCTGTACATTGAGACCATAGTAATTTTTCTATGATTAAGAAAAAAAAATATATATATATTAACAATAGAGTTTAAAAAATGAGGGCTTCTATGGTGTAACAGTTTCCTCTGAGACTGAAACATTCCATCCTACAGGAAGCTCCTTAAGTAGAAAGCTTCAGGAAGTCCCTGAAACTGAGCAAACTCACTAGGCTCCTCCCTGCCCTAGTGAGCATGAAAGGCTGAGAGTCTCTCTCAGACTCAATGAGGCCGAGCTACAAAGGAGATTCAGAGACCAGAGCAGCTTCCTGGAAGAAGCATAAATGAACCAAGCTGCCTAGTACAGAGGTTAGACTACCTGAGTCACCCAGAAGGGACACTCTCCAACATGTTGAGCTGCCTACATGCTGTGCAGTGTGCTCCAGTTTGCAATACTTTGGGAGCTGTCATCCACGCTGGGATAGGCTTTGGTGATGCAGTTGTCTTTGAGCCATTTCTGCTCCTGTAAGTAACCCCTCACTCATACACTGTAAGTAGTCCCTTACCCATATAACTGTAAGTAACCCCAATAAAAATCCTGGGTTCAACAAGTTGGACATAGGTAGTATCCGTCCTTTGGTCTGTTGTGAGATTTCTCTCTGGGGTGAACAGATGTGAGTTATGACTCCCCAGGGAAACTTTTGTCACACAACTGCTTCTCTGTTGTTTATAGTCTGTACCTTTTTTTTTTTAATGTTGGGGATTTGACATTCAACAAAAAAGTTTGCTCTCTTGGAAAATTTGAGGATGGGAACGTTAAAAAAAACCTACAATTAACCTTATAAATATAGAATACAAAGCCTTTTTAAAAAGAAAGGGGAGTTGGTTGGATTCCTCAAAATGTCAGTATTGATGCTGGCAAGGCGGCTGAGCAGGTAAAGGCACTTGCTGCCAATCTTGGCAACCTGAGTTCAATCTCTATGACCCATGTTATGAAAAGAGAGAGCTAGCTCCCATGAGTTGTTCTCCGATCTCCACATGCAGGCCATGGTGCATACACAGACACACACACACACACACACACACACACACACACACACACACACGCACACACACAGTAATAATAAATTAATAGATTTTTTTAAAATTAGTGTAATTGAAAATGGTGGTAGGGATCCAAGATGGCGGCGAGCAGTGCGGACCGTGTTTGGAGGCTCCAGTGAACAATTCAGGGAATTGGACAGATTTCTGAGCCAGGAACACTGGGGTCCCTACACCACGGCAGCGGGAGTGCTCCACGGTTCAGAGGGACCAGGGTGCGGAGGACCTGCGTGCCCCTGCACACGGGAGGGGCCTGGATTTTCTCGGATCGGAGCAGCAGTGGCAGAGGCTGCTGCAGCAGTGGCACCAGTGGCACCAGTGTCAGCAGCGGCAGTGGCTGAGGTTTGCAGCTCAGAGCCTTCCTGTGGAGGTGATTGGTGTGGTGGCCAGTGGGAGTTGCTGTGGGAGAGGGGACTCTGTGCAGGATTTGGGTCATGTGGTGCCTTGGGACCAAGACTGGACTCGGCGGACAGTTCGGCCCCAGAGTCCCGGGTTCTCGCTCAGCTCAGCAAGCAATTCTGCCCGAGGCACTAACTCAGCGCAACCACAGCTCCCCTGCTGTGGCGCAGGTGGGGCGGAGCACTCAGTTCCACCCTAGGCACCACCTCAGCTCAGCGGCAGCTCCCCTGCGGTGATGCAGTCTGGGCGGAGCACTTGGTTCCACCAGCGGCGCTGGCTCAGCGCAGCCGCAGTTCTCCTGCTGTGATGCAGGCTCGGCAGAGCGCTCATTTCCACCGGAAGCACTGGCTCGGCGCAGCCGCAATTCTCCTGCTGTGACGCAGGCTGGGCAGAGTGCTCAGCTTCACCAGCTCTAAGACTCTGGTTGACACAGTGTGCACTTTGAATCCAGAATTCCTGGCTGAGCTTGCCAAACAGTTCGGGCCCTGAGTCAATAACTGCCACAGCACGCACTTTGGGCCAAAAGCCCCTAGCTGAGCTTGGTGGGCAGTCCCAGCCCAAAAATTCTGGCTGGACTCTGTGTGCATTTTGGGCCCAGAATCCCTAGCTGAGCTCGGCAGACGGTTCAGGCCCTGAGAATCTAGCTGAGTTCGGCAAGTGGTTTGGGCCCAGTGTTCCTGGCTGGACTTGGCAGGAGACACGGAAGGCTGTGGATACCTTGGCCTGACCCAACGCTCATTCAGAGACCCAGAATGATTGCAGGATCCACAGCACAGGGGAGCTGAGGATCACTGGCTGTGAGAGTCCAAAACAACAGGGCTAACCTTCTAACATCCACACCAGTGAAGCATTAGAGTTTCCAGGCTAGGAAAATCGTAAGAAAACAAGTGAATCTATCATCAGACTCCCTCCATCCAACTCTGGAAGCTACCCAACAAAAACAAAGATGGCAAGATGTCTAAAGGACAGCAAAAAAGCATACACACAAAAAAAACCCCAAAACAACATAGTGTCTCCAGTTTCCAGCTATCCCAAAGAAAACAACCCAGAGAACTCAAATACAATGGAAATACATGAAAATGACCTCGAATCCTTAGTAATGAGGATGATAATGGAGGAAACAAATAAAATTCGTAATCAAATGCAGGAAGATGCAGCCAAACAGGTGAGAGACATAAAAGAAGCACATGGAGTGGAACTGGAAAAATTGCAGGAAAATACAAACAGCCAGATGAAAGAAATAAATAAAATGGTTCAAGCGCTGAAGACCTATAAAGAGGCAATGGAAGAAACTCAGAAATATACAAAAAATCAGATGAAAGAAATCAAAAAATCAGTTCAAGATCTGAAAATGAAAATGGATTCAATGATAAACACACAGACAGAAGAAAAACGAGAATGGGAGACCTCAGAGAAGAAGGCTAGCAACACAGAGGTGAGTGTTTCTAACAGAATCCAAGAGATGGAAGAACGAATCTCAGGTCTAGAAGATACAATCACAGATCTTGAAGCAACCATTAAAGAAAATGCCAAATCTGGAAAAGTCCTGACACAAAACATCCAAGAAATTAAGGACACCATGAAAAGAAGAAATCTGAGGATGATAGGCATTGAAGAAAGAGAAGATATCAGACTCCAAGACCCAGAAACTATTCTCAACAAAATCATAGAAGAAAATTTCCCCAATCTAAAGAAAGAGATGCCTATAAACATACAAGAGGCCTACAGAACACCAAATAGAATTGACAAGAAAAGAAAAACTTCCCGTCACATAATAATCAAAACACAAAACACACAGAACAAAGAAAAAATATTAAAAGCTGCAAGGGAAAAGGGCCAAATAACATTTAATGGCAAACCTATCAGAATTACACCCGACTTCTCAGCAGAGACCATAAAAGCCAGAAGGGCCTGGACAGAGATCCTGCAAACCCTAAGAGACCACAGATGCCAGGCCAGACTACTTTACCCAGCAAAACTATCAATAACCATTGATGGAGAAAACAAAATATTCCATGACAAAAACAAATTCAAACAGTACCTATCCACAAATCCAGCTTTACAGAAGGTACTAGAAGGAAAACTCCATCCCAAAGGGGCAAGCTACAACCAAAACTACTCAGGAAATAGATAACTATCCCATGGCAAAAACACAACTACACAAACGCTTGACTGGAAACAACATCAAAATTAAGACTCTTAACAGTCACTGGTCATTAATATCTCTCAACATCAATGGTCTCAATTCTCCAATAAAAAGACACAGACTAACTGAATGGGTGCATAAACAAGATCCAACATTCTTCTGCATTCAAGAAACACATCTCACCCACAATGATAGGCATTACCTCAGGGTAAAAGGTTGGAAAAAATATTCCAAGCAAATGGTCACAAGAAGCAAGCAGGCGTAGCCATTTTAGTATCGAACAAAATAGACTTTCAATCAAAATTAATCAAAAGGGATGAGGAAGGACTCTTCATACTCATCAAAGGTAAAGTCAACCAAGATGACATCACAATTCTGAACATCTATGCTCCCAATACAAGGGCACCCACATTTGGAAAAGATCCGCTAAAAAAGCTTAAACCACACATCGATCCCCACACAATAATAGTGGGAGACTTCAACACCTGACTCTCACTGAAGGATAAGTCATTGAAACAGAAACTAAGCCGAGAAATAACATCATTAACCAATGCCATGGGTCAAATGGGTCTAACAGATATCTATAGAAATTTTCACCCAAACAAGAAAGAATATACCTTCTTCTCTGCACCCCATGGAACCTTCTCCAAAATTGATCACATCGTAGGTCACAAAGCAAGCCTCAATAGATACAAGAGGATTGAAATAATACCTTGTATCCTATCAGATCACCATGCACTTAGGCTGCAATTCAACAACAACAGAAATAACAAAAAGCCTACATGTATGTGGAAACTAAACAACTCTCTGCTAAATGACAACTGGGTCAGGGAAGAAATAAAGAAAGAAATCAAGGAGTTTCTGAAATTCAATGAAAATGAAGGAACAACATACCCAAATTTGTGGGATACATTGAAAGCAGTGCTAAGAGGAAAATTCATAGCACTAAGTGCCTTTAAAAAGAAATTGGAAACATCACACATAAGCATCTTAATGACACAACTGGAAGCCCTAGAAAATAAAGAAGCAGAAACACCCAAAAGGAGTAGACATCTGGAAATAATCAAACTCAGGGCTGAAATTAGCAAATTAGAAACTAAGAAAACAGTCCAAAGAATCAACATAACCAAGAACTGGTTCTCTGAGAAAATCAACAAGATAGACAGACTGTTAGCCAAACTAACTAAAAGGCAGAGAGACAGTATTGAAATCAACAAAATCAGAAATGAAAAGGGAGACATAACAACAGACACTGAAGAAATACAAAGAATCATAAGATCCTACTTTGAAGGCATATACACCACAAATTTTGAAAATCTAAGGGAAATGGACGATTTTTTTTATATCAATTTCACTTGCCAAAGTTGAGTGAAGAACAGATAAACAAGCTAAATAGTCCCATTTCCCCTACAGAAATAGAAGCAATCATCGATGGTCTCCCAACCAAAAAAAGCCCAGGGCCAGATGGTTTCAGTGCACAATTCTACCAGACCTTCAAGGGCGAGCTAATACTGATACTCTTCAAGCTACTCCAAAAAATAGAAATGGATGGAACATTACCAAATTCATTCTATGAGGCCATAGTCTCATTGATACCTAAACCTCACAAAGACTCAACAAAGAAAGAGAATTTCAGACCAATTTCTCTTATGAACATCGATGCAAAAATACTAAATAAAATACTTGCAAAACGAATACAAGAACACATCAAAGATATCATTCATCATGACCAAGTAGGCTTCATTCCAGGCATGCAAGGATGGTTTAATATACGGAAATCCATCTATGTAATCCACCATATAAACAAACTGAAAATAAAAAACCACATGATCATCTCTTTAGATGCAGAGAAAGCATTTGATAAAATCCAACACCCATTCATGTTTAAAGATTTAGAGAGATCAGGGATACAAGGCACTTTCCTCAACATAATAAAGGCTATATACAGCAAGCCAATAGCCAAAATCAAAGTAAATGGTGAGATACTCAAGGAAATTCCTCTAAAATTGGGAACAAGGCAAGGCTGCCCACTCTCTCCATATCTCTTCAATATAGTACTCGAAGTTCTAGCCAGAGCAATAAGACGACAAAAGGAGATCAAGGGTATCCAAATGGGAAAGGAGGAAGTCAAATTATCCCTATTTGCAGATGATATGATAGTGTACATAAGTGACCCTCAAAACTCCACCAGAGAACTCCTACAGCTGATAAACACCTTCAGCAAATTAGCTGGATACAAAATTAACTCAAAAAAGTTTGTAGCCTTCCTATACACAAATGACAAGCTTGCAGAGGAAGAAATTAGGAAAGCCACACCCTTCACATTAGCCACAAGCAATATAAAATATCTAGGAGTTACTCTAACTAAGCAAGTGAAGAACTTGTTTGAAAAAAAAATTCAAAACTCTGAAGAAAGAGATTGAAGATGACCTGAGAAGATGGAATGATCTTCCTTGCTCATAAATCGGGAGAATTAACATAGTAAAAATGGCCATCCTACCAAAAGCAATCTACAGATTCAATGCAATCCCTATCAAAATACCTACACAATTTTTTTAAAGACATTGAAAGTTCAATTCTGAACTTCATATGGAAAAACAAAAAACCCAGAATAGCTAAAACAATCTTGTACAATAAAAGGTGCTCCGGAGGACTCTCCATACCTGATCTCAAACTGTACTATAAAGCAATAGTAATTAAAACAGCATGGTACTGGCACAGCAACAGGCTGGTTGATCAGTGGAATCGAATCGAAGACCCAGATATGAATCCGCACACATATGGTCACTTGATTTTTGACAAAGAAGCCAAATCCATTCAATGGAAAAAGGATAGCATCTTCAACAAATGGTGCTGGTCTAACTGGAGGTCTATGTGTAAAAAAATGAAACTGGACCCATATTTGTCACCTTGCACAAAACTCAAATCCAAGTGGATTAAAGACCTCAACATAAAACCAGAGACACTAAGTCACTTAGAAGAAAAAGTGGTGAAGAGCCTGGAACATATGGGCACAGGAGACAACTTCCTGAACAGAACACCAACGGCCCAGGCCTTAATGTCAACCATTAATAAATGGGACCTCATGAGGCTGAGAAGCTTCTGTAAGGCAGGAGACATGGTCAAGAGAACAAAGCGACAGCCTACAGACTGGGAAAAGATCTTCACCAACCCTACATCTGACAAAGGTCTAATATCCAAAATATATAGAGAACTCAAGAAATTAAACACCACCAAACCAAATAACCCAATTGAGAAATGGGGCTTGGAACTAAACAGAGAATTCTCAACAGAGGAATATCAAATGGCTGAGAAACACTTAAAGAAATGCTCAACCTCCTTAGTCATCAGGGAAATGTAAATCAAAACAACTCTTAGATTCCATCTTACACCCATCAGAATGGCTAAGATCAAAAATTCAAGCGACACCACATGCTGGCGAGGATGTGGGGAGAGAGGAACACTTCTTCATTGCTGGTGGGAATGCAAACTAGTACAGCCACTTTGGAAATCTATCTGGTGCTATCTCAGAAAACTGGGAATAGGGCTTCCTCAAGACCCAGCTATTCCACTCCTTGGAATATACCCAGAAGATGCTCCAGCACACAACAAGAAAATTTGCTCAACCATGTTCATAGCAGCCTTATTCATAATAGCCAGAACACGGAAACAGCCTAAGTGTCCCTCAGTAGAAGAATGGATAAAGAAACTGTGGTACATATACACTATGGAATACTACTCAGCTATTAAAAACAAGGAATTCCCGAAATTTGTGGATAAATGGATTGAGCTAGAAATGATCATAATGAGTGAGTTAACCCAGAAGCAGAAAGACTCAAATGGTATATACTCACTTATATCTGCATACTAGCCCAAGGGGCATGTCCCATGAAAGCCTTCACTTACCAGGAAACTGGGGCAGAGGGGAGGACATTTTTTTGGGACTCTAAATGAGAGAAGCATGGGAGAATAGCAAAGTAGAAGGATCCAAAGGGTCCTAGAAACCTACAAGTAGAACATTATGAAAGGCAGATTTGGGCCCAGGGGTCCCGCTCAAACTAAGGCACCAGCCAAGGACAATATAGGCGGTAAAATTTAAACCCCTACCCAGATGTAGCCAATGGTCAGAACATTCTCCACAGTTGAGTGGAGAGTGGGATATGACTTTCTCATGTACTCTGGTGCCTCACATTTGACCATGTCCCCTGGAGGGGGAGACCTGGTGGCACTCAGAGGAAGGACAGCAGGTTACCAAGAAGAGACTTGATACCCTATGAGCATATACAGGGGGAGGTAATCCCCCTCAGTCACAGTCATAGGGGAGGGGAGTAAGGGGAAAATGGGAGGGAGGGAAGAATGGGAGGATACAAGGGATGGGATAACCATTGAGATGTAACAAGAATAAATTAATAAAAAAATTAAAAAGAAAAGAAAATAGTGGTAGGAAGTAACAACAGTGAAGACGTATGACCAAGTACAAGGTACATGTATTTGATTTGTAGTTGAAAACTATAGTCATTGATAGCATTTAGAAAATTATTCAGATAATTATGTTAATATCAGATTTAATAGTAATTATATGATTCTAAGAAATCATTGGCAAGCTGGACATCAATATTGTGGCTGTGTAGGAGGATGTCCTTAGTCATAGGAGACGAAGGATGGGGATTTTGTGTCTGAAGTGTGTGCTGTCTGCAGCTAGAGAGAAACGGGGGGTGGGGAGGAAGGAAGGGAATGACAATAGTGTTAGAAGTTGCAAATACACATGATGAGTAAATAGGTGCTTATTGTAGTACTTTCTGTCAACTTTTGTGAATACTTGAAAATTAACTAGAAATTTAAAGAAAAATACATAGGATTTCGGGATCTAGCTTGCTTCCCAGTTCAGTCCCATATCAGCTTAAGACGTTATTGCAATTCTCTGAACCTTGCTCTTCTCATCTGAAAAAAAGAATAGAATCACAATATTTTTTTTCTCAAGAAATTGTTACTAAAAGTACACCAGGAAGCTGGGCATGGTGGTGCAGGCCTGTAATCCAAGTACTCAGGGAGGCAGAGGCAGGCAGATCGCTGTGAGTTTGATGCCAGCTTGGTCTACGAAGTGAGTCCAGGACAGCCAAGTATACACAGAGAAAACTTGTCTCGGGGGAAAAAAGTACTCAGGGAAAATACCTAAAGTGTTCATGTGTTTTATAGAGACTGTTGCTGTCAGTGTGACCACTGCTGGTTTTAAAGGCATGAATGAAACATGGAGCACAGCCAAGGCTTAGCACTGCAGGGTGGCTTCAGTCTTCCCACACAGAGGTCAGGAGGAACCACCAATGAAGGTGGAAATGCCAAGGTTAGAGTGACCGTGGGAAGAAGAGGCATATGGCAGCCCTAAGCAGGTAAACCTGGGTGTGTAAGAAAGGAAGCTGAACAAGCCTTGGGGAGCAAGCAAGTGAGCAGCACTCCTTCATGGTCTCTGTATCAGTTCGTGCCTCCTGGTTCCTGCTTAAGCTTGTGACTTTCTTTGAAGATAGACTGTAACCAACAAGCCAAGTATCTTTTGGTCGTGGTGTGGGAAGGAAACTAGACCGTGGATACACTTATAAACCAGATACTAATGGAGTAAGACTGCTGGACTTCAGCAGCTATCTGAGACACAGAATGTTGCTGTCAATCAAAGGCTGTACGCACAAGGGTTAGGGACAGCTGGGAGCCAGTCATTGGCTTTAGTCTTGTTAAGGTCACAGGGATGATATCAGCGGTGACCTGGTTTGCTCTGTAGGTATTTTAGTTTGTTTTCTTGTCAGCATCACATGAGCTAGAGTTATCTGGGAAGAGGAACCTCAGTTGAGAGAATGCCTTTTTCATATCGCCTGTCGGCAAGCCTATGAGGGAATTTTCCTCATTAGTGATTGATCAGAGAGGGCCCAGCCCACTGTGGGTGGTGCCATCCTTGGACCTTGGTCCTGAATGTATAAGAAGGCAAACTGAGCAAGCCACAGAGAGTAAGCTGGTGAGTAGAGTTTCTCCATGGCCTCTCCTTCAGTTCCTGTCTCTGGACTCCTGCCTTTAGTTCCTGCCTTCACTTCCCTAAGCCATGAAGTATAAACTAAGTTATAAGCTGAAGAATCCCTTTCTTCCCCAAGTTGCTCATGATGTTCTATCACAGCAACGGAAACCTAGGCCAAGTGGCTTCTATCACAAGAATTATCTAAGTTATGTTTCTTCTGTTACTTTGAGTGAGTGTATCGGGGCCTAATATTTTTCTGTGAATAGAACTGAGCTGCTAAAAACTGCCAAAGTGCTCCTTCCTTAGGTGAGGTCCAAATGGGATAAGGGGAAGTGGCTCGAAGCTGTAACGTGCTCTCCAGATGCAAAGTGCCTTAGACATATGCTCTGGAAGAAGGAGGCCAGAGGGCGTTTGCACCCTTCTCTGCAAACCCTTCCTGTGGCCGCCTGTGAACACAGACATGCTGGGAACCCAGAGCAGGATGAAAAACATGATTTTCTGGTGAAAGTGCAAGAGATGGGCTGCCCGTTGCTTCCCGATATTCTACAATTTGAGCTTGTATACCCATGGTCTTTTCATTAGGAGATCATCACCTGCAGCTTCCAGATGCCTGTTGTATTATTTATCCTGACAGAGAGTCTTGGGAGAATCACATGAATCACGGAGGACTTGGTCAGAATAAAAACATGTAAGCAGCCAGCATGTTATGTTTGCATTGGTAAGACAATATTATTGCTACCTTTCACCCTCAGAATTTATGAGTATCTTATTTGTCACGTCACTAAATCAGTCACTTAGGAAAACCCACAATTTGAAGATTATTTTTTTTCCCTTGATTCTTAGCATTTGTATCATTTCAAATGCGAGTGCTGTTCTACAGCCACGTCAAAACACCCAAAGGCAGGTGTGACTAAAATGCAACCCCAAATTAAAATGCAGCAAGGCAGAGCGTGCCACAATAGAAAGTATTCTCAGTTCCCATCTCTAGGGTACACTTGGGTGTTGTGTGCACATCAGGGTGAGGAATCTGAAAATTAAGTTTAAAAAATTTCAGGTATTACCAAGACTTAAGATATTACTAAAATCATAGGCCATGGTGCAGCTTCCCTGTTTATTACAGGCCAATAATACTTATCTATCTTCATGAAGACCCGTATTTTTAAAATACACTATAAAATCTATCACTGGCAAATTATAGGAGCAACATACAAAGCAAGCAACATTAAGAGCATCTTGTTGTGTGGGGAAGCTCTGTGAGAAAAGTGCAGTCAATGGATGAAACCTGCTGTCCCATAAATATGTCACTGTCAGTAAGAAAGTAAACGTGGTTGTGGTGGCTCAGGCCTGGGGTGCTATCACTTTAAAAGCTGAGGAAGGAGGTTTCATTTTAGTTCAAGGCTGGCCTGATGACATAATTTTGGGGGGAGCCTGCCGATGGATGGATAGATAGATAGATAGATAGATAGATAGATAGATAGATAGATAGATTATAATGCTGTGGACACTTCTATAGAATGACTGTTTGCAAGTCCGTGTCTTAGAAATAGCTTCTCCTACTTGTGTGTTTATGTGAGCTCAGAGATCGGATCTGCTCTGGAAGAGTCCTCCGGGATACCTGCACATGACTGTGTTATCTGGGTAGGCCCTAGAGATTTCTGCTCTTAAATGAAGTGGCTGAAAACCCCAGGTTCCTGAGCTCCCCTTGCTGTGTATGTGCCACACCTGGCATCCACCACTGTGTTTCTTGTGATTGTGCTGTTAATGGTAAAGTCAAGTGCCCTCAATGCTAAAGGCTCAGAAATCTTTCTTAAACTGATTTCATGTCCTATTCAAGTGTTTTCTACAGCCTGCATAACCAGCACTTTGTAAAACTTGTTTATGCTTCAATTGTACACAGTGGTTTTTTGTTTTTGTTTTTTAGAGAAATATATAGTATTTTTATTTAGGTACCTCCAAACTTGGACTTGTCTGTGTAAAACATTGTAAATGATACATTTCTCTTTTGAGTACCATCACAGTTGTGCAGAAGTTTTCACTAGTTCTGTTTTTCTATTGTTACTGATAAGCATGGAACACTAACTTTATCCTACATATAGTTGACATTTCAAATAAATAGCTTGTATAGAAACAAAACAAAACAAAACAACAAGAACAATGAAAACGCCAGTCGCTACACTCTGGGAGTGAAGATCTGTTTGGAAGTCCTGCGTAATTTATTGGCCAAGATGTGGGAAGAGGAGTTTGGGATCAGAAGTCAAGGATTGCCCCAATGGGAGGTGATTTCACCAAATGCCACAGCCCCCAGCCTGGAAGGATAAGCCTTCTCCATCCTTCTCAGAGAGGACAGTGACTTTTGTGGCCAGGTATGTCCTATCTTCTGTTTTGCAAGAGATCAGCTTTGCCTGCGTCCTGGCACAGAGATGCCCCCACCTCACCTACCTGTGTGCCACTGGAGGTCTGTGGGGCTGCTAGCACAATCTGCAGACCCCGGTGTGTTAGGAGCCCTGTGGAGTGTGCCTGCCTATCAAGGATGCCAGGGTCTGAGAACAGCTGCATGGTTTGTTCCATAGATGAATATCACAGAGAAAATACATAAATCCCTGCAGAGCAACAGCCTTAGAAATGCATACGTCATTTCAAAGTAACAGCCTGGAAAAGGTACTTTTGCTTTAAACATCATCAACTGTCAGGAGATGTCCTTTCCCCTGCTGCAACTGGATCCCTCAATTGTGTTACCCGAGATCCTGGGTTGAGTGCTTGCAGGTGTGGGACTGTATTTCAGAGTCTGGCTGTTCAATGGGAGAAGGAAGGGCAAAATGGGGACCAGCAATAAGCCCTCCAGGGGGAGGGGCTGTATCCACTGCCCTTGTTTACTTTGGAAAATTATATCCACGGAATACACACTTTCAACTCTCCCATGTCTACCAGAAATCAGGAAGGAACTGGAAGGTGGCTAGTTTCACACTGGAGCAATCAATTATGAAGGTGTTAAGGTCCTAGTTATGAATCAAGCAGTAACACATGTCTATTCTTTCATTTTCATGCATGAGTTTGCCCTAAGAGATATTGGGATGAATCATCAAAGGGGCTTACCAAAATTTGTACCAAAGCAAAGGAAAACAGCATGATGCCCATTGGTAAAGGGTTGGTTAGGTGACAATGGTTGGTTGACTTGTACAGACATGAAATTTCATGGTATGTTCGTGTAGACTTTAGTTAGCTAATAGTTAAGGTGGCTATTAATGAAGTAATAATTGTTAAGTAAAAAAAAATACAAAGTAGCACAAGGGGCTGCCAGGTAACTCTGACTAAATGACGTGAAAGCTCACCAGTGAAATGTCTATCACTGCCCGTTTATGAGTGACAACGGTGATTTCCATTTTCTTTTGTTTCACCATGGTGGTGGGGGAGGGAGGAGGTAGTTAGAAAGATCACAGGGCACTTTGGTAATTAAATATTTGTTATTATTCAGAAAAAAAAAAAAGGTTCTTTCTGTAAATTTCACCCTCTCCTTAATCACTTGCCTGGAAAGCAATTTCCTCCTATGAGAAGAGGAATGTATAAAGCTTGACTGTGTTGACATTGGAAGATTCTAGGGCCTGCAAGGTGAGGCTGTAGCATAGCCTGACCTTTGTGATTAGCCTGTGTGACCATGAAGGTCATAGGCATCCCCTAATGTGTGTCATGAGATGTTAATTCTATTCTAAATTTTACCCAATTTGTACTGTTGGTACTGTTATTTCCACCGTGTCCCTGACACAAGGAAACTGCAGTGTCCCTGTTTTACAATGAGGAAACACACTCCATTTCCTCATCTGTTAATGACAAGTCAGTATCATGCTTATGTCAGGAGATCTTCTGAGAGGAAAACAAACTAGTGTGCATAAAGTGCTGGAAACACAGGCCAGTTTGCACTGAGTTCTCACGGTGCACGCTGTTACTGATGTGGTCAACAAGATTAAGGCGACTTAGTCTCACAAAGCTCGTATGAATTTTGTTTTCCCGATCTCGCTGTTGAAATTCTCTTTGAAATGACAGAGCTGTGGCAACTCCCACTGGAAGCAGGAAGCTCTGAGAAGTGCCATTTCAGCAATGAGGTAACTCAGTGCATTTTGTTTGACAGTTCAGAGATTGTCAGGCATGTGACTGTTCCCAGATGTTCACGGTATCCAAAATGGACTAAGGTGTTGATTTGCACCAAATAAGGGGGTACAGGGTCGTGGACGGATTAGCATTGTTACCGTGGGAATGGCTCCCTTATCGCAGGAGTGGAGTTGTTATCAAGTGTGTAACCCTCACTTGCCTGTCTTCACAGCAGGAAGGGCCATGGCAGATGTCAGTGCCAGCTTCTTAGACTTCTAGAATGGGTGAGGCAAATAAATCTCTACTATCTATAAGCTATCTAGTCTGTGACACTCCGTTGCAGCAACAGCAAACAGACATGTGTTAAAACTTCTTAAGGGAACTGGAAATGTACATTTTGTAGGGAATCCATACTGATCTCCTCTGCTCCTACCCCTTAGCAAAAAATAATTTGCTTCTTTATCTAACTAAAACAAAACAAAACAAAAAAAAACAAATCCTAACTTTAGGTCCATATGGCTCACCATATAGCAAGGTGAGTAATATTTCTTCATGTTTACTAAGAAAATTAGAGATGAAGTAGATAACAAATCACATTATTATCTATATTGTCTATACAATAGAATTCTATTCCATCATTCAATTTTTTTTTCCCAAGACAGGGTTTCTCTGTGTAGCCTTGGCTATCCTAGACTCACTCTGTAGACCAGGCTGGCCTCAAACTCACATCAGTCCACCTGCCTCTGTCTCCCAGAATGCTGGGAATACAGGTGTGTGCCACCGTGCCTGGCTTAGAAATACATTCTTGATATGAGCAAGTGATCACAGCATAAATAGAAAATTAACACTAGTAGACCACTACAAGGGGGTCTGGTGTGTGTGTGTGTGTGTGTGTGTGTGTGTGTGTGTGTGTATCCTTTGTTCACTTCCCAGAGCAACCTTATAGGATAGAGGTGATTGTTTTCCCCCTCATTATAGCTGAGTAAGGTGAACTGTGAATAACGTGTCCGGGATCCAGCTGGGATCAGAATCTAGGTGTGACTATATCCAGGTTTCAAGCCTTTGGCCACATGGGGGGATGAATACATGTTGGGGAAAGGTGTGTCTGGAGGAAGGAGAGGAGAAAGATAAGAGGAAAGGGAAGAATGGAAAAGGAAGAGGAAGAAGAGAGAAAAGAAAGAGAAGGAGGAGAAGGGTGAGTGAAAGAAGAAGGAAGGAGATAGAAAACAGGAAGAGGGAGGGGAAGAAAAAGAGGCAGGGGAGGAAGAGTTGAGAACAAGCTATTGATGCACTGCCTTTTTTGGAATGTATCATTTTCCTTAGGTCAGTGGTTCTCAACCTTCCTAATGCTGTGACCCTTTAATACAGTTCCTCATGTTGTGGTGAGCCCTGGCTATAAAGTTATTGTTGTTACTACTTCATACCTATAATTTTGCTAGTTATAAATTGTTATGTGTCTTTATTTTCCAACTGTCTTAGGTGATTCCTGTGATAACAGTTGTTCAAACTCTCCTGCCTTCTTACCTCCACCCTTCCTGCTCACCCTATATGGTCACATCATATATTCATTTAATCTATGCAAATTTAAAAATATATTAATATTAGCAAAAATTTGCGGTTTTGTACCCTTTTAGAAACCCTGTAGTATACAACTGTATTTTTAAAAGATGAGATAGGGATAGTGGGAGGTATACACCTTGATCCTAGCATAATCTCCACTGCTTTGGGGGGCAGAAACAGGCAGATCTTTGTGAATTTAAGGACAGACTGCTCTATGTAGCAAGTTCCAAGCCAATCAGAATCACACAGTGAGATGTCCCAAAAAATAAGAAGAAAGTGAAGAGGAGGAAGACTGAGTATGTACTGATATGTATTGTACTTTGAGAATAAATATAAAGTTTTCCAGAAGTAATTTTAGTTTTATACATTTTGTTTTTTTGGTGGTAGGGTCTGATTCTATTTTAAAGAAGCCTAGAATTCACTGTGTAGCTCAGGCTGACCTTGAACTCAAAGCAACTCAAGCCAATCCTCCTGCCTCAGCCTCCCAAATGCTGGAATTACAGGTGCTAACGACCATTCCAAGCTATCCCCAGTCATTTTAGCATGCATCCTTTCCTCTTGCCTTGTCCGTCATCACCGCCACTACCTTAAGGTATGAGTCTATTGTTACTATAATAAATTAATTTCCATATTTTCTGGATAGATGAAACACTATCAGCTAGCGTTAAATACTATTGGCAATGAATTCAAGGGCACAGCTGCTTTTCTTGGTGAGATTTGTCAAACTTACGTCATCTTCTGTTAATATTGCCTGTCCATCCCCATTGGGGACCAGGATGTGCTTCACTCTAAAAATACACTTCCTTTTCTACTGGGATTTCTAAGCTGTCTGAAAACTCATTTAACTGTGTGTCCGTGTCCGTGTCCGTGTCCGTGTGTGTGTGTGTGTGTGTGTGTGTGTGTGTGTGTGTGTGTCCATAGCAATGGAACATGAAACCTGGTGGCTGTCTCATTGATATTAGGAAGGCTTGGGCTGATTTTTCCAACAGAGTGGTAGCATTTGCCTTTGTTCAACAGAAATATGAATTTGTTGCTCTTCCGTGCTTCAAATCCCCTGGCAGTTTCCAATTACCCATAGGGAAAGTCCAGATTTCATGGGAACGTGACCTAGAAACTCTGTCTGTATTGATTCATTTATTTTTGAGACACACCGCTGTCCAGGCTGGCCTCGACCTCGATGCAACGCTCTCAGTCTCAGCCTCTGGAGTTCTGGGATTACAGGCACGAGCCAACCACGCCCCTGGTCAGAACAGTGGTTTAGCCAGAGGCTCCACTCCACTGCAAGGATAGGTTTTGGGACTGCTCAGGCAAGGCCTTGAGCATTTCCACGTTGCAACAGGTCACCTGCCTTTGTGGCCTCCGCTCGAACCCAGAACCGCGTCCCTGCTGCTGATGTTCAGGAGGGCTCGGGAAATCCGGGCAAGGAGGCCAAGGAAGGTTCCAGTAGCAGGTCACCCCGAGACCTGCGCTAGGTGCCCGTTCACTCAGGGAGCGCAACGCCCTCCACCCAGCACAGGCCCACCCCTCCCTGGACTGTAGAGAACAGTGCACCAGGCCTGGCCTCTCAGAACATCAGAACACCGCACCTGACCGCGCCTCTCTGCCCGGGCGGGATAGGACGTCCCTAAATGGCTGCCTCGCCCCGGGGTCCCAGGGTCACACTCCATGCGCCCTTGACCGGCCCTCGCGCCACGCCCTAGAAACTCTGTCTGATTTTCCTCTTTCCCCATAGATTATCCCCCTTGCTCCAGACAGAGGTACACCGTGCTCCAGGCAGCCTCTTGTGTCTTTGGGTTCTGCACTGCCCAAGCATTCTACCAACTGAACTACATTCTCTCACCGTGTAAATGTTATTGTTGAAAAGCTTACGTGGGGGCTCAATCTGTACAGACATGTTTCGTGTCATTATTCCCCAATAATACAGTAAAGCAAGTATTTATGTAACATTTACATCACACAAGCTATGATACAGACCCTGGGGATGAGTTAAAGTACGCAGGAGGATGTGCGTAGGGTATACGCAGGCATGAAGACATGTCAGTCAATGGACTTGAGCAGCTGCAGATTGTGATTGCCTAGAATGATCTAGAGCTGACAATGCTGCAAACCTAGTCTTTGTCCCTGTTGTTTTCTTTGCCAGGAATTCTGTTGCAACCCCCACCTCTGGTAAGTTCACACATCTTCATACTTACGTATTATGGATTGGCACATATTGCTTATACAGAGTGCTGGATTTCAGGAGGATGGGTCCTTTCTAGCATCTCATATACTTTGACTGTGTCAGCATGTCCAGCCCTCCTTTATCCCTCCCTTTCTCTTTCTGCTAATCGCCTCCCCTACCTTCCTTCTTTCACGACCTATCTATGTGATTTGATGTGTCTATATAGAATCTAGAATCCACAAATAAGAAAAAGGTGACCTTTCTCTGAGTCTGGCTTCTTCTAATTAATGTGAGCATCTCAATCTGTATCTATTTTCTTACAGACAATATAGCTTCGTTCTTCTTTACGGCTGAATGAAATTCCATTGTCCTGTATACCACATATTCCTTATCCGTTCATCTGATCACATGCATCTAGGCTGATTCCGTGACGGGGCTGCTATCAATAGCGCCCCAATAAACATGGACATCATACATGTGTACATCTTTAATATAATGCCCAAATGTCACTTTCCCTGTCACACCTGTCCTGGCTTCCTGAGCCAGGCTTAGCAATGCTTTCTCTTCCATCTCCTCAATATATCTTAATGTGCCTAGAGGCAGTTATCAACCAGGAAAATGAAGCAAGATCTTTAAACATCCAAATACAAACACAGCCCGAGAAGTTAAGGTGACTGCTTTTTGTACTTTTGTAGTCCCAAGACCTACCATAGCGCTGGAACATAGTAGTTCTAGAAATGTGGGTGAATGAGTGGCAGACAGAGACATAGTCTTAGAAACCAACTTAAGTTTCTCTTGCCACGAGAGCAAAAATAAAGAGGTCCCCAACGACTTTCCCATCAGATCGACATGAAATTCCCGTGGAACCTATGTGTATGTGTTTGAGCGCACACTATTACGGGCTGCATCCATCAGTTCTCCCAAGGGAACCTGTGATGCCGGATACGAGCCTCCAGTTTAATCCAGTCTCCTCAAAAAGCTAAAGCGTATCATATCTTCTGTTATATGGCTAAAACAAAAACAAATAGCAGAGTTCAAGCAGGACTTTGGCTTAAGTAGCTCTCACGGCCCTGCAAGGCTGGAATTCAGCCCATTCACCCCCTTGTCCAGTGTGGCATTACCAAACAACAGGGAGTGTGGGTAGTGACAAGTGAGGCAGATTCCCCTCTCTTCCTGTTGAATCATGCCATCAGCCAGAGGAAGTGACCTTCCTTTGTGGCTAGCTTGGAAGCTACATCACAGCCTGCTCGCTGTGGCTTTTCCTTTGCTTCATAAATTTCCCCTTCCGTCTGCAGGCGGAGTGAGTTATTCACTGCTTCCCAGCCTGGTGCATGTGCAGCATCTCATGCAAAAGCTAATATGTGCTCTGGCTGCCCCAGGGACTCCAGTGCAGCGGTAATGATAGAATTAATCTATCAGTGTGGTCTCTAAAAAGCACCTCCAGGCCAGCTTCTTGAACAAAAAGGCAGAGAGGTGAGCAGAAAAGATCTGTTGGTACCACCACCACCTTTGTCTAAACGCATGCAAATGAAGTCAAATTGAAAACGCCTGGCCTTAGCAGCCAGATAAGAATCAAGGGTCCCACCATTTGCATGTTTTATTGTAACAGTGAATCCAGACACAATGACTGAGCTGGGATACAAAGTACCTCAGGAAGGTAATTGATGCTCACATTTATTTTCAGTGTTTCAATGGGGAATAGAAAATGGCTAGGTTTTCTGAACCTTTGTGAGCTTCCAACCTGGGAGAGTGCGTCGACAGTTAAGGAGAACCTGGCGTTGGTGCCAGTGAGCTGAGTCCTGCTAGGTAGGCGTCTCTTCCTTTCCATATCAAATGGTGGCTTTCTGTGCCGAGTCACTAACTTTAATGAACACTAAGTCTAATTCAATTGCATCACTAAGTTCTCTGCACTCATTTCATCGCTCAGCTCTCCCGTCTCTTGGGTAGGGAGTCTACCCTCGTCCCGGCCTTACACAGAGAAGGCAAGTTAACAGCCCAGTTCACAGAGTAAATGGCAGTTCCAGATATAAGAACACATTTGGCTAATTCCAAAGCCAGAGTCGTGGGTACGTGAAGTGATTTCTTTTTCTACTATCAAATCATCTGTTTATTAACTCTTTCAGTAAAATTTACAGAACAAACTTATTATAAGAAAAAAAAACTTACTATAAGGTAGTTGTTAAGTATATGGATATAGATGGTGGTACAGCTATTGTCCCTGCCTCCAAGTCCTTGTCTGTGATAAATATGCTAGAAATAACAAAAATATTTTCTGTTTTATAAAAATATCAGGAGAAGTATTTTTCTTGTCATCTTGCTCCTTCTCAGGAACATCCCTGTACCTCCTCCACCACTGGAGGGACTCTATTGAGTCTTTACTATGTGGCTGACACCTGAATGTCCTGTCCACTTGTTTGTTTTGTTCAGGGTCTGTCAGTTATGATTAAAAAAAATATGCCAAGGTGTATTCATTAGAAATTATGCCATGCAACAGATCCAGTGTAAAAGAGGATTCTTGGGGCAAGGGAGGGGGGCGAGGTCCTAAGGAAGGGTAGAGGCAGACTCTGGACATGTAGACAGGCAGGCAGACAGAAGATAGACAAGGAGCATTAAGAGAAAGAGAGAGAGCCATGGAGGCAGAGAAAGGGGGAACACAGGAAGAGAGAGAGGTAGAGATAGATAGATAGATAGATAGACAGACAGACAGACAGGGCCTGAAGAGAGAGGGAACACAGAGAAGGGGGGTGCAGAGAACAGAGAGAGAGAGCTGGAGTGGCTGGCAGCCTTTTATGCAGCTCTCACCTGGCACACCTGGCAGCAGCAGGCAGGTGATGACACAAGCAGCTGCTAGGTCCCCAAGAGCAGGTCAGTGGAATCGCTTGTACACTAACAATGTTAGCTTCTACAATCTTTTTTCCTCCTCTTCTGCAGTAATTCCTGTGCCTTGGAGGAAGGAGGAATGAGACAGTTGTCATATTTAGAGCAGAACACTCCACAACCTCTCATTTTAAAAATTTGTTTACTTATTCACTTTATATCCCAAATGTGGCCCCCTCCCTCCTCTCCTCTCATCCCCACCCTCCTACCTCCTTCTCCCTTTCTTCCTTCCCCTTCTCCTCAGAAAAGGGGAACCCTTCCAATACCAACACACTCTGGCACATCCAGTCACATCAGGCCTAAGCACATCTTTTTCCACTGAGGCTTGACAAGGTGGCCTAGCTAGGGGCAAGTGACCTAAAAGTAGGCCATGTCAGAAACAGCCCTGCACTGCACTAGCTAAGGGACCCATATGAAAACCAAGCTGCTCATCATTTCATATGTGTCAGGGGCCTAAGTTCAGTCCATGGTCTTTGGTTGGTGTTTCAGTCTCTGTAAGCTTCCATGAGCCCAGGATAGCCGACTCTGTCTTCTTGTGGGGTTCTTGTCCCCTCTGGGTTCTTCACAATAACTACAAATAATATAAAATATTTTGGTGTAACTCCTCAGTCTCTTATTGCACATCGATCACTTGTGAGTTTCTGTAGTATTTGTCATCTATTTCAGAAACAAGCTTCTCAGACTAGGGTTGAAAGCTTCCCTCCTCTGTGGGGTTCAAGATAAGTATTTAAGAGGCAATTTAATACCATTTTCCAGCACGACTGGGGAGATGGCTACTGCTAGTTAACAGCATTTGCTACATGGCAGCCCTCAACTGCCTGTAACTCCAGTTCCAGAGGATCCAACACCCTCTTCTGGCCTCCTTGGGCACTTGCACATGTGTGATACACATAAACTCACACAGGTAGAAACACATATAAATAAAAACAAGACAAAATGAAGGAGAGAAACAAACAAACAAACAAAAGCTGTCTCAGTTATGCCATCCTGAACAAAACCCAGAGGACTATATCTCCTACTGTAGAGATGCCTGCTCACTCATATTTATTGCTGCTCTATTTATAACAGCCTATTTATAATGGAAACAGCTTAGATGTGCATCAGCTGATGAATGGACGGTGTAACTGCTATACAATTACACGATGGAATATTATTCAGCTGTCAAGAAAGACAGCGTTATGCAATTTTCAGGTACATAGATGGAACTGGAAATACCCATTCTGAGTGAGGTAACAGAGCCAGGAGAACAAACAGTGCGTGTTTGCTTTCATATGTGGATCCTAGCTTTGACGCTTCAGAAAGCAAGTTTAAGATGGAACACTTGTCAACGTCAGGAAAGTAGAAAAGGCCCATGAGAAGTGGGGGCGTCTTAAGAGGGGGAATAGTAGAACTCGGATTATAGTTTGAAAGGGGAAAGGGAACAATGGGGCAGGAAGGGTAAAGTGCAGTGGTGGATGGGAGAAAATGGTGGAAGAGGTCGTGTAGGGAGGGATTCCAACACTGAAGACCTTTGGAAAGCCATATGGAAATGACTATTTTAGAAGCGTCCTAAGATACCAACACACCACACACACGTAAATTATATATATATATATATGTGTGTGTGCGTATGTATACACACACACACACATATACACACACACACACAAAGAGTTTAGATGAAGTTATCTTATTGGGGGTGGTGTCTCTCCCAAATACACAGGCTATCAAATTAAAAAGCATAGTATCAGGTGTGGATTTCATCTTCATTTGTTGGTCAGTGAGGTTCCATAGACCCCCAAACATTACAGGCTGTTGCCACTGCTCCTGATTTCCCTTCTAGAACTTGGCAATAAGGCCTCATTGCTGAAGACACCACACTCTTGAGTCTCAATACAGAGAAATCAAGTTGGAACTATTGTGGCAGTTTCATACCCACTGGCTAATTTTCGGAGGGCTGGAAAGTTCTACACATACGACTAAGGGAGAAAAGTTATTAACCGTCTTACCCAGCTGTGAACTATGATAATGATTGGTCTCACAAGATATGCCCATGGGTGCAATAGTGACACAGGTGTTTTAGGGGTAACCATTTCTGGATATGCTTTGAAGAGTAATTGTAAAACAATGGGGTTACAACAGCTTCAGTGTAAAGAAAGCTGCTGCACACTGAGGTCTTTGTTTCCATAGATCCTTGGAACTAATAACATCTGCTCTTGCTGCTGCTTCTGGCTGTTCCTCCTGAAGGTCAGACTTGTTAGCCTTATTTTTGTACAGGAGGAAACTGAAGCATGGACAGAAATAATTGACTCAAACATTGGGTGCAACATTTAATTCTGGCCTTATTGGCTCTAATGCCCAGTGTTTTGCTCACTTCGTCCAGAATCTTCCCAGTAGAAATGTTCATTAGCAGAAAACAAAGCTTTCCAAAAGGTAGTCCCCCCCCCCAAATTAACAGCTTGAAGAATTAGGCTGCTACTTAGCTTCCATGTTAATAGTGACTTCCTTGTCCTAAGGTTCATGAGGTTTTATTTTTCTCATATTTTTAAGATGCTTGGTAGGATAATGATGGTTGTGGTGGCAAGGGTGGCAGGGGTGGTGGCAGAGATATTGGTGGTGTGGTGGTGGAAACTGTGAGGGTGGAAACGGTGTGTGTATGTGTGTTTTAGATGGAGCCAAGAGGAAAAAGAAAGAAGGCTGCTTAGCGACAAAAGTATTGCTGAGGACCTTGTAGATTGTACGTAACCCTACTAAACAGGCTGTGAGGGTCTGGCTTTCGTGTGCTGATAGCAGCTTGCTTCTGGATGGATAAAAAGTGGGGGGAAGTCACTTGCATGAGGAGAACTTGTATGTTTACTTTACCCTTGCGTTATGTATCCAAAACCAAAAGACCTGCCCCTTACGGCCACCCCTGGAATTTAATTTAAATTCAGATCTAAAATCCCCTCCAGGGGGTTGGGATGGAACACTGGAAGGAGATCCAGGAGAGGAACAAGATTGTTCATGAAGCACCTACCAATGATGGAGAGATTTCCCTTGGTATCTCTGTCCTGGCTGGAAGGAAATCATCCCTCCTGGATTCACATTGATGGTGCATTCCCGCAGTGGTGGTATTCAGGGGTGGGGCCTTGGGGTAAGTAGGTGATGGAGGCCTCCTAGGAAGACTAATGTCCTGTGAGAAAGGCTTCAAAGGAAGTTCATCTCTTTGACCCTTCTGCTTTCCAGCTCACAAGGCCATGCTCCGTGGTACCAACTGTCAAGCAGAGAGCAGTTCTTACCAGCCAGCACACTAACAAGCAGAGAGCTGTTCTCACCAGCTAGCACACTAACAAGCAGAGAGCTGTTCTCACCAGCCAGCACACTGAACTTGGGCTCCCTGGCTTCCACAAGTACAAGAAATTTCAGGTCTTTATACTTCACCTGAGTGTGCTGTTTTGTACTACCAGGATAGTCAAGACAACCTGGTTTGGCGCTTTCACTTATCCTGCAAGTGAGGCATTTTTGTATGTTTCTGATCACAAACCTGTCCTCAAGGTGGACAGCTACGTCAGAGAGAGCTGGGATTCACAGTCAGGAGTAGATTCTGAGATCAATTTGCTTCTCTCTTCAATGTCCAAAGATAAACCGCATTGTATTCTAATTAAACGTGGCCTGACAAATGATGGTCTTTAAAATAGATTTAAATATGATCAATTGCTATCTGATATTTTCGTCTTTACTTGTTTTTCTTTTAGAGACCTATCACCTAGCAATTATAGTAGTATTTGCCTGATATTGGACACAACTTTTCTGTCTCTCCAAAGTCTTTTTCTTCTTGCTCACACAGTTTTCTTTGTTATTAAAGCATGGATCACATTAACTGTGTGGTGGCCATACTCAGTGGGAAGTGTGTTAATATGGAGGGCAGTCACTCTCAGAAACATCTATTGAAAGATCCATAAAATAGAGAATGCAAGAATCCAATAATCCTACTTCTAAAATCTAATTATAAGGAAAGTATAAGAGAATAGAGATTAGCCTGGCACAGTGGCACAGCTGTAATCCCAGCACTCGGGGAGTTTCTGAGTTCGAGGCCAGCCTGGTCTACAAAGTGACTCCAGCACAGTCAAGGCTACACAGAGAAACCCTGTCTCAAAAAACCAAAAAAAGAACAATTTTTTAAAAAATCTTTAAAAAGAGAGAATAGATATTAACAATGCAATCATTATTAAATAGCCTATGTATTATCATAATGTTGTAATTAAACATATACTTATAGATGAAGTGTATAATGGCATTCGTATATTATTCATAATTATATTGATATCATTTATTACTTGCAATGTTAAAAACTTTAAAGTGCACTGATTGGAATTAAATTGTTACTTTGAGGTCTACTGACACTAAAATGGAATACTACGAGATAATGAAAAGTATTCTGGTGATATATGTATTAACAGGGACAGTGTAACCTGAGTTACATTCAGACCATCTATGCCCTGACATGTGTATTATGAATACAAATATGAGTCTGAAGGCTGGTGTGGCAGTTCCCCAGCCCGTGACGCATCACAAGATTCTGTGTCAAACAAAGAAATAAGAAACAGAAGTGATTATGTGCCTATATGCTCAAATACTATTGTGAATTGTCTCTGGATAGCAGGCTTACTTACATGTGTTTAGTGAACTTTTTAGATTTTCCAAATATTTTAATAAGTTGATATTACTTTATGTTATGGCAGTTGTTCTTAAGTGGTAGAGCTATAGGTACCTTCAAATGATCAAATTCTTCGTTTCATAGGAAAAGTAGCTAATTTATAGACAACAAATCTCCAGCTCTACCCTTGAGAACCATGCCATTCTGTTAGGTTTCTGACAGCAGCCTTTCCATTCACTGGTGTGAGTGGGCTTCCATTCGGTCTGTCTCAGTCTCCGAGTTTGGATCAGACATTCCTTCATCACACACTGGTCCTGTATGGGCCCCACTGCTGTATACGTTTAAACTGAAGTGCAGAGAGCAGGTGAGGTATGCTGGTGTGGGCAGTGGTGTGATAGGATGTGAGATGCAGCAATACTACTGAGGATCAGAGAGTCTGAGAGGGCTGTGATGGAAGGCAAAGTGAAAGATGTATGGGGGGGAGAGAGGGAGGGAGAGGAGGGAGAAAGAAGACAAGTTATGCCCAACAAGAATAAACAGCATGAGAGACAAGCGTGCTCATCCATGTCAACGTCAGGTCTACTTTATTCAACTCGGCAGGCTGGGCTCTTTGCTTGCTTGGGGTCAGGGGTCGTTTGCATTTGAGACCTTTGACCAGGTCAGTGATAGATAGCTCCCCTCCCTGAAAGACACAGTGCTCATTTTGTACAACTGTACTACAAAGCTCCCCATTCCCATGGAAATAGAAAAACTTACGAAAGGAGAGCGGAGCCACAAGCAGCTATGAGCAGCCTAAAGTTGGTGCTCGAAACCAAACGCAAGTCCTCTGCAAGAGCCATCTCTGCAGTGCCAAAGAAACGCTTAAGTGAGAAATGTGCTGGCCTTTCATCAACTCCTGGGCCTATGATGTTTATTTCTGCTGAAATTTATCAGACGTTCTCAAAACTTCCGTCATCCTTTCTCTTTCATTTTGTTGCTTCAGTTACTACTTGATTGTTATGACATCACACTGTGTGTTGCTGTGACAAAGTGTCTGGCACAAGAACTTGACAGGCGGTGTGACTCTGAAGCCCCTGCTTCCTGCTCCCTGCCGCACTGTCCTTGTGCTGTGTGGCTCAGCTTGTGCTGTCTGAGTCTGAAATGATCCCCGCAGGCTCATGACTTTTTAACCGTGTTGACTTTATGACATTGGAAGGGATTAGCCACAAAGTAGGTCTCCAGGAGGTGATGCCTGGGGAGGTTCTAGGGCCCGGCTGACAGAGGTGGGCAGCTGCAGGCCAGCTTCTAAGGCGGAGCCCTGTCCTGTCCCCACGCAGCTTTCAGCTTCCAAAGCAGCCACAATATGGGGAGCACCAGCTGCGTGGGTGGAACTCCCTCGGCTGCCTCAGCTTCCCTCCGTGATGGGCCTAAACCCCGAAACCTGCCGCTACGGCAGGGCTCTCTTTAAGTTCTTTCCGTTGGGTATTCAGTCCGAACCATAAAGAAACAAACAAACCAACACTTAACCCAGGATGGGGCACTATTTGTGTTAAGATTAAACAATTTTTATGGGGCCAGCCCTGAGCCATGCTCTCTCATTGGCCTTTCCTACGATCTTAGCTTGGTGAGGTCAACACCATTGCTTCCTCCATTTTAAGTCTGAAACAGTGCAGCCAGAGTGATCTTCTTCTGCTCAACCTTGGTGTGCTATATGAATCAAAGAGAAGCTTCTGGGTGAATGGGAGCTGCTTAAAAGGCATAGAAAGGTTAGTGGCAACCCTTTTAAGCACCAGGCTTTAGGACTGTGCTAATTCTGATTGGCCTTAGATTAGCGGATAAGGGTACAGGTTAGAACTGTCCTGACAAGCACAGGGGACACACTATTCATTCCCTAGTGTTCATTTAGGGTCCTGTCCAATACAATGTCTTAGGATAGTAGGTTACAAGATGATGTAATTCAGGGGGGGTATGTTTGTCTTAGTATTCCAATAGTGATTGAATATGATCTTTATTTTTATTGAGGACAGGGTCATGAAGGCAGAAGTACCTAAACATTATGAAAGGAATGTGCAATACAGCCATACCTTGTTATCTATATATCTTTCTGTCTATCTGTCCGTCCGTCCGTCTGTCTGTCTGTCTGTCTATCTGTGTATCTATATCTATCTATCTATCTATCTATCTATCTATCTATCTATCTATACATCTATCTATCTAGGGTTTGGGGACTAGTATTGATACTTTTATTATTTTATCTGTCATCAATGTGTTTGACAAACGTTTAGTGAAATGCAACTAGTGAAAGTGACTGCCACGTCCTTTTGAGTCACATTTCCATGTGACAGTCCGCTCCTAGTTGAATAAGATTTAGGTAGTGTTACCTGGCTTGGGTCTATGATAAGATGGGCACAGAAGGATGTCAGAAAGACTTGACTAAAATAGGACTCAGGAGAAGGGAGCCAGAGAAGAGGGGAATCTACCAGGCAGCCTTCAGGTGATCTGACCCCAGTATCCCACATTGTGGGGCTACTCTTCCACATCTGCCTTCTCGTCCAGTTTCTGCTGAGGGTGCGAATAGCAGCAGTCTCCTGATCACTCAGCTTGAAATCAAAGACTTGAAAGTTCTCACGTGTGCATGCCAGTGTCGCAGACTTGGGGGTATAAAACTGAGCCCGAGCCTGACCTGAAGTTTTCTTGTGCTTTTCAGTGAGTGGTCTATGTAACCTTGAGACGTCATAATAGCAAAGCGTCCTCTGCCTTGGACCACGGACTATCTGAGAGCTCACGAGGGCTGAAGACGATGATGCTAATGCCCTTGAAGTGGCAGTGCTGGATCCATTTATCCTGGGTGGGGTATGGGTAGCGCTCAACCTGAATGTAGGCTTGTTCAGGAGCCTCTCCATCTGGAAGTGTATGCAGACACCCAGGGCTGTCTCCAGCTCCTCATCTGTCATGGTTCTGTGACCTCCTGGGCATCCAAGAATGTTGTTTTTGATGGTAAAAATGCCTTTATTGACTTTGTGGAGTAATTGTTTCCATGCTAATGTCCCTGTGTCCAGTGAACAAGCTGGAGGTCCAAATAGTTCAGTCTGTAGAAACAGTTCTGAGTGAGCAGATTGATGCCTGTGTCACAGTTATGCCTTTTAAAAAATAATCTCAACAACAGGGCAGGGGAGATGCTGCAGTCACCAAAGCACGTGTCCACAGTCAGGAGGACCTGAGTGTGATCCCTAGTGTCTTTGTTCAGGCTCCCAGCACTGGAAAGGTAGAGGCAGGTGGATTCCCGGAGTTCTCTGGACAGCCAGCCTAAACTAATTGGTGAGCCCCAAGCCCACTGAGAAACCCTATCTCAAAAAAAACAAAACAAAAAAAAAAACAAAACAAAACAAAAAACCAAAAAAACAAACAAAACAAAACAAAACAAAAAACCAAAAAAAAAAAACCAAGGTGGTCATTGCCTGACTGAAGAAAAATATCCAGTTGGTCTTTGACCTACACACACACACACACACACACACACACACACACACACACACACACACACAGTAACAATGAAAACAAGTCTTGATTGAGGAACATGCAGGCTACACTTAACAAATGAACAGCTCTGATCCATGGATGGGTCACATAAGACAGATTGCATTATGTAAGCTCTCCTACAAAGCCGATTGTAATTGTATTGACTTCGTGCATGGAGAAGATTGTCCATACAGTCAAAACAAACAAACACCTCAGTCTTCAGGGAGGGGATATTTAAAGTCACATCTCAAAAAGGCAACAAGATAAAGGTCAGAGTGGGGCTCTTGTGGTGGTACATGCCTCTTATTTGGGTTTTTTTGGTATCATACATTACTCTCCTATATATTTGTTTACAATGATATAATGCAATGTCAAAATTTCTCTGTGTCTCTGTCTGTCTGTCTGTCTGTCTGTCTGTCTGTCTGTCTGTCTCTCTCTCTCTCTCTCTCTCTCTCTCTCTCTGTGTGTGTGTGTGTGTGTGTGTGTGTGTGCATGTGGAGGGGAGAGGTCAACCTATAATGTTAGATACCGTCCACCTTTTTGTTTTTATTTTGTCTGTGTGTGCCTCTTTGCATGTGCATCGGCATGGATGTGTGTGCAGGCTCACTTGCAAATGTGCGCACATCCAAGCAGAGGCCCAAAGTTGATGCTGGATGCTTTCCTTGGTTACTCTCCACTTTATTATCGAGGCAGGATCTCTCACTGAACCTGAAGCTTGGAGATTCATCCAGTCTCACTAGTGAGCTTGGCCCAGGGATTCCGTGTTCTGCCTCTGGAATGCTGGAATTACATGTAGCCTCCATGCCTGCCTGGCTTTTATATGGCTCTGGGGATTCAACTGTAATCCTTATGCTTGTGTGCAAGCATTTCATGCAGGAGTCATCTCTCTAGCTCCTCCGTGTTCTTTCGATACAGGCTCTGTCACTAGGGTGGAACTTGTCAGGCAGTCTAGGCTGGCTGGCCAGCGTGCCCCAGGATCCTCTTCCCTGGCACTGGGATCACCACTTGCCTTTTGTATGTGGCTTCGGGAGATTAAACTCAGACTCTCGTTCTCATGATCCCAACAATGGCAAGACGGGAGGTGGAGACGGGAGGCTCTCTGGGCTGACCAGCTATCTCAGCACCACACTGTTACTCATAACCATATGTAACTATAGTTATATAGGGGATTCAGTGCCTCTCCTGACCCCTGAAGGCTCTTGCACTCGCGTGGCTCACAGACATACACTCGGGCCCAGGCACAGTTGCATGATTGAAGTGGCAGCAATTACTCCTGCTACGGAACAAGTCTGTATGTTTACAAAGAGCCTTTCTGCGCCTGGCAGTGTGTCAGACATGTGGAAAATAAGGCAGTCGGGGGAGGGGAGGGGGATGTTGTTGAGGGAATCTGTGAGTTTTCTTTGTTACAGAAAACCTTCACAAACTTGTCTGTTTGGGGCACTGTCTCCCTATTATATGGTGAGTCCACTTAGATTCCTTTTATATGTGTATATGTTTTAGCAATCTTCTACGGTAGCAGGCTTCCATATGACTTTTCAAGGGACCTTTAATGTTAATTATCACTTCCCATTTTTTCTCCTTTACTGTGCTCTCTCATTGCCCTCCCTATTTAATCTTCCTATTCTAGTTTTCCCTTATCCCTTCGTAATACTATATTGTATTTTGCCCTCCCTCTGAAGATTCTCCCCCCCCCACGTCCTCCCCTCCAACCCCTTACTAGCTCACTAGCCTCTGTGGTTATTCTAAATGAAACACACCTATCTAAAGCATAAGAGCTAACATCCATGTATAAGGGAAAACATTCAGTGTTTATCTCTGGGTCTGGGGTTACCTCACTCAGGATGATTGTTTCCTGCTCCATCCATTTTCCTGAAAGGTTCGTGATTTCATTTTTAACAGTTGAAGAATATCCTATTGTGTAAACATACCATGTTTTCATTACCCATTCTTTAGTTGATGGGGCTGGGTGTTTCCGGTTCCTGACCTTTGTGAATAGGACAGCAATGAACAGGGATGAGAGGTTATCTCTGGAGTAAGGTGTGGGGACTTTATAACATGAGATCATGGAAGCTACAACTCAGTGTGAGCTTGGGCCAGATTCCCAAGCATTTGTGTCTGGACCAGTTATGCAAATATCCTGTATCTACAATCTGATGCTAGACTTTTGGGTGAGGATATTAAGTACACAAGGCATGCTATTTATCATGACCCATTACTTCATAAAGTAAGGGGGGGTGTGCTTTGAGTGTAAAGTGCTTGAATACTTGGTCCCAGGTCGGGGCACTATTTGGGGAAGTTGTAGAGACGTTAGGAGTTGGTACCTAACTGGAGGAAGTGAGTCACTGGAGATGCTGATGGGCAGAGGATTTGTCGTTGCCAGCTTTTGCTGGATCTTTCTCTGCATCTTGACCCATGGGAGATTTAGCAAGCAGAGCCCCAAGTTCCCCGTGCCATGTCTTCGCTACTTTGTTAGACTGTATCCCCTTGAACAGTGAGCCAAAGTGAACCCTCGCTCCCTTAAGTCACTGCTGTCTGGTATTTTACCCCTTCCACAAAAGCCATTTTAGTGTCTTGGGAATAAAAAAAAAAAAAAAAAAAAAAAAAAAAAAAAAAAAACATATAATAAAGCGCAATGTTTTCTATGGTCTAATATTTGAAAAATTAATTACAGTGCATTCTATTCCCCTAGCACACCCCCTGCTGTTTGCAACTTGCTAATGAGTGACAGAACTTCTGGAATCAGTGTTTATTGTGTTGAATCTAAGGGAGACAGCCAGCAGCCTGGTAGCTGCAAGGACTTGATGGAGATGGAATGCTCTGGGGAGACTGCTGTCATCTCCTGGAGCTAGCACCACAGACAGCATGGGGGCATTTGTGACTGGGTCCTGGGAATTCAGGACAGCAGCAGGAAAGAGCTTTAGCCGCCTCCATGGGCACTGCAGGAAGTCCATTGGGTGTGGGGAGGAAGTGGTGAGAATTGCAGGAAGCCTAAATCCCGATAATGCCCTGGGGTGGTGAGATGAGCTCTGACTTCCCCGCCAGGGAGTTTCTGTGTTGGGAGAATGCAAGAAAGAATCAATGAGACCATGGTGCTGCCCATCGGGAAGCTGGTGTTCCACCAGTTACTCTCCTTTCCGGTCTGGAGGAATCCATGAACTGAAGGTGGTGATTTGGATGTGGTGTGGCCTTAGGTTGGAAGCTCGGGGCACAGAAGGTTTTGTAAGTCTGTTAGGTGTTTGGAAGGTTCCAGCCTCGGAGCTTTCTGGATCAACCACACAGACACCGTGCATCCCAGGGTCACATTAACAAAAGCAGAGTGGAAATCAGTGAATGAGGTTCTCTCTGTGTCTGTTTCTGTCTCTGTCTCTGTCTCTGTCTCTGTCTCTGTCTCTGTCTCTCTGTCTCTCTCCCTCTCTCTCTCCTGCAGAAGAAGAAGATGAATCCAGACCAAAGGTGCTATGGAGGTGTATAAAGGAGAGTGCAGGACATATATATGGTGCATACATCTACTGTCAAGTAGAAATAGACTCAGGCCTAGGAATATGGCTTAGTAACAGAATGCTCATCAACTATGTTGATGGCTCTGGATTCTATCTCTAGCACCACAAAGCAAAATAAAAGGCGATAAATAATCAAATACATAAATGCAAAACAGTCGAGAAATCTTCTGACTAGCCAGGCTTAGTTGCACACTGCTACCTTCACTGCAATTCCTCAGACTGAGGGATAAGCTCAAGGCCAACATGGATTGCCTACCGAGACTTCATCTAGAAAAAAGCATTGAGTAAATATAAAACCTTTTTCCCCACTTATTTTTTTCAGAACTTTCTATGCATATATGTCATTTGCTCAGAACCGCCAGAGAATAGCATCCTGGGAGGCAGCCTCATGAAGGAGGCGTTGGGCTGAATTTTATACCTGTACTTCCCAGGTTCACACCACAGTTGTGTTGCTTCATTGGGTGGGGGTGGGGGGGCTCCTGTAAGTCCATCTGTTGCTTTTGTATTTTAGATTTTTTTTTTTAAAAAGTAATATAGGGAGCCTAGGTCTAGCCCCTGCACGGTCCTTAGTTGGTGCTTCACTCTCCGTAAGACCCCCTGGGCCCTGGTTAGTTGGCTCCTTTGGTCTTCTTGTGAAGCTCCTCTTCCCTCTCTTCTATCCTTACCCACATTCTTCCATAAGTCTCTCTGTGCTCTGCTCAGTGTTTGGCTGTGGGTTGGTAGGGGAGGCTCCCCTTTTCTGAGGAGTAGGGGAGAAGGGATGGGGGAAGAGAAAGGGGAGGGTGGGACTGGGAGGAGAGGAGGGAGGGGGCTACAATTGGGATGTAAAGTTAATTAATTAATTAAAAACACCTAAGATAAATCTAAAACAATGTAACAGAGCTAAGAAATGTATGCACCTTAGAGACTTTTTAAGAGTACACAAAAGCCATGCACAGTGGCCCACGCCTTGGGAAGCAGAGGCAGGCAGATCACTGTGAGTTCGAGGGCAGCCTGGTCTATAAGCCAGTCCAAGTCCAGACAGCACAGGCCACACAGAGAGACCCTGTCTTGAAAAACCATTTATTAAAAAAAAAAAAAAAGCAGACAAAATAATATCTAGCCTGTGGTCAGCTTTATGTGAATGTTTGGGAAAATCATCTGTGTGGAAGCCACTCTGTCTTCCTTGGAATGAACTGGCTGTCATATCCCTGAGAACCCCAATAGCTGCTCGACCTTTCCAGGGGACAGAGCACAGTTCCAGAGTACATTACTTTATTCATTTTCCAGAGACACTGGGTTATGGCTGATGATTAGAGAACCATTCCCATCATAGTTCCCTAAAAAGTCTCCTCTATGACTCAACCTCGCATGCCCAGGATCTGTTCCTAGAAACGGTAGTTAGGTGAGTATCAGCGGCCAGCATGTACAAAAGAGAAGGCTCAGTTTGAGAAATTCTTCTGTTGTTGTCTGTTTTTGAAATAGGATCTAACTATTTAGCCCAGGTTGGCCTCCAAGTCCCTGTGCCAGGCTAGTTTTGAACTTACAGTGATCCTCCTGTGTCAGCCTCCCAAGAGCTGTGATTACAGGTGTGCACCACCACAGCTGGCTGGGAAATCTTGATTTTAAAAGCGTAATGAAGTTTATTTTGCCTGGGTCTCTAACACACTGAACCCTACCCCATTCCCAATAAAGAATAAGCAGAGCTCGAGGCACTTGCATTGTGTCCACTCTGCCTGGGGGCGGGGGGGCGCTGTTTATGCTGTGCACAGCAGGTTCATTGACACAATCCTGTAGAAATAAAGGGATAATGGTATATGAAGTCCCAGTGATCTCAGACCTAAGCAGAAAATCTTTAGGTTTACTTGTTTTCGTAATTGTTTTTGAAAAATCTTTCCGAGTAGTGTTTCTCTCTAGAATGCAAGTGGTTTCGCAGTTAACTGGCATCAAGGCCTTCCTACCTGAGGAGGGTGACATCATGGGCTCCTAAGCAGCAAGAAATGGGGACAAAGAGAAAGGACAAGGTGTTAGAGCCATGAACATTTTTAAGCATTTGGTGCATATATTAATTTTCAGTGCAGCATAACAAATTACTCTGAGTATCTCCAGAGCAAAAACAAAAACAAAAACAAAAACAAAAAACAGCCGGGCGTGGTGGCGCACCCTTTAATCCCAGCACTCGAGAGACAGAGGCAGGCACATCGCTGTGAGTTCGAGGCCAGCCTGGTCTACAAAGTGAGTTCAGGATAGCCAAGGCCAACACAGAGAAACTCTGTCTCGAAAAACCAAAAACCAAACCAACCAACCAACCAAAAAACAAAAACAAACAAAACAAACAAACAAACCCCCAAACTTTATGTCTTAAAGTTTCTTAGTGCGACTTACCGAGGTTCTCTGCTTTTGTGCAATCCTGGGTGGAAATTCTCATCAGAGGCTCAATTGGGAAAAGAACTGGCTCCCAAGCTATGGAGGCAGTAAAGTGGCCCCCTTCTCTCCATAAACATTTTACTTTTTGTGATTTTGATTACCTGTGGTCAGCCATGGTTAACTCGACCAACCTGTGCCTAACTTTTAAAGTTTATCTTATCTTAGGCATGTGTGGATCGGTAGCACTGAATAGATTTCAGTACTCTTTTCTTGTCTTTGTTTTTCGAGACAGGGTTTCTCTGTGTAGCCTTGGCTGTCCTGGACCTGCTTTGTAGACCAGACTGGCCTCAAACTCACAGAGATCTGCTTGCTTCTGCCTCCCTGAGTGCTGAGACTAAAGGCTGGGCTGCTTCATCTGTCTTATTTTGGATTAAAGGTGTCGTTTCCCCCCCCCCCCCCCCCCCCCCCCCCGCCACTCAAAGATCTAGATTAGAAGTAGATTTCTCACTTCAAATGATTAAGCAAAAATCCCTCACATGTGTGCTCAGCCATTTTTGGGTTTTCGTTCGTTCCAAGTCAAGCTGACGATCAAGGATAGTCATCACACGTGTGCAGGCTACAGGGCCACACTGAATGTCTCTTAGTGTTGTCCGGATTAGTCTTTTGAGACAAGTCTCTCACTGAACCTGGAGCTTGTGTGTTTGGCTAGGCCAGCTGGCCACATAGCCCCAGGGGTCAGTCTCCCTCTATTCCCCACCTCAACCTCAGCCCTCGGTTCCACACACCTCCTGTGACACTGAGTTTTTGCCTGGGTTCTACATTCTCAACTCAGGTCCCTATGCTAGAGTGGGAAACCTTGATTAACTAAGCCATCTTGACAACCCTCCCCATCATAGTTTTGTGTTATTATTTAATTATTTGTTTGTAACATGCATGTACATTAAATGTGCAACATTATCCATAGGCAGAGTTCCTGGGATACGGTCTAAACTAGAAAGACATGGGGCAGTATGAAAAAAAGTCAAAAACAGTTTAATATTCAAAGTGAATACAGCTGGGGTTTCAGCCAGAATTAGTAGACTGTGGGTTCTGAATTCTCTCTTAACCACTAACAGTTTCTTCTTTTCTTTTAGATGTTATCTTTAGGCAGGGTCTCAGTGTGTAGCTGGTCTTGGAGTCTCTGTGTAGACCAGGGTGGCCTTGAATGTGCACTCAGCTTCCTGCTCCTGCCTCCTAAGTAATGGGATTGCAGGCAGGTGCATCTCATGCTTTCGTTTTTATTTTTATTTTTCTTCTGTTTGTTAGTTCTTATAGGAAAGGAAGATGAGGGAGCTTTGTGGAAGAAACACTGTAATTTTTTTGTTTGGCCCACAAGATGGTTAAATTGAAATAACAGCAAAATCTAATGGTGATGTTATTGGAAATTCATGCCACAAGAAATAACTGAGGGAATGCATTCTTAGGGCTGGGGAGCTAACTAGGTTGGTAAAGTGATTGCCACAGAGCCACAAGGACTCAGTTCAATCCCCTCAGTGTACAAGCTGGGAGCAGTGTGTGCCTGTAACTTAACACTGGGGAAGACAAAACAGCAGCAGGATGCCTGGGGCTTGCTGCTCAGGCTGCCCAGGCAATCACCCCAGCGAAGTGAGAGACTATGACTCAAAGAAATACAGAGGAGAGGAGAGTGGTAGAAGACACACTTGAATGCTGGCCTAAACACAGAAGAGAGGGGGGAAGGGGGGAGGGAGAGGGAGGGAGGGAGGAGGGAGGGAGGGAGGGAGGGAGAGAGGAGGGAGGAGAGGAGGAGAGGAGAGAGAGAGAGTGGGGAGAGGAGGGAGAGAGAGAGAGAGAGGAGAGAGAGAGAGAGAGAGAGAGAGAGAGAGAGAGAGAGAGAGAGAGAGAGCGAATCTTCATTGGTACAAATGTATCTAAATTACCAAACATTAATCTGCAATTATAATATGGACTTACTGAAGTCAATTTGGAATATTTACAGAATCGGTTTAAAATAATTATTTTTTTTTCTTTTCCAAACAATCGAAACCAGCTGCAATAGTAAGAAGTAAGCGATATCTATCTATTTATTTATTTATTTTATTAATTTATTCATATTACATCTCGATTGTTAGCCCTTCCCTTTTCCTCCCATTCTTCCCTCCCTCCCATTTCTCCCCTTCTCCCCTCCCCTATGTCTGTGACTGAGGGAAGACCTCCTCCCCACTATATATGCTCTCAGAATATCAAGTCTCTTCTTGGTAACTTGCTATCCTTCCTCTGAGTGCCACCAGGTCACCCCATCAGAGGGACGTGGTCAGAAAAGGGGCACCAGAGTTCGTGTGAGAGTCAGATCTCACTCCACTCAACGGTGGAGAGTGTCATGCTCGTTGGCTAGGTCTTGGTAGGGGTTCGAAGCTTACTGCCTATATTCTCCTTGGCTGGTGCCTTAGTTTGAGGACCCCAGGATCCAGATCTGCCTGTCATAAAGTTCTTCTTGTAGGTTTCCAGGACCCTGTGAGTCCTACTATTTCCTCTTTCTTCCATGCTACTCTTGCCTAAAGCTCTCTTCCTCGTTAGTATAGTGGTGAGTATCCCCGCCTGTCTATTTTTTAAACTTGAAATTTGCCGCTGGGGAAGGGAAAAGGCAGAAAATTACAAAACCTTTTGTCGGATACTGCCATCTGCTGGTTAACTTTCAAAATGCAACGTCGGGCTCATCCGCGCAACTAATTCCTTGCTCCAAATTCCAGTTATGAAAACTGAAATTAGGATTACGTTGGGATATTATTGAGCTGTAAATAAAATGAAATATATCAGAAGTGTGGAAATATTTCTGTATACTGCAAAAGAAATTTCGATTTTCTTTCTTTTTTTTTTTTTAATTCTCCATTAAAAAATTATTATCCCTATCAGGTAGCGACCTGCATGGGGTTTAAATTAGCTAATCAAACAGCCTGGAGGCCTGCCTTCCCCCACAGCTTACTAAATTACTTTAATTTTCTTGGTCAAGTGCCCCTCACAGCACTCGGTCTTCACTCCACGTGGCTGTAATAAAAGCTGACAAGTTAGAGATGAGCAACTGCCACCCTCGCCTGGAGGGTGTTGCTGAGTGTGCCCCGGTGCGCCATGCGCCATCCTTTGCAGCTCAGGGCTTTGTGGATATTCATCAAACAGGAAGCTGTGAAGGTAATTCCCATGGGTGTGCAGAGCCTGGGGTTGTGACAGGGGACCTTGCAGACCGCTATTTTGTGTGGGAAAAGCCAAGGGTACTGTGAGTTCTCTGAACTGCCAGCTTCCGTCCTTCCTGAGTTGGAACGCGAAATCTCTTCATACAAGATTAACACGGGTTTGCTAACGTTGTGTGTGCTGTCACTATCACCCCTGGAGCTAACTGTCCACAGTGTGTTCACAAACAGCTTCCTTGTTCAATCTAGTGTTCTTGAATTTGCACTGGCCTCTTGAGGAGGGACAGGTGTGGGCTTGCTCAGTAGTAGGCGTTTCATTGTGCGTGTAAGTGAGATTAATGGAGCTGCTGGCTTCCTGCGTGGGGTTTCTCAACACAGAGACTAACATTTCTGTGAGCTCCCCTAATAGTATATGGTTGTGTGTATCATGTGACTGTTTACATTTTTTGTCCCCAAGCATCCCTAAGCTCTCATGGGATTTTCCCCAGTGGCAGGCAACTGGGGAAGGTGGTCAGTGAAGGCTCTGTCAGCCACGTAAACACCAAGACCTGAGTTCCGGCCCCACGATCACATAAAATTGCTCCACATGGTGGGGCAAGCATGTGATGCCAACACTGAGGAGGCAGAAGGAGGTGGTTCTCGGGCCCTCACCCGCCAGACGTTCTAGCCTGTCAAGCTCCAGAACCCAGTTATTAGAGACCTTGACCTAAAGGCATTTCTGAAGATGATACCCAAGATGACCCTCTGGCCCTGGCATGCATGCACACGTACACACAAAAGCCACTTAATAAAGGTCTGAATGGTGTCCAACTCACAGTGCGGCTGTCGGGATGAGTGAAGGTGGGCAAGGTCACAGGGGCAGAGTGCCTGATGCACGTAGATGCTAACCGAGGTCATTATTTTTCTTGGGTGCTCTTAAGATACATAACTATATCTATCTATCTATCTATATCTATCTATCTATCTATCTATATGATCTTAGAGAATTAAAGGCCAACTGAAATTTCCCATTTTTATTCTGTAATATTCTAATTTTCATCCTGGCATTATTGCATTATTGAAAGAGGCATTGAAGCAACCAAGAGGACTGTGTAAAGTGGAAAAAAGGTCCCGTCTTGTGGCATTTACACCAGTGTGGAAGGAGATAGGCAGCCACAAGGCAGACAGGGGTGAGGCAGTCTGAGCCTGGAACAGGATGCTGCAAGCTCCAGGTAGTTCTGTTCCTTGGTTCCATGGAGACCAATCTCAATGACCTCATCTAAATTCACCCTGAGTGCTCCTTGCATCCATCCTTTACTATGTGACCAGCTTGGATGGTCCTCCAAAGTCAGACCCACACTGTAACCCTGTGATTAGCACCTCTCTCTCTCTCTCTCTCTCTCTCTCTCTCTCTTCCCTCTTCCCCTCTCTCTCTCTCAGGAAAAAAAAAAAGGTGGTGGTAGTTATTCCAAACATACTGGCTGTTGATTCTTGAAATGAGGTCCTCCTGTGTCAGTTGGGCAATCCCTGGCTTAGTCACAATTGTCATTCATTATAAAAGGCCCAGAAAGAGAAAAAGCTGACGTAGGATGGAGCAGAAGTTGTAGGTGCATGGTTACAATCAGGGGATGCCTTGAGTTTCTGGAAAAGACAAGTGTTGGCGCTCCTATAGAGACTTAAGGGGCGCTGTGGTGACACCCTCACTTCAGATTTGTGGCCTCCTGACAGGAGAATCTTTTCGTTGTTGTTGTTAGACACCCAGCTTGTGATAACTCATTGTAGTAGCCACAGGACGCCGACCCACCGTGGCCAGCCGTCTGCCTCATTTTTGCCTGTGCTCTAGGTCTTTCCACTAGACAGAAGCTCTCTCTGGGCAGGAACTTCAAGGTGATCCCTGCTCTCTCTCTCTGTCACCAGACACACCTCCACTCAGATTCTGACACCTGAGGTGGCTACCATAAAGAGGAGGGTCAGACTCAACTGGAGTCTTTGCTTTGGTTGGCTGAAAGAACCACTGGCCTTCTACTTAGTGGGTGTATCGTGGCTCAGAGTCAAGAGATACAGGGTGGGGTTTAGTGCAGGGACAGAAACCCTCCTAGGCATTTTCACCAAGACATAGTGGAGAGTGTTGACACAAGATGCAAGAGGGCTTTAAATTCAGTCACAAACACACTCTCCAGATTTTGCCTGACATTAATGGGGGGGGGGGGGAAGGGAGCCGGAGGTGATCAGCATTTAGGAGTGCACATGGCAGGAGGAAATAAGCAGGTGGGGCCTCCAGGTTAGTCCTAGGCTCCAGGGTGGAGCTGGCTCCTGCTGCTGGTCTGAAACATTAGTGCTTGTACTCAATCACAGGAACCGGAAGCGGACAGTCAAGAGACTTGGCTCCAAAGCCTCCTGCCTTCCAAGCCCATCCTACGCTTCCCATTAACAGAACCCACCAGGAAAACCTGGGCAAAATTGACTGGGAAGTTTGTCTCGTGCATAACCACAGGACAGAATACACAGAGCTTGATTTAAGCCTGAGAAAGAACAGCTTAGTTACTCACAGAATGATGATCGGTTGTGCTTCTGGGCCTGCCATCCACGGAATCTAACAAGGATGAGTCGTGCGCAGCCCTGTGCGTGTGCATAATAACTTAATCATTTGTGTAATTCTTTGTTTGACATCTGTCTTCCTCTGCAGACTTCAAACACCACATATGCGTTTTCTCCCTGTGGTAGCCCCAGGTTCTAGCAAGGACGGTCAGAGATGGCTGCTTCTAAACAGTTGTTAACTGGCTCCTGCTTTTCTGGGATTTTTGTTTCTTGTTGATTGATGTTTCTGGAGGGCTATGTCATCCCTTGCCTTGGAGTAAGAAGTCTTCTCTCCCCCCATAATTATGATATAACCCTTGTTTGTTTGTTTTTTTTTCCTTTCTGCTGCGTGAAGAGGCAAGTTGGCAGGTGGCTGCTTGCAGTCTAAATTACTTCATTCAGCTGTCCGCACCAGACCCATTACTGTCAAGCTACTAGTGTCTGCTTCTTTTTCTCTCATGCTGACGTGCTCACAGACTCCCTCCAGTCTCTTTAGTTTTGGGGAAATTCCTCTAGGGTTTTTTATTTATGAGGCCTCAAAGTGGGAGATTTGCCTTCTAAGATATGTGGCTGTGATCTAGTACCATCAGTGGCAGGAGGCCCTGCCCAACACAGCTGCCAGAACCCAGAGGAGCTCTCCCAAGCCCTGCTAAGGGGCCTCTATGCAGAGAACGTTGGGCCCTTGGGGCTAGAGTAGCTTAGTCAGTAGTGTGCTTGTCTAAAAAGCAGGAAGGCCTAGGTTCAATCCTTTAAAAGTGAGGGCAAGGTCCTAGGACAGACATGGTAGAACGAGAGAACTAGTTGTCCTCTGACTGCCACATGTGAACCTTGAGCATGATTCGCTCTATCTTTATTCGCTCCCCCTCCGCCTCTCCTCCTCTCTCTCTCTCCCTTCTTCTCTCCTCTCTCCTCTCTTCTCTCTCTCTCTCTCTCTCTCTCTCTCTCTCTCTCGCTCTTGCTCTCTTGCTCTGTCTGTCACACACACACACACACACACACACACACACACACACCAGATCATTGGGGCTGCTCTCTGATGTTCAGTAAGCAGGAGTCCTTGCTGTGTAAGCACAGGAACCTGGTTTCAAATTCCTAGCACCTATGCAGAAATCCAGGCATGGCTCTCAGTAGCTACACCCGAGTCCTGGGGGATGGAGCCAGGTGGATCTTGGGAGCTCCATGGTGGGGCCGCTTAGCTAAAACTGTGAGCTGCCCATTTAGTGAGAGACCCTGAGTCAAAACAATAAGGAGGAGAGTAATAGAGAAAGACATGACAGTCTCTTCTGGCCTCTATAAGCTAGGACGCCCCGCCCATACACTCACATGTAACACACACACACACACACACACACACACACACACACACACACACACTTTGCATGCACACACTATAAATACATAAAAGGCTAAATCCTTGAATTTCAGGATAAGACAGACTGAAGCAAAGTTAGTGAGTTTATTAGGTAGAGATAGGGGATAGTGCAAGTTTCAGGACTTTCGAAAGAGATGCTGAAAGGGACGACACACACCCAAGACACGGGTGCAGGTATCTCAAGACAGGCAGTGAAGCCTAAAGTGTGTTTGTGGGTTTTGAAATTGCATTGCTGAAAAAATAAAATTACAAACAGGAAGTCACCTTTCAAAATTAAGTAAAAACTGTGTGAACCAGTTTACCTATTTCTCTTAGAAATTTTCCTGTTATAAAGTTGTATCGTGGTTTATGGGGTCCATTGTTAAGTTTTGGGGGTGATGAGGCCTGGAGAGATGGCTCAGGAGTTAAGTGCACTGGCTGTTCTTATAGAGGACCCAAGTTGTGTTCCCAGCACCCACATGGTAGCTCACAACTGTTTGTAATACCAATATTAAGGACCTGATGCCCTCTTCTGGCCTCACAAGGTACTGCATGCATTTGATGCATACACATATACAAGTAAGCAAAACACACACACATAAAATAAAAATAAATATTTTAAAGGGTTTATGGATGAGAGAAGAGATGAGTAATATGGTTAAACTCAAGGTCACAAACCTTAAAATCAGGGTCATGACCTGCTAGATCTAAGTTAGGCGCATTTATTTGTTGTTTTGGACATCCTTGCTTGAGATGTCATAGAACAACCAGCTTTGTCTCTTGAGGCAATCCTGGCTTTCTCAGTTGTGTTGAGGTTTCCTGACTCTGGCCAAGCAGGAACGACAAACTAGATTCCCCAGTGAGGGGCTGCTTTCCTTCCCTGTGCTGCCTTAGTGTTCTCTGCTTTTCCATCCCGCTGTAGCACATGGGATGGTTTTGCCCCTCAGGAACTTCTCATTTTGGTTGTCATAAGAGGAAGGGGTGCTGAAAACGTGTCTCAGTTGGTAAAATGCTTGTTTGGCATGCGCAAAGCCCTGGGTTCATCCTCCAGCACTGACTGAGCCAGGCAGGTACCACACACCTATGATCGGAATGTGACAGCATATGGGGCCATCTCTAGCTAGACGGCTAGTTTGAGGCTAGCTGGGGGATACCTGGGACCCTGTCTCACAAACCAAAGCAAACCAAAGAGACCAAACCATCAACATGAGGTGACAAGTGACTCACACGTAGTCAATGAAAACCAAAGCCACAGCTAAGTGCCTGATAGCAAATGGCAGTTCCCAGCAGAGAGCTGACTTGCTCCAAGTACTCGCAATATCGTGATGCTGGTCTCATTCAAACCATTTCTCCACTCAAGGATGCCCAACAGTGGTACTGAGTAGAACAACCATCAAATGAGAATCCTTCTGCCTTGAGCTGTACTTCCTCCCGTTCCAGGTGTACGCGCTGACACCAGGTCTTCATCTGTGAAGGGGAAGATTAGATCACGGCTTCCTGCACTATGATAAATGCTGAGTCAAGCAGCCAGTGTTTGCAGCTTGGTACACAAAAAGCAGGTCATAAGCAACAGGGAGAAAATTTTATGGTATCCAATGTATTTATACTCTAATAGGCTACCCCTCAAAATGACTTCTTTTACCTTTTAATTGTCTCACCCCACCTTCCCGGAAAGGGGATACAAATAAATAAAGCACATATTTCTCAGAGCAAAATCTCATGGATGTGCTCAGCAAGTCTTTGACCTGCAAAGTCTGTGCGACTCATTCTAAGGCTCTAATGGGAGTCATGATAGTCTTGGGGGAAAAAAAGATTCCATAAAAATAAGAGTAGAGCTGGGCAGTGGTGGCACACGTCTTTAATCCCAGCACTCTGGGATCCTTGTGAGTTCGAGGCTAGCCTGGTTTACAATGCGAGTGCAGGACAGCTAAGGCCACACAGAGAAACCCTGTCTCGAAAAACAAAACAAAACAAAACAAAAAGAGTAGATGATATGAAAATGTGAAACTATGAGGCTGGAGAGTTGGCTCAGTGGTTAAGATCATTGACTCATCTTTCAGGGGACCCAGGTTCAATTCTCAGATCTTACATGGCTCACTAGGGTCTGTAACTCCAGTTCTGGTGCTTCGGATGCCCTCTTCTGGCCTCCTTGAGCACTGCATGTGCTGATGCATGTGGTGCACATACGTGCGGGCAAAACACCCCCACACATAATGAAATAAATCTCAAGAAAGTTTTTAAAAGATGAAATAAACCTTTAAAATATGAATATATGGGTACAATAAAATATTTGAAATCAAATCAAAGGAGTTATTTGATTGATCAGGCATTGGCCAATGATTCCGTATGATTGGGAAACTGAGGTTGGTCACCAGAAACAGTTGTTTTTTGTTTTTTGTTTTTTTTGTTTTGTTTTGTTTTTTTAACCAAGAATGAAGACTACCAGAAGGGGGTGAGGACATATACAACTTATAGGGCTGCATGTACACTCACCACCACTGCTCTGAAAGCTTCCAAATCCCACCCCATTGGAGAGAAACCCATTCACACTGGTGGGTGAGGCTAGCACCCACTTGCTCAGTGTGACAAGCAAAGTTCTCAGTCCTCACTGTCATCATGTCATCTATGATTTCAGAAACCTTGGCAACTGCAGCACAGGGAGCCTGAGAGCCGGCCTGCAGGGGCTGGGAGTGAGATCAGGATGTCTGCCTATACAGACAGAACTCTCATCTTCATCCCTGTTGCCTTCTGCACAACATCAGTTAAAAAAACAAGGCATGGAAAAGGAAGTGGGAAAGTTGGGCAGCTGTCCCAGGTAGTATCTAGCACTGTTTTGTCTCAACAGTCCAAGAACATGACAGATTCTGCCCGATAGCCAGCCTGTGAAGAGCTGTAAAGTAAACTCAAGAAATAATGTTGTCTGCAGTCCCTCTGGGAAAAGTAAATGCTTGTTGGTCTGAAGAAACAAGCACAGTGTCCTACGCCCAGGCACCCCAGCTCCATTCAAAACTGTAAGCACCTTGGATACAGGACTCTTTGAGGGCTCCAAGACTAACAATGTGCACTAATTTCTTGTCTCCAAACAGGCACCTTGCTGACAGGCTCCCAGGGCCCTGAGCCCTGGCAAACATGTCACTTTCTTTCACAATGAGAAGACAAATGTGACCCAAGGCAGGAGTGACTTAATCGGCTTCCATTGCAGGGTTGCTGGGCCTTGCTCAAAGCACCTCTCGGAGAGAATGTGTTTCCAGGCAAAGAAAATGTCACAGCTTGCAGTTAAAGTGAAGTTTGCTCTGTCTTCCTTGTCAGAAATCCCATTCTAGTGAATAAAGGAGACAGACAGACGCTGTTTAAATAAGAAGTTAAGAAGAAGGCTGTGGCCGGTGGCTAAGACCCGTTCCTGAATATGGCAGAAGAGAGGTCCTGATTTTTAATTTTTGACTGATGAGAGTATACGAAATCAAACATATTTACTTAAAAACAAAGAAAAGAGCACAGCAAATCAAAGAGTGATGGGGGTAGAGTAGGGAGGGGGAGACAGACAGCAAAGATATGAGGTGTGGGCTGACATTTTTTAAGTGTGCGAGTGTGCACACACCCATGTATGGCTTACATATCCTACACCTACCCTGGTCTCACACATGGAAAGCCTAAGTTTTGTCACTGACTTATGCACAGAGCTCTCCCTGCCACCCCTAACACACACCGTTTTTGTTTTTGTTTTTTTAAAATAAATCTTGTTCTATAGCACAAACTGGCTTGGAACTCACAATCCTCCTGCCTCAGCCTCCATAGCATTTGGACTAAAAGTATATTACCCAATGCCTGGCATCCATTTTCATAGCTTATTTTCCTCATATTAGAAAAATAACAGATTTGCTCTTTTTTCTTTTTTAAGATTTATTTATTATGTATACAGTGTTTTGCCTGCATGTACACCTGCATGCCAGAAGAGGGCACCAGATCTCATTATAGATGGTTGTGAGCCACCATATAGTTGCCGGGAATTGAACTCAGCACCTAAGGAAGAGCGGCCAATGCTCTTAACCTCTGAGTCATCTCTCTAGCCCATGTTTTGTCCTTTGATGATATAATTAATCAATACCATTTATAAGCATTTTACAAAGTAGAGAAACATGGTAATATATGCCCTGGGAGTACCTGCTATGTACCTGGTAATGTACTAAGCACTTTAATTTACTCTGTTCTCTGATTTGCATGCTGATAGCTATTGTGACTAACCTGATTTAGCTGCTGGGTTAGCCACATGCAGAGTCGGAAGAATCTCTTGACTGTCACCCAGCTTCGCAGCTGCCAGGCAGCGACATCCCCAAATCTATATGGGTGATGTCTGCCATGACTCCCTAAAGTCAGTGAGGAAGTTGTGGGTCCTGTCTGTCACTCTCTGTCTCGGGCCTGGAGAGAGAGGCAGGAGGCAGGGGACGGGGAGGAGTGCATCCCATCTTTATTTGCCCTGCATTTGGCCATGTTCAAGCTCAAAGTCCCATTTTCCCAGGAGCCCTCTGTCTTAGGCAGACTGAGATGGCTGTCCACTCCATCTAGAGAATCCCCCTGGGGACCAGCATCCTCCTTATCTTTCCCACGAATATGCAAATGCCTTTACAACTTGGCACACGCAAGCTATTGGATTGTAGGTTCAGATAGGACACTGAGGCAGATTGTCCTTTTGGGTAGATCTTTATTAGAGTTATTCGGCCCATGGACATTGAGACAGGCATAGAGCAGCATGGCAGGATCTCTGAAAATTCAAGGCTTGAGGCTAAGTGGCAGAGCTTCTTAAAGGCTTCAGAGGAAGAGGGAAGTGCCATATAATCAGCTGACTCTTGCTTCCCTGGGCAGCATCAGGGGGTTGGGAAGGGGGGTAACCTAGGAGTATAGGAGTTAGGGTGTGTTCATTGTAGGGTGGGGAGGCATGCCACTGCCATGTCCTTCTGATGTCCTGGAGTCATGTAGCCTGCTCTTTGGAAGTGAAACTCACAGGACATCAAAGTAGCCATCGTAATGTTTGTACTTAGTGGAGTTTGATAACTTCAGCTTCGCACAGCCATCATCTCTTCTTAGTTCCAAGAGAGCAAATATGTATGCACATTTTCCAAGCGTCAGAAGGAAACCTTTAAGTGCTTTATAGCAACATTGTCTAAGGTTGGATAATTCATGCTGGAGCGGTGGTCAAATTCACGCGAGCCATCTGAAGTTCTTGGAAGAAAATGAGTGGAGGGGGGAAACACCAGGATTTGTCCCCTACTTGAAGAGAAACATTGAATCAACACTTAGGACTTTGACATTTTAATTTTGTAACAGTAGTTTAAGTAAAGGAATAGGCTCGGGGTGATACAGGGTCTTCTCCCCCCCCCCCCCACACACACACATTTCCCATTCACCTCCAGCCTACTCATGTTTTCCCTAAGGATAGTCCACAGGAATGGCCAGTCACAAAAGTAACTAGAACGGAAGTCAACAACTGTGTTGTATACAGCCTCAGGAACAGAAACACAAAGCGAGGCCTTTCCCAGACCATAGGTCAACCCAGAGAGCAGCATATGCTAGAATGTGTTTCCTGTCCCAGATTCCATCAAGTCCAAATATGCAAAATCATAGCTTGCTGGCTTAAGAGGCACAAGGAAACGTGTGTGTGCGTGTGGAGGCTGGAGGTCAATGTTAGGTGGCTTCCGCTATTGCTCTCCATATGTGTTTCCTTTGTTCATTTCCTGAGATCATGTCTTTCGCTGAACCTGGAAGGTCACCTGACTGGAGAGCTCCGAGGAGCCCCCTGTCTCCAGCTTCTCAGTGCTAGGATCCGAACTCTCCATGCTGGTGAGGCAAGGGCTTTATTGCTGACGGCTGAGTCATCTCCCCGGCTCTGAGCAAATGACTTTCCAATTGTGTTCCCCGATGTCTTATCATCTGAGAGAAACATTTCAAACTAGTTCTTGGCCTGGACATCAGGATAACAAGCCAAACAGAGGCTGTCTGGGACAAGTGAGGACACGTGGTCCCCCTCCTTGTGGAGCATCTAGAAGGCTGAAAGCCATCATGCCTTAGTGACATCCAAGAGCAAGGGAGAAGAGGCAAAACATGTTGAGAAATAAACCCTTAAATAGTGAAAATCAACTAGGGCCCTGCCAAGCCGAGCAAAACAGCCCGGAAGATTAAAACCAGTTGATTGCAAAAGGTAATAGGGGAGTGAAAAGCCAGAAGAAAAAAAAAACAAACATAAAACAATAAACCACCAAAAAGGGTTGCAGAACACCTGGGTACCAAGCAAACAAACATAAAACCTGAGGAGACCTTCTAACCAATTAAGTCTGGTGACTGTGAAAGAAAAGACATTTCCAAGTGGAAACAAGGTCTAAGCAGAGATCAGTTGGCTTAGGAGAGCGCAGGCAAATGACTCATGGAAAGAGATCTGGAGAAGACTGAGAGGAAAAGAAGTTAGGGAAATAAAAACCACCTGCTGGGCTGGGGCTCTGCTTCAGCCAGTAAAGTGCTTGTGTTGGAGCTCCAGAACCAACAAGAAAGAAAGGTGGGCGTGCTCAAATGCAATTGCAATCCCACGACTGGGGGGAAGTGGAAACTGACAGGTAGACCCCTGAGGTTTACTAGCCAGCTTAGCTAAACCTGAGACCCTGGCTAAAAAAAAAAAAAGATGAGCAGCACCTGAGATTGACCTCTGTCCTGTTTATGCCTGTGCACATACATGTGCACTTATGCACATATGAATGCACACATACAAACTGTTAGAAATATGCCATTATGGTTTACTTTTAGTTTTAAGAGTGTCTAAAACTTGTCCAATGATCACTAGGCCTCCGTCTTCCATAGCTGACAGCTACTGGTCTAGGCACTCTCAGCTCGGTCCAGTGTTGTAAAGTCTGTAGGCAGTCTGCTGCAAGACTGAGCCCAGGTGTCAGAAAAGGAGGGAACCTCAAGTCCCAAGATACACATTAGATAAGGCTGTGTGGCCTGAGCCAGTAGGATGGGACTTCAGGGCTGAGGCAATGCTAGGCACTGGGAAGATTGTGCTCCCTAAGGAGCCCAGCCAATGAGAACAAAGCAGGGCAGAAAAATGCAGTCAGGAATATACTTTTAAAAATACTGTTTTGTGCCGGGCGTGGTGGCACACGCCTTTAATCCCAGCACTCGGGAGGCAGAGGCAGGCGGATCCCTGTGAGTTCGAGGCCAGCCTGGTCTACGAAGTGAGTCCAGGATGGCCAAGGCTACACAGAGAAACCCTGTCTCAAAAAACAAACAAACAAAAAAATACTGTTTTGTGCCATATCTGTGCACCAGCCACTTTTGCCCTTTCTCTACACTGACACCTGAGTCTTCAAGGTCAGACACTGCTTCCCTTTCACCCCTGAGTCTCCAGTACTCTTATTATGAAGTGAGGGCCATTGTTTCTCACAACACACACACACAGAGTCAACTACAAATTCAAGGTCAGGTCCAGCATAAGGTTTCTTGTGGTCTCTCAAGTCACAGACACAGGAGCAAATGGCAAATACTGCTTCCATCAGGGACCTCTCTTTTGGGGATGGAAAGTTTAGGCAGATGGCTCTGTGTGTGTGTGTGTGTGTGTGTGTGTGTGTGTGTATGTGTGTGTGTGTGTGTGTGCAAAACTGAGCAAGATTAATGTGGAGTTGCTTCTAACTCACAGCCCCCTGACCCGCAGCCCCCCCTCTAGGCTCACAGCTCCCAGACCCACACGCTCCACCCCCACCCCAGGTCCCATCAAGTATGCTTGGCGAGCCCTCCCTGGCTCCCACAGCATGGAGAGCTTCAGTTCTGTGTGGGCTTCAAGCAAATACCACCTTCTCTGCTGCAGCTGTTGCAAACAGCAAAGATGCACTGAGGATCTGAATAGGGCCTATAGTGAGAGTGGGAGGGAGGGATGGAGGACAGGTTCAATGGAGCACAGCAACAGTCCTTGCAACATATGGGGACCTCTGATTCCTCTGGGTTGGAATGTTCTGCAAGAAGTGTGGCTTTTTTTTTTTTTTTTTTTTTTTTCTGTTCATTTGTGACTGTGTTCTCCTTCCCTTCTTGTGTGAGCATCTCAGAGCCCTAAAGGTCTGAACTCAAAGCCCAGGTGTTTTCCTCTGTGGAGGCATGACCTTGGGCATATCCTTTTGGCAGTAGTTTTCCTGTCTGTAACAGAAGGAAAATTACAGCTGCCTTTGCGGTGGATAGAGATGGACAGTGAAGCCCTGGGAAGTCTCAGGGCACTGGCTGTCATGTGGTATGTGCCAACAGTAGATGGCGCTCCTTCTCTTTTGCCAGGACAGAAAAGAAATGGTTAAAGGACCCAGAAGAGTTGAGTCCTCAATAAAACAATAGGAAGCCACTGATGTTGACATCCAGTCTTCTGCCTCTAAGGTCAACTAAGATGCTGGACTCAGCCTTCAGCCAAGTCCTTGACCCAGGGCCTGCTTGGGAGAAATTCACACGTTGTAATGGTTTAAATGTGAGCCACCCTGTAGACTACTGTGTTCGAACACCTGATCTCTAGTTCATGATACTATTTGGGGATGTTGTAGAAACTTTTGGAGTAAGAGAGGGCCACGGCCACTCCCACTCCTGTAGCCATAGCCACAGTCTTCTGTGATGCACTGCACTCTCTCAAATTGTCTTTTAAGCTGTTCCTGTCAGGTATCTGTCACCATCACAAGAAAATACTTAGTGCTTCAACCACTCCTTAGCATGTACTGTGTGCCAGGGACTACGCAACAGGGGAAAAGTTACCACAGCATGTATGGTTTGGGAATCTTCTAAGTATACTGGTGCAAATAGTGTCCGTAGAAATATTTTCCTCTCTTCCTTCCTCATATAGAGAGCAAAGGGAATGTGGATCCAGACACCAGACTTCAGGTTTAACTCATCTTAAAGAGGAGCTGGGAGCTGGGTGATCATGTCTACAATTTCAGCATTTTGGAGACTGGGGCAGGGGATTGGTGTGACTTTTTCTTTTTTTTTAAGGTCAATCTGGTCTACTTATTGAGTTTTAGTCCATCCTGGGCTGCAAAGAGAGGTTCCATCTGAAGAAAAAAAAACAAACAAACAAAAAAAAAAAAAACCAGACAGGAACTCTATGACAGAGTGCTAACTTAGCAGGTTCAGGGTTCCAGCCTCAACAGTAAAAACAAAACAAAACAAAACAAAAAACCATTTGGGATATCCTAGACAGGGTCCCTGCTTTGTCATGTCAGATGAAGGCCCTTGGCTCTGTAACTTCTAAAGCAGAGACCCTTAGGGCATAGAAATGAAGAGGTGGCTGCTATGTTACTTTAAGGTGAAGGTTTATGATCTAAAAATACAGATGCACCTAAGAAGGAAGCAGTGGGCAAGGCTGGGGAATGCAGCAGGAGGTGGGACTGACTGGCCCAGTGACAAATATACACTGGGGGGCTGTGGTGGCGCATGCCTTTAATCCCAGCACTTGGGTGGCAGAGGCAGGCAGATCTCTGTGAGTTCAAGGCCAGCCTGGCTTACAAAGTGAGTCCAGGACATCTAAGGCTATACAGAGAAACCCTGTCTCAAAAACAGAATTCCTTATATCTGGAGGTTGGAGAGATGGCTCAGTAGTTAAGAGCACCTCCTGCTCTTCCAAAGGCCCTGAGTTCAATTCCCAGCAACCACATGGTAGCTCACAACCATCTGTAATGTGATCTGATGCCCTCTTCTGGCTTGCAGTTATATATAATAATAAACAACTCTTTTTTAAAAAAAAATATGAAGTCTGGGCAGATTTACTTGCTTGGCCTGTGACTAAGAGAGAATTCCCTTCTGCATTCCTCAACATTCATTACGCCCAGTCACACATTTTTAAAGGTGGGTTTCCTTCAGCAGAAGGCAGAGCAATGCACAAGACAAGTCACACACCACAGAAAACAGGAAGCCAAAGGAAAGAGCTGCTAGAAGCAAAGCAACTCTCCATCTGGGATTCCCAGAGAGGAAGGCGGGTTGAGCTGAGCTTCTGCTGCTCTGCTGCTGCTGCTGCTGTTGCTGCTGCTGCTGCTGCTGCTGCTGCTGGTTTAAGAGTGACTGGATAATAAAATCATAATCTCTCAGTTTTCAGTGGTCAAACATTATCTTTATTGAATGGATGAGCATGCCAAGACCCCGGAGGTAAGAATGACTGGCTTCAAAGGTGGGGGTTTGGAACTAATTCTGCCCCTGAAGTGTTACATGGAAGGCGTGCCCCAATTAACTGTGTTAAGTTATCCTGTCCCTTAGCCCTAATCATCACAGAAGGCATTAGTTCTTCCTGCCCCATCTTATTTACCTTCAAACTCCACTTCCTGCCCCAAAACGGCCAATCAGTGCGATGACCAAAGGGAAACCTAGAACGCCGTGAGTCGGGCAGGTGGGTTGTGATTTTCTGTATTAAGTGGAGTACCCAGAGATGCCACCGATGCTATTTGAATATTAATAATATGTGGAGAAAACAATTACAATTACGAAGCCCAAGGAATTGTCCCAAGACTGGCCAGAAGACTTGGATGCCTCAGAACTGTGTCCATGAACGTCCACAGGGAGGCAGCATATCCTCATGGCGACTGTAACCCAAGAGAATTAGGATGCTACCTTTTTCTTCTGGGGCAGCAGAAAGGCTCAAGGAATCTTGGACCCAAGTGTCTATCTAGACTTTTGTCTTTCAACATCTCAATGCATAGCTGGATGCTGGGGGCACAGCTTTGTGTGTTCAAGATGTCAGTGCCACTGCTCCCACACAGGGAACAGTGTATGCCACATACCCAATATTTTATGTCATCTAACCTCCCTGCAGTCCCTAAGCAGGATCTGGTGGCCTGCCATTATTTCTTACCCAAGGACACTGTGACTCGGAGTCATGTCACATGTGAACTGGGAATCTTGCTTTGCAAAAATTTCTTTGGAAAAGTCTTTGGACCCTGAGGTGAGAGTAGGAAGGAGTCTTCCAAGATTGGCTTTGTGAAACCCACGCTTACTTTTTAAATGCAAATTTGAAAGAAAAGCATCAAGGAGGTGGTAGTAATGGTTGGGGTTTGGGAACAATGCCAGACAAGGCATCAAGGACTTTAAGTGTGTCGTGTCATTTCCTCCCAACACTGTGCGAGCTGTCTCAAAGGTAGTTGTGTGCTCAGTGCAAGCAGATGTTGCGTATGTTCTTGTTTTAATCTGTCCTCTTCCCTATGCTACATATTTTGCCCATCATTTCATCATTTTGCTGATGAAAGCAATTTGATGGGGGAAGAATTCCCTTGCTTCCTGGTTTGAGGGTACATATCTTGGCAGGGAGCTCATGGTGGAGGGAACATGGGGTGGCTGACACATCATGTCTGAAGTTAGGGAGCAGGGAGAGATGAATGCTGGAGCTTAGTTGCCTTCTTCTTTCCTTCCTTTTTTTTCAGCCCCAGACCCCGGCCTGTGGAATCACACCTCCACAGTAAGTGTAGGTTTTTCCATCAGGGAAGCATCCTCACACACATGCCTAGAGGTGTGTCTCCTAGGCGATTCTAAATCCCATGGATATCGGCAACCACAGTCTCCAAGGGACTTACTTGTGAACTGTGTACAGTGAAGCAAACGAGACAAAAGTCCACCGTGTCAACTCATGGCCCCAGCATACTGGAGAGAGAATGTGGCAAAGAAGGAGAAAGAGAACTGATTATGTGCAAAAGGGGCCATGCATGTGGGGTGGCCTCATGTTACAACTTGCAACTCAAAGGGCTAACTCAACCTTATAAGACCTAATACATTTTTAAGACCAACATTAATCCATTCGGTGTGGAACCTTTCTTTCCCCCTTGCTTGTCCTCCTAACAGTATTTATTCTGCTGAATTTATCTTCCTGTCAATTCAGAGATGAGGCAGACGGTCAATTTTGCTTATATTTCTTTCCTTCTCTTCTCTTTCCCTCCTTTCTTTGTAGATCTTTCCTTTTTGTGAAATTTCCAGAACTTGTGCTTGCCTTCAATCCTGTCTTTAGACAGGGGTCTTTATTTACACTTGCACCTATGGTCTTTCACACTGTTTTCTCACAGTGTAAAGATAATAATGAACATTTCTTGTTGTGTGCATTTTGCCACATTTAAGCTTGATGCTCAGAATGACTGCTCAGTTGTACCCACCTGCTATGTTCCCAGCTGTACCTACTATGTTTCTATTTTATAAAGCAGGAAGTTTTTTTTCTTACCTTATTTTAAATATTTAATTAATTCATTAATGTAGATGAAATGTTTTTCTTCCTGCCCACGAGAAAAGGGCTTCAGATCCCATAGACTACAATTATAGATAGTTGTGAGCCACTATGTAGGTGCTGGGAATTGAATTCAGGATTTCTGGAAGAGTAGCCAATGTTCTTAGCCCCTGAGCCATTAATCCAGCCCCTACAAATCAGGAAGCTAAGGCAATAGGGCTTTAGTGACTTGCCTGAGAACACATAGCATTAGCACTCAGGTCTATCCCTGGAGTTCATGGACTTGCTAGCCCTCTTCAGTGGGAGTTGGGGGGTTGTTGGATGTTGCTAAGATATTTGTATTCCATCACTGAATGAGCATGGACCCACAACATAGCTCTGACTAGCCTGAGCACTGAGGAAGACATCCATAGAAGCCAGCATATCCCAGCTACACAGCAGCCATGTCTCAGATGAGAACACCTAACTCAGCCTGAGAAAGAAATACGGATGGATGGATAGATAGATAGATAGATAGATAGATAGATAGATAGAGTAATTAACTGACTGACCGACTGATTATCTTGCTGCTGATAAACCTGGATATTTCACTTTAAGTTAGAGTTAGAGGGCTGAGGAGATAGCTCAGTCAGTAAAGTGCTCTCCTTGCAAGGATAAAGACCTGAGTTCAGTTCCCAGAATCCACATGTAAAAGCTGGGGTTGAGGCCTCTTGGGCCTTCCTCCTCTGCTTGGCATGTCTGGTGGCATCATCCTTGTTCAGCTCAAATTTAGGTGGTCATGTTGGTAAGACTTTATGATTGTAGTTTATGACATCACTAGAAGATAATCTCATAGATAGATAGATAGATAGATAGATAGATAGATAGATAGATAGAAGTGCTAGGCATGATGGCAAATGCTTGTAATTCCAGCACTGGGGAGGTAAAGCCCATCAGATCCTTGGTGTTCAGTGGAAAGTTAGTCTAATCTAATGAGTAAACTCAGATCCCAGTGAGAGACTCTGTCCTGTTTTTGTAAAGGTGGCTAGGTCCTGAGGAACAATACTAAAGCTGTCTTCTGCCCTCCCTCATGCAGGTGTTTACACACCCTCCCACACACATGCACCTGCACAGACATACACACTTGTACACACATGGACCAACACAAACGCATACAGAATTTACCAACAAACAAACAAACAAAACAAAACAAACCCTTTAAGAACCAAAGGAGCACATTAGTAGGCACCTACAGTTTCCCTTTTACCTCAACGCACCTTGCGGCTCCCACTTTAGAGTGGGTGGGAAAGAGGTAGTTTACTGCTTCAGTGTGGGAAGGTGTGGTTTTGGTTTCTGGCTTTGGCCTGTCCTGCCGTGAAGGCATGGAGAAGCAGCTCCATCCTTGACACTGGGAGCAGGTAGGCAGGGCTAGTCACATCACAGCCGACCTGTCCTTCAAACGCCAACACTTGGTACCCCCATTTTAGGCCCCACCAACAAAATCCCAACATCTCCCAAAACGGGCACCCTAGACAGGGGAGCAAATGTTCAAAACTCAGACTGTGGGGGCAATTCAAACTGAGAACCTAGCAAGTCTCAGTTTCCAGGGTCTGCGGTTTTCTCCTCACATGTGGCCATCTTTCGTGGCCATGCTCCTAACGCTAGCATCTTCGCTCCCTTCAGGACTTGAGGGGATAATTTTCAAATCAAAATCCACATATACATAATGGCAGATAGGTGTCCACGGTCTTTGAGGGGTCTGTAGCAATCCAGGAAGTGGCATGCTGATATTAACGTTTCCTTAAGAGATAGTTTCATGATTCAGGGGAGAACATAACAGGGCCTTAAGAGGGGAGCTGTCCCTGGAGATGTGGGAGGTGAGGAGATAAATGGGCAAACATTAATGAGGCTGAGGTTGGCTCCTGCCTGCTCACTCCGTACTACCCAGCACACAAATAAACAATAAGGTGCTGGAATAAAGTTACCTGCAATTTACAGATTACCCCCTGGCTGCTTAAAAAGCAGTTTCTCCCCAAGGATGAGCTACAGGAAGTTCCTTTTTAATTATTCAAAATTATTAAGATTACCATTTAGTAGTGGCTAATTTGGGCCTAATTATACTCAGAGAATACTGTGCTCTCGCCTTATAAATAAACCTGGATGTTGCCTACGTTGCTTTTTAAAAAACCCAAAGGGAATATGCCCTAATATTGGAGCCTATGGAGAAGATGATACCTCTGTCCATTCCCAGGGCGGCCGTGTATCTTTACACCAGTCTATAAAATTAACGCGGTGATGCTTCGCTCTGGGGATTCATGGCCTAGCTCCGAGCCCCACGCGCTTCAAGTGTTTCAGCTTGTTTTCTTTGCCACAATTCCATTAGGGCTCAACTCTGGCAGTCCGCAAATGGAGAGGCTATGACGTTCAGTCTTTAGGTTTGTTTGTTTGTTTATTTGTTTTTGGTTTTTTTTGAGGTGGGGTGGGGTGGATACAAGGTTTCTCTGTGTAGCCTGGCCTGTCCTGGACTCGCTTTGTAGACCAGGCTGGCCTCTAACTTACAGCGATCTGCCTGCCTCTTGCCTCCCAAGTGCTGGGATTAAAGGCGTGCACCACCGCACTCGCCTGGTTTGTTTGTTTAAAGCAAGGCTGACTGTCAACTTGATCTAATTAAGAATCACCATAGACGCAGGCCGTGGTGGCACACGCCTTTAATCCCAGCACTCGGGAGGCAGAGGCAGGCGGATCTCCCTGAGGTCGGGGCCAGCCTGGTCTATAGAGTGAGTTCCAGGACAGCAGAGCTGTTACACAGAGAAAGCCTGTCTTGAAAAAGCAAAAAAAAAAAAAAAAAAAAAAGAAGAAGAAGAAAAAAAGAAAGAAAGAAAAGAAAAGAAATGAACTGAGGCAAGAAGACTCACCATAAATGTGGGGAGCACCCCTCCCTCCACAGGTTAGCATCCCCAGACTGAAGTAAAACGGAGAAAACCAGTTGAGAGCACTAGCATGCATCTCTCTCTCTCCTACCCCTCCTCTGCCCTCGTCAGGTTCCTGACTCCAGGTGAGAGGTGACTTCCTGCCATCGAATTACGATCCCAAACGAACTGTCTCTCCCCTAAGTTGTCCAGCATTCAGTCACAGCGGGGAGAAAACTGACTGACAGCATAGAGATTGTAAGGCCTTTGCTTTGGCTTCACAGGGATTCTGGGCTGGATGTGAGATCTAACCTAACCTGGCTGTCTCTGGGGCGGGGGGGGGGGGGTGGGGGGGGGGTGGGGGGGTGGGGGGGGTGCGGAAGGGGAAGGTGGAGTGGGGGGGGAGGGAGGGCGGGGCAGGTTGCTACAGGAAACAATAGGCCTGAATGGTAGAGACAGTATATCAGGACTTAATGCAAAATAAAAACAAAAGCAGCACCCCCATTGCCCCCGACACGAACATACATCTGTTTTAGAAAAATGAGTCATTTCAGGTGGAGTATAGAAGAACTGTGATTTGCCCCCCCCCTCTTTTTTTTTCTGAAGCAGGTGAGAAATATGAAGAGTTGTTTACTATTTTATCTGCTTTGGCTTCTGTTCACTATGCCAAGGTTTTCCGAGACTAATGTGTTCTTTCTTGGACACCTGAAACTGTGGCTGCACGTTTTGACACTAAGTCCCTAAAGCAATCTGATCTGAGAGTCCTGTGTGTTTGGTTCTGAAAGAAGGGGGCCAGTGATCATTAAACACTAATGACTCTCTGAAACTAAAATCTGCACACAGAGTCCAAACGCCCTCCCTCCCTCCCTCCCTCCCTCCCTCGCTTCTGTAGCTAACACTTGCATCAGCTCTTCGAAGGGCTCTAATATACCACATCCTACCTTTCACAGCTCCCCCAGGACATCGGAACAACAGATGGCATTACTTCTATTTCTCAAGATGAAAAAAATAATCAAAACAAAGAGATGATGATGTTCCCCCGCCCCCAAAAGAAAAAAGAAAAAAAGAAATGAGGCATCCAGTCTCTAAAACCTGGTGCTGGACAGGTAGCTCAGAAGGTAAGAGCACATATGCAAGCATAAGGACCTGAGTTCAAATCCCTGGAACCCATGTAAAAAGGCAGGTCTGGCTATATAGCCTGTAACCCCTACACTGGGGAGGTAGAGAGGAATGGATTCTGAGAGTGCCCTGGCCAGTCAGCCTAGGCAAAATGCCCAGCTTCTGGCTCAGTGAGAAGCCCTGTCTCAAAGCAACAGAGCCAGCTGATAGAGGAGGATGTCCAGTGCCACACACACACACACACACACACACACACACACACACACACACAGAGAGAGAGAGGGGGGGGTGCATTGATAATTTTTAGGAGTGGCAGGCCTGAAATCTCAGAACTTGAGAGGAAAGTCTCTGAAACCTAAGCCAGGCAGGGACCTTCCTCGCAGCCCCCAGAAGTCATTGTACATATTGTGGATCTAATGGGCCTTTGATGTTTTACTGAGTAGCTGGCCTCAGTTTCTTAGCAATTCAAATAGCTGGGCATAAGTAGATGTAAAGGTACAGTTAACTCTTCAAGCCCGGGCCCTTTTTCTACTCATCCATTTCCCCAAATGCTCTTCTTTGTGTCTAAAGACATAACCATCTTGGCTGTACTCGGAGGAAACCAGAGAGATGGAGTGAGTGAAGGAATTCATGAACACCAGGCAGGGGAGTGACGTGGGCCTAGCACCCAGCCCCACCCATGCTGTAAAGCTCACGCCTTGCAAGGGCCTATGTTACCTTTCTGTGTGGACAGAGCCAGAGGGAAAATTCCCAGTCTCCAAGTCCCTCTGGCAACTAGAGAAGTGGTGTCTACATGTGTCTACACATGAGGCCCTTAGAGCTGCCCACTGTGAAGGGAGGCCTGTTCTTATGTACCATATTTTCTGATGTATAAGATGACTTTTAACCCTAAAATCCTATGCCAAAGTCGGAGTTCGTCTTATACACCAGGTACTTGCTTCATATGTCCGGTGCATATAGTGGGGGATGCTGCAGCTGACTCCCCAGCTCTGTGCAGGGAGTATGAAGCAAGGAGGAGCAAGCTGCACACATCTTCCTGTACATGGAGGAGGAGAACTTGAGCTTGGATTGGCTCTCCACCAGAACTGGGCCATTTGACTCTTCAGATTGAGTATGGAGTGTGCCTTAAAGGGGCAGTGTACGCTGGTACTGGCTGCTGGCATTTAATAAAAGGCCTTGCTGTCTGCCCCCTGCCTGCAAATAGACACATGCCCGAGTCTGCTGCACAGGGTGTGCGTTGGAAGAGGGGTAGTCTCATATGGTGAGTATATTCCAAACTCTATATTTTAACTGGAAAAGTTGGGGGTTGTCTTATACGCCCAGCCACCTTATATCCCGGAAAATACGCTTGAAAATAAAGTACCGGCTGTTTTTTTTTTTATAAACTTTGCTTTGCTTTTTCTTTCCCCTCAAAGAAACACAGGGACTTTCTTCTTAGTTAAATGCAGCTTTTGTGAAAGGCAATATGAAATATTTCCCTCTACTGTTGTTCTCTTTTATTCTCTTCCTCATCTGTGGAATCATGGTGCCTATTGTAAAGATATAACATACAATAGTCCACTTTCAAATCACAAGTTCCTAAAGGCCTACCTGCAGAACTCTGGGCCCCTGCTGGCCCCTGCAGGTCTCGCCACCCTCACACAAACTAAGGTTCCGATAGAGAGATCATTAACAGCAAAGTTTGCTTGGAGAACCACTGATTGGTAAAATCCATGTTCCTGATAAGCTTTAAAACAACAGGGTGTAAACTATAGAGATGAACCTGCCCACACACAGTCTTTGTGGAGAAAAAGATGAATATAAATGGCAGGCAATGTGTAAGATTGATCCCCCCTCCCCATTAAGTCAGCCAATAAGGAAAGAGAGAAAGGGACCGGCATTGCGACTATGAACAGAGTTCTCTGTGCTGAGTCAGTATGGCCGCCATTTTGATTAGGATGGCTTCTAGTTCTACAGAAATGAAAATAATCTGCCTCATTTTCATTACTTGAAATCTCTTGGATTTGTTATTGCATACTGTGGGTCCTTCTGACCACGCCACTAAGCCTGTATTCAACCATGTTAATGGAAAGATGGGGACACCCGCAATTCCTGAGCCCCATGGTAGAGGTTCCTTCCACGAAAGCAGTAAGGCCTTGCTCTTAAGTAGTGAACCCAACACGAGTCTAGCCTGGTTCTAAGGACTTACTCTTAACCAGTCTCCAATGACTTCAGGGATGTGACCTGATTCTTAAGGAAGTGCCAAGGAAGGGAGGGAAGAAGAACTGAGCATTAAAAGTCACATCATCACTGTTGTTGGTTGTGAGGCCAAGTGAGAGTGAGTGTCCTCCTCATAGACCTTGGTTTGTTCAGTTGTCATATAAATCAGTTGGGTTGTTGTAGAACAACTGTAGTAGAACCTGGGTACAGCTCTCTCTCTCTCTCTCTCTCTCTCTCTCTCTCTCTCTCTCTCTCTCTCCTCTCCTCTCTCTCTCCCCTCTCCTCTCCTCTCTCCTCCCCTCTCTCTCTCTCTCCCTCTCTCTCTCTCTCTCCCTCTCTCTCTCCTCTTGTCAAACTTGAGGAGCCCAAAAATGTGTACAACTTGAAGGGCTCCTTATAAGAAGGAAATTCAGTGCCACACACACACACACAAAATGTTCTCTCTAAGTACTGGGTAGGGTAGTTTAGTGGTTAAGACCTTTGCCTACCGTGGCTTGAATCTCTTTAAGAAATGATAACAACAACAACAACGACGTCTAGGAAAGTAAGTCTATTCATAGCATGAGAAAAGAGTGAGTTTTCAAGTTGAATGGCTATTTCTGGGGAATCCTGGGGCCCTCCAGATGTCTCTTCTGTCCGTGCTTGTTTGGCTCTTCCTCTGCAGAAATACAGGCCACATGCCTTAGTTGTCTACACTGATCTGCTAGCATTTGTGTTCTCTCTACTGGTTAGACAACATGGGTAGACTCAGAGGCTCCATCCATCGTGCTCCTGAAAGCTTGGCTCAGCTCTGTGCTTTAGAATACAGCCTTTGCTGGTGACAGGACATGCTTACAAGATCAGCCACAGGAGGCATGACCCAGTGCCCCCCCCCCCATTCTCTCATTGTTCCACTTAAGTTCATACCAGTGTGGGCATGTCTTTTATGCTTCCTCCTACAGAAGACAATCATGGGATTCTTGCACAGGGCAGCCTGCACTCGTAGATAAACTCATAAGAAATCTCTTATATTCCCAGATGTCCAATGTCTAATGGCTTGGGATTTGTAGACCATTGCCACCTTTCTCATAAGGTCCCTATGGAAAGCTCTTTGCCAATGAAAGTGCCAGTCTGGCTTGAACCCTGCTAACCTATGTCTAGTCTATACGCACTTGAATTTGTATTTACTGGATCTATAGAAATGCCTACTTTGTGGCCTACCATTCATGAGCACACACGACAGGCTTATCCCAAAGATGTACTCTTGTATAAGACTTTTGACCCCGTAGAATAACATATTACTGTTCCAATTTGTAGAGAAGGGAGGGGCGTCTTGAAGTTCCTGTGACTTGCAAACCCTGCCATAGTTGTAGCACGCAGTTGGCTTGGGAATCTACCCATGATGCTCTTGTTCCAAAGCCCAACCCTGTTCCGTCTCCAGTGGAATATCTTTAACATCTTCGACAATAAGCAGAGCAGAGAAGCAAGGTTAGGGTTTAGAAAAAGGAAGCTCTTGGCTCTGGAACATGTTCTGCTGTGCGTTTGTGGGCAAGTTGCCCCCCCACCCCACCCCAGCTGTCCTGGAACTAGCTCTGTAGAGCAGGCTGGCCTTGAACCCATAGAGATCCTCCTGTCTCTGCCTCCTGAGTGTTGAAACTATAGGCATGTGTTTTTAACTATAGGCAAGTTGCTTTTAACTCTGGCTCCGGAACCCCAAACAACAGGGCATGAGCCGGTCTCATCTCCCAGAATCAAGGAGCCAATCGAAGGATATAATTATCTGAATAATGCAATACGCTAATGTGTATATTATTTAAATACATAATATACCATCATTGTTCTGGATCTTTGCTATCTACTGGTTATTCAACAATAGACATTCAGTGAATGGATATAATGGGAATTCATACTGGGTCCAGATCAGGAACACTGACAGATGTTATAAAGAGAAGTAAGTGGGAACAGATCAAATAACTCAATATTCTCTTATTTTAGTTTTAGCATCTTTGATAATAAAGCCATCCAGGGAAACATACATTCACACAGACTGGTCACAGCACACACACCAGCTACCATGAATGATTCTCAGATTTAAGCGAGAGGGAATTACTGGGCAGAGCTTCAACGAGACTCATGACTTCCTTTCGAATTGCCACTGGCATCATGCTAGCAGATGAATTTTTGAATTGATTGGTCTCAAGTGTATCTTGGAGGTAAAAAAAAAAAAAGAAAACAGAAAACAGTATCTCTTCCCTTCTCACCTTTCCAGTGTAACTCTCAGGTACAAATATAGATGGAGGTGCTGCTGTTGCTAGCATGACACACTTTCACAGAAGCTAAGATTAGACGGTTTTAGGCGAGGAACTGGCAAGGCTGAGGTCCAGCCCAGGAGCCCCCTCTTTGCTTTTCAATGCATGAAAATAAAATCGATGAACATGCCTATGTTTGGTGATTACTTACTATACGCTATGGGCGAGTCAGGGGGGTAATGTAGCGACATCCCTGCTTAAAGTATTTGTGACATTGCTGAAGAGGGAAGGCAAATTTTAGAATTTAGAAGAGGAAATTTTAGTAATCAGGCAGCTAGCACCTCAGAATCTGGAAAGTTTGAATTGCACTGGGATGCAATGGAAGAATTTTCTAGAACAGTAGGATTAGACTCAGAGCAGAGCAAACAAAGCCCAACACTACAAGACCTAATCTGGGAGCAAGGCGTCCAATACCTGCATAACTCACTTTTCTTCAGCATTCTATTCTCTCTCTCACTCTCCCTCTGTCCCTCTCTCTCCCCTTTGATTTTACTGTGTAACCCTGGCCATCCTGGAACTTACTCTTTAGACCAGGCTATCCTCGAACTCTCAGAGATGCACCCGCCTCTGCCTCCCAAGAGCTAGGGAGTTAAAGGTGTGCACCACCACCACCACCACCACCAGGCTTCTAATCTCCTCTTAACTCTAGCTTTCTGTAATTCCCAGTTGACACACCCTGGGCTTGGGCACTGAGCCACATGACTCTCCTCTGCTCAGAAACAAAGATGAGCACAGACTGCCATTTCTGAATCTGAATTCCAAATGTAGGTCTTATTACCCAGCTTGATTTACATATCTGGCCCCAAGCTGACAGTGCCATACTGTACAAGCCAAGATCTGTGACCACAAGTGCCAGGTAAAGTCATACTGTGTCCAGAAAGGACTGTTCCAAAGCCGGTATATCCTCCCCACATTAGCAATATGATTTTATTTATTATTATTTTTATTTTTATTTTTATTTTATTATCAGTAATGCTTAAAGGCTATATATAAATAAAAAGTTAGCCAGTAGACTGTTCAACAATAAAATAATGGCATTAAACAGAGAGAGAGATACTTAGGGATAAGCAGGTTATTTCAGATATTTGAGTATTCTGAATAACCTTGTAAAAGACTCCACACTTGGTACAGATGGCTGCTACAGATTTAGACAAAGTAGACGTTGTTGAATTAGACAAGACATCTTTACGTTCCTGCTAGCACAGGCAAAGGGGTATGTGGTTTGAGAGTTGGTCTTGATTATTCCTTGGCTGTATCATGTACACAAGTTGTTTTGTCTAGAAGCCATCCCAATAAACCTACCCTAGCATCATTTTGATCAACTCTAGGTCACAAGGACAAGACCAGCTTCACAGAATTCTGGAATGAGAAGTATATGGCCTGGGATCAGGCTTAAGAAATAAAGGGACCAAGAACTGGCGATTAAAAAGCAGGTTCAAATGAGGTGGCAGGAATTTTTTAATCTCAGCTTGGACAGCTGGTAACCTGGCACAGTTAGGGGAAAAAAAAAAAAAGAGTAAGCCGGGTGGTGGTGGCACATGTCTTTAATCCCAGCACCGGGAGGCAGAGGCAGGTGGACCACTGTGAGTTCGAGGGCAGCCTGGTCTACAAAGTGAGTCCAGGACAGCCAAGGCTACACAGAGAAACCCTGTATTGAAAAACAAACAAAAGAAGAAGAAGAAGAAAAAGACTAAACTATGAAGTGATACCCGAGGATTAACAACAATGGAGGGGGAGGTGGGGGGAAGGCAAGGACCTCGGCTTTGTTAGGGTTGCTAATGTTGTGGTACAAACGAAACAGACTCTTGTGGCTCCTTAGGCAGAGGAAGGAGACTCCAGGTGTGGCCTCAAGACTTCCGATGCCCAGGTGGTCTCCTCTAAACTCCCAAATGAAGGTCTCCAGCTCATGGAAGCCTCAGTCTTGGACAGTGGCTCACAGCCCAGACCTACTAAGTCAGCAGACTACCATGCACAAGCTAGGTAGGCGTGTATATGAAAAGGGCAGGGCATAGGGTGGACGATTTTAGGTAAGAAACTAGAAAATGGGGGCTGGAGAGATGGCTCATTGGTTAGGAGCGTTGTCTGCTCTTCCCTAGGTTCTGAGTTCAGTTCCCAGCAACCACATGGTAGCTCACAATCATCTATAGTGGGATCTGATGCCCTCTTCTGGCCTGCAGGTATACATGCAGATAGAACAATCACCTACATAACATAAATATATCTCTTTTTAAAAAAAAAGAAACTAGAAATGATTAGAGATAACTGAGGTAAAGTTTAATTTCTATCTATGAGACTAGTGAAGCCCAAAATAAAAATAACAACATGAATACTTATGAGATGACATGATAACTTTAGTCAAAGACATGGATTTAAGTGCTAATAGGTCATCTGTTTCATCGATCCATGACTTTGCTGCTCATTCTGTTACAGAGTGCTCCCCCCTCCCTGCATATTGGCCATGCTTAGTTAAGTGATTTGCTTAGCCAGTAAGACATTAACACTATGCAGGTGGAGGCTTGGTAATGATTCTGGGCCTCTTGGAGTCAGGTGGCATGCTGGGAGGAAGGTCAGCTAGACTGATTGCTTGTTGCTTACTGTGGGCAAAGAAGAAGAGTAGGAAGGGCCACCTTGTATGTTGTCTAAATTCAGTCAACTGGGGAATAATGAATCATCTTTGCTTCAAGCAAAGTGGTTCTCAACCTTCCTAATGCTGTGGCCCTTTAATACAGTTTCTTATGTTGTACTGACAAATAATCATAATATTATTTTTGTTGTTACTTCATAACTGTATAATGTTATGAATCACAAAATTCATAACATTCTGATGGTTCTGGTGACCCTGTGAAAGGGTCATTCAACGCCCAAAGAGGTTGTGACCCAAAGGTTGGGAGCAGCTGGCCAAGTCAGTATGCTTTGGAAGTTTTGGCTGCAGTGAAAGACAATTGAAGTGATGTCTACAGAGGCCCTCGTGACACGACCCTCAAGTTCAGAGATTGGGCTTTACACGTCACTGTGTGACATCAGAGTGTGCTGTGGGTTGACATGATTTGAGTGTGTTCCCCAAAGGTTATGTCTTGGAAGCTGGGTCCCTAGATTGTTGTCACAGTGGCAGAAACAGAAACCTAAAGCAGCACAGCCTAGAGGACGGTAATCAGGTCATGAGCCTCTCCCTTGACTCATGGATAAACGTTGAGGCTAAAAAGAGGTGGCTGAGTGGGCAAGGAAGAGGAAGAATAAAATCCCTTTCTTCCAACACAGGAACAGAGAAGTGAAAGGTTTTAATGTGAGAGTGCCATTAACAGAAATAATAATAATAATAATAATAATAATAATAATAATAATAATAATAATAATAAAAAAAACCCTCTTAACTGAATTCAGTATCTTCTTCTCATCTAGGTCTTTCTAAAATTTTTCTCCTTGACAGACCAATTAGCTACACCTCATGGAGAGAGTCATAATGTGACTACACAGAAGCCCTGGTGCTTAGGCGGCCCCTCATTATCACTCATCTTTTCAACAGTGCAGCCTGGAAAGCAATTGTCAGTTGCAAATTGGTCAAGCTGCCAGTTATCCCAGCATTCCTGAAGCCTGTCCTTTGGGTCAGAAAGAGAAAAGAGCAAAGCTGCATAATTGAGTGTGTGTGTCTTTCTCTCTCTTCAATACACTGAACCAGGGGTTCCGGCCAAATAAACAGGTCATCTTAAGATCTGGAGATAAAGTTCTGCTATGAAGTCTGACCTCTAAGAATGTCCACAGAAGAGCCTACATTTTCAAGTTTACATTGCTCATGCCTGTTTAATACACAAATCACCATGCTACAGCTGAAACAGAAAAGTCAACTCTGTTCTTTTTCTATTTTTCACATATATGTGTATATGGTGTGAACACACAGATAATATATGTACATTCGAATGTGTGTTGGTGTACATGTGTGCAAGTGTATTAGAGTTCTCTAAAGAATAGCATATGTGTGTGGGGGGGTACGTATGTGTGGGTGTGTGTGCGTGTGTGTGTGTGTGTGTGTGTGTGTGTGTACATATAATATATATCCAGAGAGAGGAGAGGAGAGGAGGAGAGAGGAGAGGAGACTGACTAGCTTGACCTGGGGCTATGGTCTGGGTAGCAGTGGCTGTCTCATGATGGAAAGGCCAAGAGCTCAATAGTTGTTCAGTCCACGAGAAAGGATGTCTGTGCAGTTCCAGTCTGAGGCTGTCATTCTGGAGGACTCCTGCAGAGCTCCTGACTGTCAGACAGTCCACGGTGGAATCCTGAAGAAGGTAAAGGAACACCTTAGGAACAGAAGAGATTGACTTGTCAGTGGGAGTGAGGGCCCCTGGGATAAACCTTGGGCGATACATGGATGTATTCAAAGGACTAGGAGCTGTGGAGAAATAGAAATCCACACCTTCATTCACCCGGGAAAGAGCCTAAGACCGGGTTAAAAACAAAGACTTTGTGCAAGATGGTGTGGCACACCTACAGTCGGCACATTGGACTACACAGCAAGTGCAAGGCCAGCCTAGGCTACGTTACATCAACCTGGAAAGAGAGGAAGAAGGAGAGAAGGGTTAGCAAGATACTGAAAAGGAAAAGAGACCTTCTGTTGGTCTCTTGTTTTCATAGACCCAAGCAGTGATGTAGTGCAAGGGTCTTAAAATATGGTATGTTAGCAGTTTCCTGAAATATATGACTAAGTCAGGATCGATTAAATATCAACGGATGCATCTTGGTTTTGTTTTGTTTTGTTTTTCTGGTTTTTGAGTCATGCTTTCTCTGTGTATCCCAGGCAGTCCTGAAACTCATTCTGTAAACCAGGCTGGCCTTGAGCTCATAGAGATCAACCTGCCTCTGCCTCCCAAAGTGCTGAGATTAAAGACATGTGCCACCACCAACAAGCAAATGATCTTGTAATGAGCCAGATCTACAGCCTGTGAGAGCAGCCAACTTATCATCTGATTCTAGATTTCTCTGCTTATAATGCATTTCCATCAGCCCAAGGTCTTGAGAGTCTTGTTAAACATTTTGGCCTTGCCTGTTTCACTTTGAGTTAACTATATTCTCTGACTTAAAGTGAGTGACTTGAAGAAAAGCATTATCAGACTGATGTCTGTCCTTGATGGTACGTGGGTCATATGTCAGAAATATCACATATTTTTATTGTATGTTTATCCTCCAAAATTTCACAGAATGATGACACATGATGAGTATATGGTTAATCAGAAAAGCAGATGTGGTTGGGACCCCACTTGTATCTTTGAGACTCACTGTGCCACTAGATAATGATAGCAAGAATATTGGAAAATGAAGTTGAGGAAGTATTATCAATATGTAAGCCAAATTAATCAAAAGATAACTAATAGAAGAAGAATAGGTCAATCCAGGGGGGAGCAAAATGAAAGCCAAGAGATAGAAGAAGAGAAAATAAAAGAACAAACACTCATGAATAAATAAACAAATAAAATATCTACATTATCCACTGGGTGTGGTGGCTCACGCCTTTAATCCCAGCACTCAGGAGGCAGAGGCAGGCGGATCGCTGTGAGTTCGAGGCCAGCCTGGTCTACAAAGTGAGTCCAGGATGGCCAAGGCTACACAGAGAAACCCTGTCTCGAAAAACCAAAAAAAAAAAAAAAGAAAATCTACATTAAAGGACATAACTGCTCAGAATGAAGAAACATAAGTACAAAGGTTACCATATCAGAGTGGATGTAGTTGTGTCCTATCATGATTTCTTCTTAAGACTAGGATACTTTCTTTCTTTCTTTCTGAGCCAGGTTGAGAATTAGCTGGTGTCCAATTGGAATCAGGACATGAAGGCCCATCCTATCCCCATTAGTGCTTTTCACTTCTGGATGAGGTTCTTGTTGCAACTGTAAACTCAATCCAGTCCTGATTTCCTTTTGCTTAAAAAAAAAAACAAGTGTTAGTGTTAAGAGTTTTATCCTTGAAGGAAAAGGAGGAAGAGAGGAAAAGAAGAGGAAGGGTGGGGCAGGACAAGGAGGATGGGGAGAAAGAGAACAACTTGAAGTTGGGAAGTGGGGGAAATTGGATGGAGATGAGAGTGGATACTGTGTAAATACACTGTATTCGTGTATGGAATTAGCAAGGAATAAATAGAAACAAAGAAGAGCTATTTCCATTAACCTTCTTATACAATGGTCTGTCTCAGAATCCAAACTAAGACCATACCAAAGTGTAGTGAGGTAAATTTCAAGCATCAAGACACAAGAAAAGGCTCCTAAAAGCTTTCATAAAGGAAAAACAAACACACAAACCAACAGAAAAGAAAAGAACATTTGATTTATCAATAGCAACCTTAGGATCTAGGAAAGCACATTGTAAATAATGAGAAAGTATTTTCTTCCTAGGTTTAGATTTAATGCAGGATTATAGTTATCCATGGAAATACATGGTCGCCATCTGAGATTTGAGCATGGAACTTACCTCAAGGCCCTGTGTTAATTTCTGAGAGATAGCAGAGGTTTTAGGGGGCAGCACCTGATGGGGCATCTTTGGGCCATTGGAACCATGTGTGTGACCTGGTCCTTTCTTCTTCCTTTCACTTGTTTCTTGGCCTGAAATGAATGGCTTTGTGTCACCACATGCTGCCTGAGGTTTACCTCACCTCAGGCCCAAAAGTAATGGAACCAATTAATCATGGACTAAACTATCCAAAGCAATGAGCCAAAATATCGCCTTCTGTAGCCATACTTTTGGCTACTTTATTCGGTTCTTTTTCCTACCTCCCTACATAACCCCTACCCCTTCCAACCCCCCAAAACTAGGTAGCAGAGAAAGAAGGTTGGGGTAAGGGGGCATTGATCCTGTTAGACTACTTCTTGATGATTAAGTTCCTTGGGGTGTCAAGTTCCTTGGAGCACGTTTGATTTTTCTGTCAGGATATCTCCAACCAGCAACTAGCAACCAACAATCCAATAACAAACAGCAAGGGCAACAGGGCTCTGGCATTCTATACCGTCTAAAGAATCCCCAGAATTCCAAACATCAACCATCCTCAGATGGCAAAATGGCACTCCTGCCCGAGAATGATACAAATCATAGTTAGCTGCCTTGGAGAATCGGAAGCATTCCCATAACCCACACCTGGGATTAAAACAAAAACACACTCACATACCATTTCTGTGTTTTAAAGAAACCAAAATTCCCACTACGGCCTTTCTCTTTATAAATTACTTCAGGGAGTTATCACAGTAGTGAGAGGCTAACTGACGCACTACCGCATAGGCCAGAACTCAATGAGCGTATGCCTTCCCTAGTCTCCTTTTAGAAGAAACTGAAAGTGAAGCAAGGAATAAATGGTGGTAGATAAAGAGTGAACCAAGGATATACAAAGAGTGACCAGGCTGAAGGAGCCGTCTAAGAGAGTGGGAGCCGTGGGATGTTGGAAGATTGTGTTATCTCAAAAGCTGGTAGAGCGACAGGCCTAAAGATGCAGCTCAGGCAGCCAAGGGAAAAGGTAGCCTAGACGGCATCCAAAGGATGGGGGCGGGGGGGGGGGACTCAACAGTGAGGGCTCCAGGAACAACAACAACAAAAACAACAACAACAACAACAAAATCATTATTACTAGTATCATAATAGTACTACATAAAGTGCCTATGAACTTCAGCAGGAGTATGTATTTATAAACAAAAGGAGGCATGATTCTATTGAGCAGAGTCATGTTTTCATACTTAGAGCAACGTCAACATAGATTCTTGGCTTAGTAAAATCAAGTCTATGTTGGAATGTTGAGGAAAAGGACACAGGACAGGAGGAAACGACTGCGAGCTGAAGCCTTATGCAGAAGGCGATGAAGGCAGGGAACGTCTGAAACAATTGAGGCAAGAATCATCAATCTGTGTAAAATATGGTGCCTAGAGGAAGCAAATAGAGAGTTAGAGGCAGGCTGCTTCCGAGGGGGAAATGAAGCATGGTTGTTCTTGATAACCTTTCAAGAACTGCCCGGTTAGACTTGTAAACTCTCCAACCTGCATCTCCTTAAAGAAGTCATTACATTTTTTATTGAATAGAAAGTTGGAAGTGCTGGACAATATCTGCTTTGTAGTGAGAGTGACAAATAGAAGGAGGGGAGATGCTGGGCCGGGTGGCTAGCCAGGGCAGAGAGCAGCATTGCTCCACGGAACACACAGCTTGTCTCAGGACGAAGGAGTGCCAGACATGAGTGGATCTCCTAAAATCCAAACCATTATGGCTCTATCCTTTTCGATGTGTTCTGTTTTCTGAGACAGGGTCTCCTATAGCCCAAGCTAGCCTCATATTTACTCTAAGGCTGAAGGCAGTCTTGAATTTCTGATCCTGTTGCAAGTGCTGGGGTTACAGGTATGTTTCATATGGCTTTTGTTTCTTCAAGGCAGTGCTGAAGATGGACCACAGGGCATTGTGTGTGCTAGGCAAGCACTCTAACAACCGAGCTTTGCTCCCGGCTTCATTATGACACGTTGACACTTAGTTTTCTGCTGACAGGTTTGAAGGACGATGGCAAATCATCACTTCCACCCTAATGGCCTGTGCTGTGGAAGATACTGCCAATGCAGCACATCCATGCTCCCTACAATTCCTCATGTCCATCAAGGACACAAAGGCACATTAAACTTCTCTAAGGTAGTCTCTGAAGGTCAGATAACTAGATAGCAGTGTCTTCCCGTTCCTAGTTCGCAGGCCCATGCTCCTGTTGCAGTTTGAGCCCTCTGAAATGCAAATGTCAAGACGTGAACAAATGAGCATACATTTATTAGGAGAAATGCTGGGAGGGAAAATGGAGAGGAGGCTTGGAGAGCCATCAGACTTCGTTACAAGTTTACCACCAGTGAGAAAGGGGAGTAGGTCTGCATGCAGTCCTAATCAAGGATGGGTGAGGCCTCTTTGGTGGCCTATGCTTCCCATGAGTGAACCCAGCTCAGTCATGAACATGCTCACTGGGAAGCCTGGCTTTGGACCAAACATGGTGGAACACTGCAGAGCACAGAAACTGGGCTCTTTGTCAACTGTACTCCCTGTGGTTGGAGTTCTGTGGCTCCTGGACAGCCACGTTCCACCTAGGGAAAGAGAAAGTGTTGAAGAAGATTTCATACTGGACTATGGTGGTGCAGAAGAATCAAGAGTGGCTAAGTCCAGACCTCAAGAAACAGCAGACAGGCTGGTACAGTTGGTCAGCTGCCTCTTATCAGGATCATGGTGGCCTATGGGCAGCTATGGAGAAGGAGGGTAGGGTGCAGACTTTATTCACCTGAACCCAACAGTGAGGTTAATGGAAGGAATCAGAAACAAAGCTTTAAGGCAGAAAACTCAGTGTGTGGGAGGATGCATCTTCTAATCCCAACTCTAGGAAGGTGAACATAGGAGGATTCTTAGGGCTCAATGGCTACCCACTCTAGAATACGTGGTGAGCTTCAGATCACTGAGAGACTGTGTTTCAAAAAATAAGGTGAGGGCCAAAGAGATGGCTCAATGGTTAAGAACACTGGCTGCTTTTTCCAGTTCAATCTCTAGTATTTATGTGGTGGCTCAAAACCAGCTTCAACTCCAGTCCCCAAAGCATCTGATGCCCTCTTCTAGCTTTCATCAGCACTAGATATGCACATAGTACCTAGATGGACACAGTACTTAGATATATATGCAGGCAAGACACATCATACACATAAACAAATAATTTAAAATTTTTAATTAAAAAAAAAAACTCAACAAGGTGGGTAGCTCCTGCAGAATAGTGCTTGAGATTGTCCCCCACCCTGTGTATGCATGTGCACATTCATGCAATTGCACACTATAAGCATGCACATATATATGACTCTAGTGCTAATGAGAGGCGGCTGTGTCCACGGGAGCTAATAGGCACACAGCCCTTGAAGTGCTGATGAAGTGATGATACAGCATCCTTTTTTCCTTCAATGGCTTAGATGAACCTGTTTTAATCAGCAATTATAATTACATTAATAGCTACAATTAGCTGCTAAACTGACAAAAAATCATTAGCCCACTAAGTATTTGTTCTTATGCAGTAAATACCTGAGTTATATACCCAGAATATACACTAAAAAGGCAAATGTGATGGTACACATCTATAATCCCACACACACACACACACACACACACACACACACACACACCCCACCACCACCACCCACCACCATCACCAACAACAACAACTGAGTTTGGTATCCAGAATCTACACTAAAAAGCCAAATTTGATAATACAAACCTGTAATCCCAATATATGTGTACGTGTGTGTGTGTGTGTGTGTGTGTGTGTGTGTGTATGTACATACACACATATACATACGAATATAATTCTTGACCTTGAAGTATTTACAACAAAGTTTTACTTAGCCATACCAATTTCATCCAGTGTATGTGATGTAACTCTTTCCCCCTCCATCTCATTCACTTAAGGCATTTGCACAAAATGTCTGTAAAATCAGTTACTTCGACTAGTATCCCTCTAGAGAAACAGACAGGCTTCCTATGTTGGACGCTACAGTTCTAGGCTCTAGTTAACACTTTGCCACAAATCAGCATGTAAATTCACTTGTGGCATGGGGTCTGGAGTCCCCTCCCCCACTGTATAAATACTTAGATTAATACAAGTCATCTGTTTGGTATTACTTTTTAAGGGAGATGTGGACAACCATCTATTCGCCTCCTATTAGGGCACCAATGACAGACCAAAGAAAGAGTAGCCGAGTCCATTCTGGGAAACCAACACATTTATTATGCTTTCTTATAGGAATGTGGGAGACACTAAAAGAGCTACATTATTGAGAGTTCCACCCCAGCATCGTGACCACATGATGAAAGCTGCATTACTGGAGTCGCATCTTTAGTTAACCTATTGCCTACATACCTACATGCTTCCCAAGAGCATGGTGGCAGGAAGAAGTGGGTGGGGTGACTCTATCCCTTCTTCTTCTAGAGAGTATCAATAACTTCCTTACCATAGGCCTACCTATCATTGTGATGTCCCATTAATTGCAATGTCATGACCACTGGGCAAAGCGATGTTATAGATAACCACAGCAATCCCTGCTCTGTGGTAACTATGGCCATGTAATAGCCAAAGAAAACCATCATTGATTCCAACTAGGATAAAGATACACCTGTTACAGTTGATTCCTGTTAAAGGTTAGTGCCATCAAAAGGGTTGTCAAAACCCAAGAGAGTGAATGGCAATCCTGAAAAATTTCTAAAACACCGAAGACCTTCTGTCCTCTCACTCAATCCACTGTCAGCTGTATGCTTCCCTACTTCTATACCTGAATATCTGAGGCATCAGTAGCACAAAGATGATTCAAAGTCAGTTCCTAAAACTTCACTCTGCCTTAGTAAGAATTTGTTACCCACTTGTTGTGGTAGAAATATTAGACTCTTGAGGGCTTTTCTACCCCAGCTAGTTCCAAAATAATTGAGACAGAGACTTTGTAGAGTTATAAAAGCTCCAAGGCACAGTAGCTGGGCAGTTACCAACCCTCTAAGCTATTTCTCAGCTATGCACCTCAAGTTACGTTCCATAATTGTTTCTGCTTGGGCTGCTTGTGTTTCATCAGGCCAGCCCTCATGGCCACGTGCTCATGGCCACGTGCTCATGGCCACGTGCTTATGGTCCATGGTGACTCCTTCTCTCCAGCTTCTTCTCCTGCTTCTCTCTGACCTCTTGGTCCCCATTTGACCCCAAGCCTGGGAACTCAAGTTCTGCCTACTTCTCTTCTGCCTGGCTAGAGGCTGTCAGCACCTTTATTTAACCAGTCAGAGAATATTGGTAAGCAAAGTTTACACATCACTTAGTGTCTGTGAGAATGCACTCATCTTGGGTGGCAAGCAGATTTTGGGGGGCCAGTACTTAGCATTAGAATGCCTACCACCAGACCAACACCCACTCAACTGATAAGGAGACTATCCCAGAGAAGTTATCTGAGGTTGCACCATGAGTCATAGGGCCATATCAGAACATGGACACTTGGCTTCATCTGCACTTTTGTTTCTGATCATCGTTGCAGCTGGTCCAGCATCATGCTGCCAGGAGTAGTCTCCACCAAATCCCAGCTCTAGTGATCTATCTGAGGACTTGGCAGGAGAGCTACCCTTGTCATCAGCTTTCTAAAATGAAGTCCAAACGGCTCTGCTATTGATTATTAAATGGCATCATATGCTGATTCTTTTTAGAAAAAAACCACCTATTGAATATAAAAACAAGGGAAGGATTTAATGTCTCCCTGCACAGCTATAATCCCAGCCACAAAAGAAGCTGGGGAAGAAAGCTATTGAATTCAGTACCAGTCTGGGTTGCATAGTGAGACTCCGTCTCAAAAAGAAAAATGAAATACACACACACACACACACACACACACACACACACACACACACACACATATGTAAAACAAAAAACTGGAGGTCGACCAGATGGTTCACTGGGTTAAAGTACTTGCCATACAAGTTTTGTAACCTGGCTGTGATGCCCAGAATCTACACTAAAAAGCCAGATGTGATGGTACACATCTGTCATCCCAACACTTCTATGATGAGACTGGGAAGTGGAGAAGGAGAATCTCCTGAGGGCTCATGGGCTAGAGCACGCAGCAGCAGAAACAAGAAACATTCCCACTTCAACAAGGGGGACGGAAAGGTCCACTCCAGAAAAATTGCCCCATGACATCCACAAGACACACTGGGACACATGTGCATCTGCAGTCACCCCCTACACCTCATTCTAAGAATTATTTTAAAAATTCGTTTAGAAAAGAAAAAGTATTTGCACTAGCTGGGCAACCATAGCAAAACCCTTAGCATATGGCTCTGTCCATTTGTAGAAATTAATTCTGCTTGCAAAGGTAGCAGGAAGGTCAACTAAAAATGAAAAGAACTCTCCAAATGACAAACACTCAGAACTCATTACTGCCATGCTAACCAGCCCCACATCCAAATGCCCCACCACTTGAAGGGCTGGGTGTGTATTAGGTCCCTGGCCCACATCCTTTCCCTAGCAGCAATACACGTCTCAGGAACTTACTTGGTGGACCACATCCCATCATGTGCACACACAAACCACACTGGAAGTTCAAGTGCTTCCCTCCTCTGGGAACAGCTGCATAATGTCTCATTTGGAGTATGTTTCTAACTTCATTGTAACAAAAAGTGATTGCATTAATAATGTGTTGCCTTGAGGGGATGATTCAGAATTTGTGGGAAAAGTGGTGGTGCACTGGGCTGTTTGTCTAAAGACTTTTAAAAACAAGAAAGAAACTGGCAGAAACCCAGATCCCAATGATACCACATCATTCTAACCATGAAATACAAGAAAATTTAATACATGCCTTTTAATTATTATTTTCTCAAATTGCTAAATCCTAATATTGTCTATTGTTAACCTTAGCTCTATTAATTTGAGCATATTTATGAGAATATACAGAATCATGTTATATTTCTACTGATATTTATTTATAATGTATTTAGGTTACATTCCTATGTATATTTATCCAAGTGTGTGTGTGTGTCTGTGTGTGTGTGTGTGTGTGTGTGTGTGTGTGTGTGTGTGTGTGTATAAAGCATTGATCTCACAAGTAAATTTCAGGAGGAAATTGGCAAACCAAGTAACATTTTACTTTAGGGATTACTGTAACACTCGACATGTCAATTTTTCCCTAAAAATATATTTACCATGTCCAGCATGCATGTGTACACACACATGCATACCTATACATACACATACACCTTAATGTAACATTCCTCTTCATGGGTTACACACTTGCCTCCCATATAAGCCCTCTCACTTGAAAGCTTTCACATATGTTCTCACACGTTTGCAGTCACAGAAGCCCTCAAATATCACGTATCGTCGAAATTATTTTTGCTTGTTTATTCCAAGATAGACCCTTGCTATGTAGCTCATGCTGAGATGAAACTCAGTATGTCCTCCAATCTAGCCTGAAAACTCTGTAGCTCAGGCTAGCCTGGAGCTCACCATCCTCTCACGTCAGCCTTCTGGGTGATAGTTTTACAGGCTGGCTCTGTCAAGCCTTCAGTAAAATAGACTTCAAAGTAGAAAATCCAGCAGAGAGGTGTTAGGTAAGGAGGGATGCTCTCTATATGTATTGCTTGTGATGATTCAAGTGAGGAAATGTACCCCCTCTTTCCCATCTGTTCATGTGTTCTGTCACATAAATGGTGCTTGTCAGCATCGATGAATAAACTCTCTATTCTTTGAGTTCTAATCTCATGCTGTGGTTACTTGTTCTGCTGCCCGAATGGTTCCACCTTGGCCACTGGGATTGTTTCAGCTTGGCTCATGTCTCCTCTCTAGACTCATCTCAGAATGAGTTCAGGCTTCAGGGACAGTATTTTCTTTGGCTTTGCAGAATAGAAAATGCCTTATCCATAGATGTCATTGGGCTGGAAGCTAAAAGTCCAGACTGTACCTCTGCCTTAACAAAAATTGTATGTGGGTTTGCACAATGAACAGCCTTTTTCTTAGCACTTAGCGCTACACTTTACAGTAATATCATTCGCATCAACTTTTAGACATTTCTCCTGGCCCAAGTTTGGAAAACCTTTCACAGCCCTGCTCCTTCCTGAATATCAGCCACACTTCTCAGTTTCTACAAATCTGTCAATTCTGGCCACCTACTCCCACCTTGTCCAGGCGGGGCAATGCTACGGGAGGTATGATCCCCACAGAAGATGAAGTAGTGCCAACCTGGGCTTGCAGACAGAATATTTCATTTCTAAGCTTCAGGTTCAACTTTTTTCATATATGTTGGTGTTTTTCTTTCTTTCTGTGTGATGGTGTTGGATCCCTTAGAGCTGCCATGTCAGTGCTCAGAATTGAACCTGGGTCCTCCAGAAGAACAGTCAGTGCTCTTAACCGCTGAGCCATTTCTCTAGCACCCTCACCATTTGTTTAATGGAGATGACAATAGCATATCTCCTATGAGGTTATTTTATAAATAACTTTTACCACAGAGCCAATGCTTTATTGACCATGGCTACTATTTTTTTTCTTTAGTCCATTCTTGTTAGACTTGATTGGACTAGCAGAGTAACAAGCATCCTATGTCAAAAGTGGCATAGGCTGGCCTGGGGGAGAGAGCTCAATTTGTAGAGTACGTGCCTAGCATGAGTGAAGTCCTTGGTTTGAGATCTAACACTGAATAGACTAGGCATTTTGTTTATAGTCTTAGCATTTGAGTGGTGGAGGCAGGAGGATTACGAGTTCAAGGCCACCAACAGTGGAAATGTCTCAGAAACCCTGACGGCAGAAGCAAGGCCCAGAAGAAAGTGATACCTGGAAGATGAGTTCCAGGCAAGCTCTGTGGTTTGGCTTTTCTGAACTCTTCATTCTACAAACCTAATTAGACTATCAGGTCAGATTTATTCAGTTTACTGTGTTCATTGGTTCCTTCTGACTTCTGAACATATTTGTATGTTTGTCTTTGTACCACCGAGAGTTCAGGAATAATGAGTCTAGGTATCTCCAACAGAGGGAATTCAATATAGGGAGCTTGTTACACAGGCAGAGAAAGAAAAGTGAACGAGTGACGGGGGAGGAGGAGTAGCAGGGGTGTTAGTGCCAGCTTAGGAAAACAGGAGGATAGCAGTTACCAAAGCCCAGGATTTGGGACCATCTCTTGGAAGCTGAAGTTACAGTAAGTTCAGGGATGAATGTGAGAAGAGGAAGGCTATCCTACAAAACTGGAGCTACAGAGAGATGCACCCAAGCCAACAAGGTGCCCCGGAGAAGCCCTGTGACTTCCTTCCTACTCCTGGCAGTCATTGAACCGTTGAACCAGTGGCATCCCTTGGCCAAGCTACCTGGCAGCCAGAGGGCAACAGAGCCTGAGGAATGGAGCTTTCTTCAGAGTGGAGTGAGGAGTGCAGGGCATAGAGCAGCAAGCCTCCCCATAGAAGGAGTGAGCACACATTGCTCTCAAGAGATGGTCAGGGCATGATTCTTGTGACAGGCATTGTGGCCTCTGCAGTAGGAGCCTCTTTTTTAAAGGTAAGAACTCTAAGAGGGAATTTCGGAGTGAAATTCAAGAGATCAGGCTGAAAAGGAAAAGGAATAGCTTTAAACTCGTAGAACTTTGTAACTCATAAGCTACTACCAGGTGGCTCAGCAAAGCCCCCTTTTTTAGTGATATTTCAGAAAATCTTGGTAATCAGTACACAGTCTACTTACTCTCCAGGATCTGGAGGGACTGGTTATGGGTGGCTGTCTGTGAGATGAGGTAGATAACCACAATTGACAAGGACTCCCTTTTGCATCCTTCATCTCAAGAACATTTTAAATAGTGTTCAAATAAATGTTTGCAAATGGCCCTTGTAGTGAGGGAGTCTGCGTTTTGCTATTTTACATAGCACCTCTATGACATTGTATAAAGTCATTCAAGTATATCATTGTGTGTCAACGGAAATAGCGAAGCAATGGAAAATCAGAGGTAGCTCTTACATGGGACCCACGTGTAGAATGTTGCTAGGTGACACAGCTTTTGCTTCATGGCACAAAGGTAGATTTTAAGAAGGTGGGTCAAGTCTAACATTTTGCTATTGCTGGACTACGACACTGGTGAAACTCCTTCCCAGCCTCCTGTTTATGCCTCACACTTGTGGAGTTGTCTGGGCCTCACTCGTTTCAAGGACTTCATCCACGGTGTGCTTATTTCTAAAGCAGTCATTGCAAGAGCTGTGGCCTCTCTGACAAACAAGCTGACTGGATGTCAGGTTGAACATATCCTTGGATGTTGGTGGCACCCAGCATTACACATCTTTGAACAAATTTCCTGGTTTGTAACATGCTTGCTGAGGGTCACACATCTCTCTGCTGAGGTAAGAGTCCCTTTGTAGAGATGGTCTCCTTCCTGTGCGATCTAGGAGGAATTCCAGCCACATGGCTATAGGTCGTGCTTGATTTAGAAGAAGTCAAGAAGACTTTCTTTTTCTCTGTACTTATTATCTCACTGGGCCTGGACCATGGAGGCCAAGGCCCTTCTTTCTCTGATATGCTTGGTGTGTAGACTTAGGTACTGTTTGATTGCCTTCTGGGTCAATGTTAACCCTCTTTCCCCAGATGCACACAGGGATGAACCATGGCAGCCATGTTTATAGCACTTGACTCCACCCTCCATGGCCTGAGGCACAGTCGTCTGTCAAATGGTGCACTCATTATTTGTTTCCAATTTCTTTCTTTCTTATATATTACATCCTAAGCACACTTTCCCTTCACATGGCATACTAAATTGCAAGTAGACTAAGAGCGTACCTGCAAATAAAGGCTGGGTGAGATAACCCAGTAGGAGGAAAAGGGTACTAAAAGCAGGCAAAAGCATCATAAACAGGGACCACTCCCACTGTTAGGAGTCCCACAGGAGCACCTAGCTATGCTACTATAACATATAAGCAGAGGACCTAGCTCAAACCTATAAGGCTCCATGATTGTCACTTCAGTCTCTGTGAATCTCTATGACCCCAGGTTAGTTGATTCTGTGTGTGTTCTTATGGTGTTCTTGACCCCTCTGGCTCACATAATCCTACACACACACACACACACACACACACACACACACACACACACACACACACACACACACACCTTTTCAAAGGATTCTGGAGCTCTGCCCAATGGTTGGCCAGCGTATTGTAGAACAGAAAGGAGCTGCTCAGAAGCTGGAGTGGGGTCAAGTCATGTACAACCTGAAAATGAGACCACCACTCCGTCCCCTTCCCTGGGGCCTGTATGTCCCTGGGTACCTAGTACTACTCCCCTACCTTTGCCCATGCCAGAAAATGTCATGTAGTCAAGGGTCAGGTTAAACTTCCTCTCTCCTTCTAAGGTCATATCCAACAATGTCATAAGGCATTCTTAGCACCTTGGCCTCAGCAATGATGTACACTCACCCCAAAAGTCTCTACCAACCTCGAAAGGTTTAAATAGTCTTTGTTTCCCCAATTAAATGATCCTCCTGAGAGTCTATTTTCTATTCTGTTCTCATCGCACTCACTGCCCTATGAGGTCTTCATCTCCTTCTTTCCCTCTCTGGATCCACCAACTGGTGGTGTCAGTGATCAGACCAATCATACAGTGAAGAGCCCGGAATAACATTTGGGTCACTGTGGGTCACTGCATCTATTCCTATCAGTTGCTGAAAGAAGCCTCTGTGATGACAGTTATGGTAGGCTCCTGCCTAAAAGTGTAGGAGAATATCGTTAGAAATCATTTCGTTGACTTTTTTTTTCCAGGTTGTGTTTGGTTCTATCCTAAATCTCTGGGCTATCCAAGGCTCTGTCTTCTGGTTCTCCAGGCAGTGTTGGGGTGGGGGTGGGGATGGGGTGGCTCCTTCTTGTGGCATGGGTCTTAAGCTGGACCAGTCATTGGTTGGCCAGTCCCATCATGTGTTCAGTGTTAATTGGGCCTTTTCTTCCTGCAGTGATTTTGGAATTGAGGCATTGCTTACTATTCACAGTAGTCTTATGCCTTGAACCAAGGGGCTGTAAGATGCAAGCAGCCACTTTGAATAAGGGTATGGATTTAAAGAGTCATTACTTAAAAAGAGAAGACTAGACAAATGAAGTATGCTAAAGCGAGGTTGAAGAAATAGGGGGCTAACTTTTTATCTGCATCTGTTTATCTACCCTTGCTCCAATCTGCTGACCAACTGCTTACTCCTTCTCCTCCTCCTCCTCCCCCCCCTCCTCCTCCTCCCCCTCCTCCTCCTCCTTCTCCTCTTCCTCCTCCTCCTCCTCCTCCTCCTGCTCCTCTTCTCCTCCTCCTCTTCTCCTCCTCCTCCTCCTCCTCCTCCTCCTCCTCCTCCTCCTCTTCTTCTTCTTCTTCTTCTTCTTCTTCTTCTTCTTCTTCTTCTTCTTCTTCTTCTTCTTCTGTAGTTGTAGTAGTAGTAGTAGTAACAATCTTATTTTACTTGATTCAGTGCACCCAGGATCCAGGTTCATCTAAGCTGGCATGGATTCCCAAATGACAGGTTTTCACTTTCCTTTTCAGGTTGACTAGTGTCCTATGTCACTTTATCTTGTAGTATTGGGCTTAAACCCAGAGCCTGTGTGTGTTAGGCAAGTGCTGTACCACTGAGCTATTCCCCTAAGCCTAGCTTTTTTAGGTGGAGGAGTCTCATACTATGTAGCCCAGGCTAGCCTTGAGTTTATATTGGGATTACAGGCACGTGCTCTGGTGCCCAGCTTAAATGAACGTTTTATTTGTTCATTGATCTGAGGGATAGGCACATAGATTCCAAATCCTGACTCTTATGGAAAGTGCTGCAATAAACATGAGAGTGCAATTTTTAATTAGTACTGTTTTCCATTACTTTGGATATATATCGACCCAGATGTGGGAGTACAGGATTTAAACAAAATAGTAACCCCCAAACAAAACAAAACAAAACAAAAAAACCCCACCTCCATTGATTTTTGTTTGTTTGTGTTTTGAGATAGGGCTTCTTTGTGTAGCCCTAGCTGTCCTGGAACTCACTCTGTAGACCAGGCTGGCCTGACCTCATAGAGATCAGCCTGCCTCTGCCTCCCAAGTGCTGGAATTACAATTGTTCATTAAACAAGTTAGAAGAACCTCTATGCTATATCATAGTGACATCCTGATTATATTGTTCTTCTTCTTTTTTTTTTTCCAAATCCACAGCACTTGCTATCTTTAGTATTTTTGCTGACAATCCTTACTGGGGTGAAGATCTAGCTCATTTTGGTTTTAACGTGTATTTCTCTGCGAATTTGAGATAGTACGTGTTTAAAAATTATTTATTTTAGCCAGGTGCGGTGTCACACACATCACTCTGGAGGCAGAGGCCAAAGCTCTGTAAGTTTCCGGCCAGTCTGATCTACATAGTGAGACTATATCGCGAAAAGAAAATCATTTTATTTTTATTAGTTAAATTTATCTTTAACTGATGCACAAGACCACAAAAAGTCTATATGTTTATGGAATACTGTGCTGTACCTTGATATATATAACACTGTTTATTGTTTTAGTCAGGTTAACAATTTTTTTCTGAGCTTGAAGTATTTACTTTATAGCTGTTGCTTCCAGTCACCGTGCTGTTTCTCCCCAGCTGGAGTTGAGAACCCATACTTTTTCCCAGAATTCCCTCTTCAGAACCTGGTATCTACCCAAATTGATACACTAAAACTGCAAAAGTTTTAGATAACATTGAAATGTTTCCTAAAAATTTGCTAATGTCTATTCTTCTACCAGATAGCTTCTTTGAAAAAGTAGCTTGAAGAATGCAGCTCTGGATAATTTTACATATAATTATAAACAGTATAGTACATTTTAATTATATATTTACTTTTTCATCTTTCATTTACTGAAAATTTAATATATGTATATAGGGTGTCTTGATCATCTCATGTCCACCCCCAAATCTGCTCTTTCTCTCCCTAGCTCCAAACACTTCCCACCACATGCTCCACTAACATTTCAGTTCATGTCGCCTGCTCGAGTATTGTCGGTAACCACACCAGCAGTGAGCTCATGAGTGCAGTGGCCATGCCATGTGCAGAAGTCAGCGTTTGACAGCACTCCTTCCTTTCCTTCAGCTCCCACACTCTTCCTGACCCTTCTTCTGAGATGTTCCCTGAGCCTACACGGGATTGATACAGTTGTTCGATTTAGGGCTGAGCACTCTATGGTCATTTAGTCTCACACTTTGGCCAATTATTAGTCCGTGCACTAACTGCTGCCGGCTCTACAAGAAGTGTCTCTGGCCAAAGTTGAGAGCACTGCTAATCTATGGACACACACACACACACACACACACACACACACACACACACACATACACACACACTTAGAAGATAGTTGGACAACATCTCCATTTAGCAAAACAACAGTTGCAGGTTGGTTTCCCAGTTGGGCTTATTACTTCCCCTCTAGGGTGTTTGTTGTTGTTGTTGTTAGTTTTTTGTTTTGTTTTGGTTTGGTTTGGTTGGTTGGTTGGTTAGTTTTTATTTTTATTTTTATTTTTTTGTTTTTGAGACAAGGTTTCTCTGTGTAACAGCACTGACTGTCCTAGACTTGTTTTGTAGACCAGGCTGGCCTCAAACCCACAGAGATCCACCTGCCTCTGCCTCTGCCTCCCAAGTGCTAAGATTAAAGGTGTGTGCCAACACCACCTGGCCCCCTCTAGGGGTGTTTTTAAATTATGAAGAAGGATTACAGAGTAGATAGCATTTTGCAACTTTTTTTTTTTTAGCCAATTTTTTTTTTTATTAATTTCTTCTTGTTACATCTCAATGTTTATCCCATCCCTTGTATCCTCCCATTCCTCCCCCCCCCCATTTTCCCATTATTCCCCTCCCCTATGACTATTCCTGAGAGGGATTACCTCCCCCTATATATTCTCATAGGGTATCAAGTCTCTTCTTGGCTACCTGCTGTCCTTCCTCTGAGTGCCACCAGGTCTCCCCCTCCAGGGGACATGGTCAAATGTGAGGCACCATAGTACGTGAGAAAGTCATATCACACTCTCCACTCAACTGTGGAGAATATTCTGGCCCTTGGCTAGATCTGGGAAGGGGTTTAAAGTTTACCTCCTGTATTGTCCTTGGCTGGTGCCTTAGTTTGAGCGGGAACCCTGGGCCCAAATCTGCCTATCATATTGTTCTACTTGTGGATTTCTAGGACCCTCTGTACCCTTTTATTTTGCTATTCTCCCATGTGTCTCTCATTTAGAGTCCCAATAGGATGCCTTCCCCTCTGTCCCAGTTTCCTGGTAAGTGAAGGCTTTCGTGGGACATGCCCCTTGGGCTAGTATGCAGATATAAGTGAGTATATACCATTTGATTCTTTCTGCTTCTGGGTTAACTCACTCATTATGATCATTTCTAGCTCAATCCATTTATCCACAAATTTCGGGAATTCCTTGTTTTTAATAGCTGAGTAGTATTCCATAGTGTATATGTACCACAGTTTCTTTATCCATTCTTCTACTGAGGGACACTTAGGCTGTTTCCGTGTTCTGGCTATTATGAATAAGGCTGCTATGAACATGGTTGAGCAAATTTTCTTGTTGTGTGCTGGAGCATCTTCTGGGTATATTCCAAGGAGTGGAATAGCTGGGTCTTTTTTTTGTTGTTTTGTTGTTTTTTTTTTTTTTTTTTTTTTTTTTTCGAGACAGGGTTTCTCTGTGTAGCCTTGGCCATCATGGACTCGCTTTGTAGACCAGGCTGGCCTCGAACTCACAGCGATCCGCCTGCCTCTGCCTCCCGAGTGCTGGGATTAAAGGCGTGCGCCACCACGCCCGGCTGAATAGCTGGGTCTTGAGGAAGCCCTATTCCCATTTTTCTGAGATAGCACCAGATAGATTTCCAAAGTGGCTGTACTAGTTTGCATTCCCACCAGCAATGAAGGAATGTTCCTCTCTCCCCACATCCTCGCCAGCATGTGGTGTCGCTTGAATTTTTGATCTTAGCCATTCTGATGGGTATAAGATGGAATCTCAGAGTTGTTTTGATTTGCATTTCCCTGATGACTAAGGAGGTTGAGCATTTCTTTAAGTGTTTCTCAGCCATTTGATACTCCTCTGTTGAGAATTCTCTGTTTAGTTCCAAGCCCCATTTCTCAATTGGGTTATTCGGTTTGGTGGTGTTTAATTTCTTGAGTTCTTTATATATTTTGGATATTAGACCTTTGTCAGATGTAGGGTTGGTGAAGATCTTTTCCCAGTCTGTAGGCTGTCGCTTTGTTCTCTTGACAGTGTCTCCTGCCTTACAGAAGCTTCTCAGCCTCATGAGGTCCCATTTATTAATGGTTGACATTAAGGCCTGGGCCGTTGGTGTTCTGTTCAGGAAGTTGTCTCCTGTGCCAATATGCTCCAGGCTCTTTCCCACTTTTTCCTCTAAGTGGCTTAGTGTCTCTGGTTTTATGTTGAGGTCTTTAATCCACTTGGATTTGAGTTTTGTGCAAGGTGACAAATATGGGTCCAGTTTCATTTTTTTACACATAGACCTCCAGTTAGACCAGCACCATTTGTTGAAGATGCTATCCTTTTTCCATTGAATGGATTTGGCTTCTTTGTCAAAAATCAAGTGACCATATGTGTGCGGATTCATATCTGGGTCTTCGATTCGATTCCACTGATCAACCAGCCTGTTGCTGTGCCAGTACCATGCTGTTTTAATTACTATTGCTTTATAGTACAGTTTGAGATCAGGTATGGAGAGTCCTCCGGAGCACCTTTTATTGTACAAGATTGTTTTAGCTATTCTGGGTTTTTTGTTTTTCCATATGAAGTTCAGAATTGAACTTTCAATGTCTTTAAAATATTGTGTAGGTTTGATAGGGATTGCATTGAATCTGTAGATTGCTTTGGTAGGATGGCCATTTTTACTATGTTAATTCTCCTGATCCATGAGCAGGAAGATCATGGCCATCTTCTCAGGTCATCTTCAATCTCTTTCTTCAGAGTTTTGAAATTTTTTTCATACAAGTCCTTCACTTGCTTAGTTAGGGTAACTCCTAGATATTTTATATTGCTTGTGGCTAATGTGAAGGGTGTGGTTTTCCTAATTTCTTCCTCTGCAAGCTTGTCATTTGTGTATAGGAAGGCTACAGACTTTTTTGAGTTAATTTTGTATCCAGCCAATTTGCTGAAGGTGTTTATCAGCTTTAGGAGTTCTCTGGTGGAATTTTGAGGGTCACTTATGTACACTATTATATCATCTGCAAATAGGGATAATTTGACTTCCTCCTTTCCCATTTGGATACCCTTGATCTCCTTTTGTCGTCTTATTGCTCTGGCTAGAACTTCGAGTACTATATTGAAGAGATATGGAGAGAGTGGGCAGCCTTGCCTTGTTCCCGATTTTAGAGGAATTTCCTTGAGTATCTCACCATTTACTTTGATTTTGGCTATTGGCTTGCTGTATATAGCCTTTATTATGTTGAGGAAAGTGCCTTGTATGCATTTTGCAACTTTTAAAAAGTTAATTGCTTGTCTTGGGTCTTAGGTAACTTGCATGTTTTTATCTGTCAGAAACAACAGAGATGCAACATTAACATGCACCATTTACAGAATTCCTGGTTTGGTTCTGTGTTAGGGCTGGGCATTTACCGATTCTGAAGGCAATTCTTTGCTTGTTAGGAGTCTTGTATTGAGAAAAGATGGCTGTCTGATCTTACTGTTCTCACAAAGAGCCCCAAGAACTTAGCAATATGTTTTGACATGATAGCTCCTCTGTATGTATCTGTGCTTTGAACAAGATGCCAAGGGGTGGGCCCTAGATGTCCAGTGTATCCATGGATACACATCTAAATGTCCTAGGATTTTGTTGGTGTGCCCAGGCAACAAACACTGACTTTCATGGAGTTAAGCAAGAATAGTAATTAATTGGAAGAGTATTGTGGATCTCAGAGTCCAGAAGGCACAGTTGGATCATTCCCAGAGGGGAAGAGCACGAAGCAGGGGTTCTTGCCTGAACTCTCAGCAGGAACTTGTGGGTCTGTTCTACAGGGGGTACTGTTGGCTGACTCTGCTCCAATGGCCTTCTCTCCCAGGGTTCCTCCACAGGAGATTCAGCTTACAGCAATAGAAAGTGAGAGCTTGAGTCAGCAGCTTACTTCTCTAACCAGGGGATGTTAGATTCTGTTGATTGATGCCTGGAGCAGAGCCTGGGCAGTTCACCAATGGGAAAAGGAAAGGAACAGAGGCTGAAGCAACCCCAGGCAGTGTCCTGACTTCTGTTTTTGTTTTTCATTTCTGTATCTCCCTTGCCCTTAACTTCTATTAGGAATTTACTGAGGTTTTCTTTTTATTCGTTCTTCTTTTCCCCTCTCCCTTTTTTATTCTTTAATTAAAAAATATTTTTATACTTCTGTATTCTCTCTCTTTCTTTAATTATTTTCTTTCATGATTTCGTTCTTTCTTAAGCAAACACTGGATGTCATTGGCACAGAAAAAGCTGTAGAATTTGGGGCTAGAGAGCTGGTTCAGCATTTAAAAACACTTGCTGAGCTTGCAGAGGACCCAGGTTCAGTGTCCCAGTGCTCACATGGTGACTCATTATTGTCTGTAACTCCAAGTACAGGGAGTTGGATGGTGTCTTCTGGCCTCCTTGAAGCAGCAGGCACATATGTGCTATGCATACATATGTGCAGGCAAACACACACACGGTAAAAATAAATAATTTTAAAATGAAAACAAAGGAGTAGAGTTTTATAATGCTCAGCCTTCTTGTGTTATGTATTTTTTAATTCTCTTTGAGGGATAGCAAGCAGACAGTTTCACCCAGAAGGTCATACATCATGCACTAAAGAGTAGCCTTAGAGTTAAGTCTAAGTCAGTTTTTCTTATGCAACTCTCGCCATGTTTATTATTAACCCAAGTGGTAGTTTAAACATCATTGTTCCTTCTCTGATTTTAAAAGGTATATATATATATTTTTTTCAAGAAATAAAGCTTGTATACAATGAGACTTTGAAACAGCTTAGCATGGTCTTGCACATGTCTCTTCCCAGCACTTAAAAAGTAGACAAAGAGGATCAGGAATTCAAGGCCAGCCTCAGCTACACATTATGTTTGAGGTTAGCCTATGCTACATGGTACCTTTTCTCAAAAGAACAGCAACAATGGAAACATGTGACTTCAAAAGTGAAATTTCTTTTTATTCCCTTATCAGCCCCAATAATAGTGGTTAATGACTTAACCTATTGAGTCACACACACACACACACACACACACACATACACACACACACACACTGCACAGTTTTTCTCAATCAAAAGTGGAGGTGATAATACATTGTTTGCAGCAGCAGTCTTTTCTTCAGGTAAAGCTTAAAATGTGGTAAGAATTAGAATAGCAACCAAATAATGACGGTGTCTTAGTTAACTCTTCTACTGCTGTGAAGAGATAGCAAGAAGGCATTTATTTGCGAGCTTGCTTACGGTGTCAAAGGGTTAGCCCAGGATCCTCGGGGCAGGGAATATTGCAGTAGGTAGGCAGGCTGGCATGGCCGTAGAGCAGTAGCTGAGAACTTACATCTTATCCACAGACAGCAGGAAGAGAAAGTGGCCTGGAGTAGGTGTTTGAAACCTCAAAGAGCTCAACCCCAGTGACACAGCTCTTCCAACCAGGCCACACTTCCAGATCCTTCCTAAACAGCTCACCAGCTGAGAATCAAACAGTCAAATATGTGAGCCAATAGGACTCATTCTCATCCAAACCACCACAGATGGTAACATATAAAATCAGCCAGCAATGTTGCTTCTCTTAATATCATAATTATTTGTTCCTCTCAACAATCAATTTGGTTCCATCAATCCTGTTCTACAAATTTAAAAGAGCAACAACTTAGGATCGAGGTGAGTTACATATCTTGCTTGAGGTCATGTAAGCAGGGTTCAAATACAGCTGATGTCCCTGGATGATGCAGAAAAAGAGGCCAGACTATTTATTATATGTCTAAAAGTCTCTTTGTATTTAACTAGTTGGAACAAACTTTGAATCTGTCGGCTGAATCTGCCAACAAGTCTTTCTCAGATTGCGGCATACAAAAACTGGACAGATACGTGTTAAATGAATTTAAAAAAAGATATATTTCATTTACAAAACTTCTGTGCCAAGAAGTGTTCTGTGTATCTTACAAATATTAGTTAGTACATCATTTCCTGGCCGTCTCCCAACTCCAGCCTAACTTCCTTCCTTACTCATTCCAGGGCAGGAAGCATTGTAGTTTTCAATGTTCTTGACCTTTGGCCCCTGGATCCTGCTGTTTTAACATCCTATTAGCCAAGACATTGAGCATCCATTCTTACATTGGATTCTAGGGGGAAAGGCAAATAAATAGTTTTCCCTCTATGACCTGGCAAATGCATCTTTAGCTTTTGAAACTTCGCGACAGCTTTTTGTGTTAGCATGGATGGGAACGCCAGACCTCCTGAGGATTATCTCCACGACCTTCACATCAGGAAGTGTGCGGGCATCTTGGTTTATTTCTGCTTCTGATTATTTCCTTTAATAAGTGCTAAGTAGACTCCATCAGTTATTTCCAGTGCACGTCTCCAAATCACCCAGTAGCATGTGCTGACACGTCTGTCACTTGTTTTAAAGAAGAGGTTTCCGCCTCCTTATCTGCAGTGTGCCTGGGGGACACAGGCTAATTTCTACCCTGATAAATCAGTTTAGACTGGGAAAGAGTCCTAATGATGGAAAACTCAGTTATTTTGTCCCATCAATACTTGCCTGACGTCACATAGACACGGCAGACGACCTAGTAAAAGACTACACTTTCATTTGCAGTGTCATTGTAATCATCACAGAAAGAAACAGATATGCTGCTGGGGTTTGGATAAGTTTCCCTAAAGACCCCACATATCAGAGGCCTGGTTGGCAACCTTTATTTATCAGATAGGGTCTAGGATATTTAAAACACCGAGGATGTGGTTTTGGTTTTCTTTGTGTTTGTTTTTTGTTGTTTGCTTGTTTTGTTTTGAGACAGAGTTTCTCTGCGTAGACTTGGATGTCCTGGGCTCAATTTGTAGACCAGGCTGGCCTTGAACTCACAGAGATTGGCCTGCCTCTGCCTTACTGATTAAAGGTGTGTGCCACTATGCCTGGCTGGGGACAGGTTCTTAAAGGAGTTTTAGGGATTCCATTCTTGGTGTGTGTGTGTGTGTGTGTGTGTGTGTGTGTTTTCCCCTTGCCACCATGAGATGAAGAGGCCTCCTCTGCTACTTGCTCCTGTCATACACACTATGGTTTTACAGGCTCAGATTAATGAGGTCATGTGAGCACAGACTGAAACCTCTGAAATCTCAAGCAAACGTCTTTCCTTATATTGTCTGTATCAGACATTTGTCACAGTCATGGCAAGCAGGCTAACTTTTTACTCATAGCTAATTCATTCATCTTATTACAGAGCCACTTATTGAAAAATCAGCCACAAACATGATCCCAGCCCTCAAAAAGCTCAGAGACTGGGCAAAGGTTGTAGCGTTTTCCATATGTGCGGGGCTGCGCTGGTGGGAATGTCTGGAAAGTTAAGAGGTAATTAGAACACCGTGCTTTACAGACAGTCCATTGCGCTGAATTTAGGAGTGGGCCGCTGAACTGATCTGGGAGTCAGGGAAGTTTTCCTGTAAGTTGAGCGGAGTTTTAACGTCTAAATAATGGTGCTGAGTGAAAGAGCCGGAGAAAGGAAAGGCCAGAGACAGTCAGACACTGTCTAAGAACTTCAGGTATTTTTTTTTTTTTTTTTTTTTTTTTGCCATTGCAGCCACAGGAATGATGTGAGCAGACTTAAGAGTGGCCAGGGATGCAGGACAGGGAGAGCTGGGTAGCCAGGGTTACACAGGTTGGCCTTTTTTGCTCTAATAATCAATGGGAATCCAGAAGGAACTGAAATGAAGCAGAAAGCAAAGTGAGCTTAGTGTTTAGGAAAAAAAAATTTTTTTTTTACAAAATTCTAACAAATATGAATGCTTTTTGGTGCAGTGACTTAATTTCTAGGAAAAAATATTATGGGTAATTAGTGAGATTATCTTTCCTTATAACCATGAAAGCCATCTAAGGCCTATTAAGGCAGGGTACTGGATAATGAATTTTAGTACATTTGTATGATAATGAATAGTAGATATTTAAAAATGTGAAAATAACTTGTAGCTCTTTCGCTCAGCACCATTATTTAGACGTTAAAACTCTGCTCACCTTATAGGAAGACTTGCCTGACTCCCAGCTCAGTTCAACGGCCCACTCCTAATATAGAAGGGAAAAGTTACAGCGAAGGAAGTACATTCTGTGCTTTTTCGGATATTTCTCCTGACACATCTCAATGATGTGTTTAAGTATGAATAGCTTTCAACACTGGAATTATAGGTATGAATTTTTTCTTTTAACTCGCTTATGTTTTATAATTTTAAATAACAAGTAATATTACTCTTTCAACAAGAAAATAAATGTATAAAAACACATTGCCTTTCAGCACTTGGGAAGTACAAGATGGAAGCTCACAAGTTCAAGGTGATATGTGGCTAGGTAGTGAGTTTGAGGCTAGCCTAATACCTGAGACCGTGTCTCACACAAATGGATGAAAACCAAGTGACCAAATAAAAGCTACCCTCCCTGAGAGTAGCTTAAGGGGAGACAGAGAAGTAGAAACACCAGCTTTGGGATTTCTCTTTTGTTGTGTTCCTCATACCATGTTCTGTGTTTTGCTTCTTGCTTCAGATCCTGTGACCTCAGACACCTTGGAACAAGAGTTAAAAGCATTACCTTCAGGACCTGCCAAGCACTGGGTTTGGAGTAACCACATTTGAATTCCTCTAGTGTGTGGCCCGGGGGATGGCAGCTGCCTGCCTGCCTCTGGCCTCATAAACCATCAAAGGCACTTGCTTGCCTTAAACAAGGTAAAATCCTCCCAAACTCTGAGCTCAGCTCGTAGCCCTCTGATGCGTTTCAAAGGATCTTATATAGTCAGCAACTCCTGAGCCCCCCCCCCCCGCCCACTACCACGCTGTTGATCTGAAGTCACTAAGGCACCCCAGAACTCAGCCAAGCCCCTCCCAACTTTCTTGTGTTGGCTTTGTTCAGATCCAAATCGTTCTGATTTTACACCTCATTCTTTTTACTGTTTAACATTTTATTTTTATTTATTTATTTTTTTTTAATTTTTATTTAATTTTAATTTATGTGCATTGGTGTGGGGGGTCTCAGATCTTGGAGTTACAGACAGTTGTGAGCTGCCATGTGGGTGTTGGGAATTGAACCGAGGTCCTTTGGAAGAGCAGGCAGTGCTCTTAACCACTGATCCATCTCTCCAGCCCTTTTCTTTTCTTTTTAGGTTATAATAGAATCACATCATTTCCTCCTTTCCTCTGCCCCCTCCTGTATACCCCTCCTTTCAAATTCTTATCTTTTTTTCACTAATTGCTGTTCCACGCACATATGTATATGTATGTCTATATATTCTTAAATAAAACCTGCTCAGTCTATGAAATGCTCCTCACATGTGTTCTTCTTCCTCCAGTAGCGTTTCCTCTAGGCTCATGATAGTGCCTTCCTTTGGACCACATTTCCTTGCAGTCTGGCTTGCTGCTATTATCACACTAAGGTCAAGCCAGTCAAGATTTCAGCACGGAGGGGGAGGGGCTCGGTGCTTCCACCCCTCACCAAGCACTCTCAGACAGTTGTGGCTTCTAAGGGAGGGAGAGGCAGTTTGCTTTAAGGGTGTGGCACCTGCTAGGCCGTCCACACTCCGGTGGGTGGTCTCACACCCATGAGTGTATGGGCAACACATATTGCACTTGGTAGGTTATTGAAAAAAAAAAAAAAAAAGGATGTGACTTTAGGAGGAGGTGTGGAGGTAAGTGAATTTAAGAATTTGGGAGGGTTATTAGGGCTAAATATAATCAAAATACAGTGTATGAAATTCTTGAAGAATTAGTAAAGTACTGTGTTAAAATTGTTCTAAAGTTTCTACACAAAGGAAACCCTCAGGGGCTAGCTCAGCGGTTTAAGGATGCTTGCCACTAAGACTGAGCACCTGAGCTGAGGTCAATCCCCAGAACCCACATGGTGGAAGGAGAGAAGCAATGCTCACGAGTTGTCCTCTGATCTGACCTCCACACACCAGCCACAGCATGTGCCTCATCCTCACACAGATAAATAATTGTAAAAATGTTTAAAGAAAAAAAAAAAAATGAAGCCAGGCATGGTGGTGCACCCCTCTGATGCCAGCATTGAAAAGTTAGAGCCAAGAGGAGGTCTGTGAGTTTGAGGCCAGCCTGGTCTACATAGTGACTTCCTGGACAGGTGGAGAGCTACATGGTGGAAACTTGTCTCAAGAAAAACAAACAAACAAACAAACAAACAAACAAACAAACAAACCAGGGATGTTAGTCTCCATCCCTGCTTTCAGTTGACAATCTACAGCTTGATTGGCACCAGCCCCACACCCCTCCCCCACCCCTCCTCCACCCCCTCCCCCAGCCCCTTCCTCACCGCCATAATACTGGTAGACTCTGCTCCTGCCGTAAGTATGAGAAAGTGGTCACGCTTTCTGCTCCCGCTCTACACAATAGATATAACTTATTTGAAGGCTGGGGAGAGCAAGATTCCTACAGACATATTGTGGTCATCTGTCACAAGGGAGTCTGTGGGGATCTTTCTCTCCCCTGCTTCCAAATAAGTTGTTCTAGTCAGACTCCCTTGTGACAGATGACCATAGGTTGTCCTCGCTACCTGTGAAGTTGCAGGTGACATTTTCAGTAGCATGCATCTGATATTTTTTTTTTTTTTTCTGCTTCTGTTTTTGTTTTTTGAGACAGATGTTCTCTCTGTAGACTTGGCTATCCTGGACTCAGGAGGCAAAGGCAGGCAGATCTCTGTGAGTTCGAGGCCAGCCTGGTCTGCAGAGTGAATTCCAGGACATCTGGGGCTGTTACACAGAGAAATTTTGTCTCAAACAAACAAACAAACAAACAAACAAAAAACAAAAATCAACCAACCAACCAAACCAAACTGAAACAAAATTGAATTCTGTTTGGGCAGATTTATGGGGTTTTGTGTGTAATGGTTGAGTTTACTGCTACCAGGGAAGATAGATGCAAAATAATTAAAACACATTATATTCTGTGAAGCTGTGAAAGAAAGCGGGTACTGGGCACTTGAGAGCGTGAACTTCCATTCAGGTTAGGACTTGGGCACAAAACCTTGATCTACCAATCAAATCTAGTATTGATCTTGGATTGGGTGGTAGAGAGGTTAAGTAGAGGGTAATGTACTGGAGTTATTTTAGTGGTAGCCATTTTTTTCATCTCCAAAGGTGGTCTTGTGACAGTGTTTAGTCTTTGAGGTGAAAACTGATGTTCCCTGTACAGTGGTGGCCTGGGTGGTAGCTTCCTAGCCCAGTTCTACCAAGGCACAAGTTAGCCAGTTGCTCCTACAGGCAGAGTTACACGTTGGGCTCTGCTGCCTTCCTTGGAGAGAGACTTAGTGCATAAGTCTCTCTGCTGAACCTGCCTCAGTCAGTTTCCACTGGCTCTCCGACCCAAACACCCCACACCACGTACTAATCCGTTTTCATACCTGCTTTGTGTCCCATTTTGTTTTCCTTTGGATTTTTTTTGTTTTGTTTTGTTTTTGTTTTTCAAGACAGAGTTTCTCTGTATAATAGCTCTGGCTGTCCTGGAATGTGATGTGTAGGTCCTGAGTTCAATTCCCAGCAACCACATGGTCTCATAGCCATCTATAACGTTACCTGATGCCCCCATCTGAGCTGCAGGTGTGCACACAGGCAGAACACTGTATACATAGTAAATAAATCTTAAAAAAAAAAAAAAAGAATAGAAGTATAAGTCACTCTAGGGAATTGTCTTCTGATCTCTACATTTGCTCCTTGTGGTGTGTGCTTCCCCCAATGATAATACATTAAGTAGAAGAAATTGAAAAAAAAAAAAAAAACCATCACGACAGTCTTCTTTCTTATTTAAAAATATTTGGTCATGGTGTCTTGGGAGAAAGCTCATTTAGTTAAGTGCTTGCTATGCAAGCATAGGGACCTGACTTGGAACCTCAGAACCTCCCACTCCAACACAAGACAAGACAAGACAAAACAAGAAAAACATGAAAAAAAAATCAACAACCCCTGGGCATGATGGGATGTTTGTATAACTTCAGTGCTAGAGAGGCAGGTGAGTCCCTCGGTTCACAGGCCAGGTATGCTAGCTGAATTGGTGAACTCCAGGCCAGTAAGAGATACTGTCCCCCAAACAAGTAAATGTTTTCTGAGCAATGGTATCTCATGTTGATGCTGACCTCTACATACATATTCACACGTGTGAGCATGAACAGAATGTGTGTGTGTAGAATTCCTGCATGCCATTGAGAAATTGTAAAATTATAAAATGTAAGACCTGCGGCTTCTCCCAGTTCTCGTTACTGCTAGCCTCAGGAGTTCCACCCTAGTTCCCAGAATAGCTACATGTGAGCTCCCAACTATCAAAGGTCCCATACGGTTTCCAGTAACCGCTCTAAGAGACCCACACCCAAGTCCCCACAAAGAGCTTCCCAATGCCAGATGTCCTAATGTCCATATGGTCTAACTTGATAAGCAACCCCACCTGCTTTGTGGTTTTAGCCTTTAAAAACTAGCCTGTAACAGCTACTCGGGGTCCTTCACCTCCCGAGTGCTGAGGGACCCTGACACATCAATAATTGGGACTTCTGATGTCTCAGTAATAAACTTTGCCTATACCTCCAGCCTGTGAGACTTGAGTGGTCTCTCGCGACGACCCCCTTCCTGAATTGGACTCCAGGGTCCAACACCATCACCAAACATATCACCATTCACTTGTCATTGACCCTTTCCCCTTGCCTTTTGTGATCTGAAACGGAGAAAACAGAATACACTATCTCACTTATGTGTAATTCATACATATCTCTGAGATAAGCTTAAAAAATATACAGTGTGTGTGTGTGTGTGTGTGTGTGTGTGTGTGTGTGTGTGTTTCAATGGTAGAATACTTGCCTATTACAAGGGAGGCACTGGGCTTCATCCCCAGCAAAACAATCAATAAACAGAATCATACTGCTATTATCACACCTAATAAAAATGATAACCATTTCTTTAACATTATTCAATTTTGGCTTATAGGTTTGTTTTAATAAAGATCGAAATACACTCCACACAGTATATTTAGACGATATACCTCTTTTTCTCTATTTTGTTTTTAAATTAGAAGCATAAGTCACATGCCTAACATGTCCCTTATATCTCTAAAAACTGATGACAGTTTTCCCCCTTTGTCTCATCTATTTGTTTATTTAAGGCAGTGTGCTGTTTGGTCTGGAGAGATGGCTTAGGGCTTAAGAGCGCTGGCTGCTCTTCTAGAGGACTCAGGTTCAATTCTCCCACACACACAGTGGCTCACATATGTTTGTAAAACCAGATTCAGGGGAACGGACACATTCTTCTGGCCTCACCAGGCACTATATGTACATAGTGCACAGACATACATACAGGCAAAATATCCAGATACATTTTTTAAAAAGTGATATCAGCATCTTGTAGGATTTCGGAAGTCTTTGTTGTCTGCTTGTATCCTTGTGGTGTCAGGAACACATTTTTTCTTACCTATTTTTTTTTTTTTTTAAACTGATGATTAGATCTTGGAGCCTGGTCTCCTACAGTTTTTGTGGGTCTTGAATTTTTCATGTTCTTCTTCCAAAAATGATCAAGGTGAGTCACAACTCCTTTAAGAATGCTTTAAAGGACATTCCACCTTCAGCGGATGTTCTTTTCTTAGAAACTTATAACCGTAAATCATGTACCTTCCTACTTCTGAGAAGGCAAACGGCCATGTCCTGAGAGCATGGCTACATACGTGTCTTTGCTCTTTCCCTCATACCTACCTATGACACAGTGTGCTGGTGCTGGGTAGTTGCTTTGTAATGTGGGAAAGATTAAGCTTTGTCACAGGTGGAAGCAGTCTTGGCCTGCTTTACCCTTGGGGCACCCCATGAATACCTTGTGACAGACTGAGTGGAGCCATCCTGGGCCTGGAATTCAGGAAGCAGACCTGGGAACCCCAACTGGGCTATTGGTTTTCTAATTGACCCTCAATGGGAGAAGGAGACCCGCCCTTCCCATGTGACTCAGGCAGGTGGGGAGGAGAGAACAAGTTCAGCCCGGGCTTAGGCGCATGTGGAGCAGCGAACAGGCCGGACCAGCCAGAGAGACACCTAAGGACTTGTCTCATGGACCGGATACAGGAAGGTTCACTCTTTTGTCCCTTTAACCTTTTTTCCTTCTTGTGTAAGCTAGTTGGGTTGTATAATAAAGTTTAATTGTTAACGAACAGAGCCAACATTGTAAACTGTTGATGAGTTAGCTGGCCATGGGAGCACATCCTTGGTGTGTTGCAGGCCTTGGCCCAGCTTCTGGGTTGCTAGTCTCACAAGAGCAGGGACTGAATGAAATATATCTTAGTGGCCAGAGTGCCCAGTATTGTGTGTGCCCTACTCACTACTAGTGAATGGACAGTGTATGGGACATTGGAACCTAGGGGACCCTTGGCTATCCATCCATGCACTGTCTCTGTGGGGTGCAGTAAGAACTTCTTGTGAGGAGCGTATGTAAAGGATTATGTGAGCAGAGGTCACATGAATGACAATAGTTCTAGGTTCTAGCCACCATTTTTGTACATTTGATAGGCACAGTCCTCCCTCCAAGTGCATAGGGCTATTGACTTAGCAACTGTATCTCGAAGCAGTACCAGCTTCGAGATTTTAACTCCCTGATGAAGACTATTAAGGGAACATTCACCAAGTGAACAACATGTTGGTATGTGGGTTAGTGGTACAGCGATGCATAGGAACTTGTCCACTCAAAGGCAGAAAGAAATTATATATGATGACACAAGTTCCTTTTTGTCCCTTGGGTCAAGTAAAACCTTCGAACGAAAAGGAAAAATTTTTTGGTCATTTGTCTGGAGTGTCCTGAGATTCCTGACTTCAGTTGAGGAGAGAAAATGTCTCATTGTCTCTTCATTGTCTTCTTCCCCATTCTGTAGTCTTGCTTATTTCTATTTCTTTCTCCGTCATCTTTTCTCTTAGCTTCCCTGTGTGACCCTGGATCAATATGCCTCGTCTTTCCCTTCTCTTTCATCCCATGCTTCCTAAATCAGAATTACCTGAGCAGAAAATTTCCAAGGAGGATTTATAGTGATATTAGGGCCCCTTGTCAGTTCAGTCTGGAAAGGAATCACCAAGACTAAAACATGCCACTATAAGGGGCAGAGACACTGGCAAATGCTTACGATCCCATATCCATGCACACACAAACAACCATAATCAAACTCTGTGAGCTCCTAATAAATAAATAAATAAACACGGAGGTAGAAGGGAGCTGTGTGGGGAAGAAGACAGGCTCCAGGGGGAGTGAGAGGGGAGTGAGGGAGGGAAAGGGGGGTTAATTCTAATAAACAATACATTATATACACATATGAAATTATCATTTTAAAAGATGGGATTCTATAATGGTCAGGACAAAGTCATATATCCACTGGCACAGGCTGGCAGAGGGCACAGTAACAGCTAATCCTGTGAAGGTTTTTCTGACCAGAGAGATGAGCAGAAGGAAGGGATGCCATGAGGGGCAAACAGCAGCCATGTGAGTAGGCTTAAAACAACTCCAGCTCAGGGCCACACCCCAGAGATCTCCTTGGAAACTGTACTTCAGTGAAGTCTTGAATTTTCACACTTTTTTTTTTTTTTTTACTTTAAGGATGATCTTTCGGGTCTGGTATATCACTTACTGTCTCAAATAATGAGTGACATGGACTATTCCATTACAGTGTGTGTGAGCGTATGTGTGTGTGTGTGATTTTGCCTGTCTAGCCTAGGCAGGCCTTAGACTCCCAGTGTAGCCAAGGAGGACCTTGAACAACCTGAGACCATCACTCCCAAGTGCTGTGATCATATTTGTGTCCACCACACTCTTTTATGGAGTGCTAAGGTCTGAACGAAGGCTGTCATACGCCATAGGCAAAGGCTGTACCAGCTACACTATATCCCAGGCCTCATGGGACAGCCAAAGGGGCGGTAGACCACAATTAAGCACAACGTGCTTCTGTGTGTGTATCCTAAGAAGGAGGTGCATATCTTTCTTCAGGTTAAAAAAAACTCCTGATGGGCTAAGAGATCAGACAATGAAGAGGCTCAGCGTTTCTCAGCGGGGGTGCCAGTGACGTTGGGCCAGAAAGCTTGCCTTTATGCACAATGTTTAGCATCTGCGGTTCATACCTCATCAAATACCTGGAATTGCTCCAAGCCCATTCCAAGCCCCTCCCACATTCCAGCTCTAATGGAGGACCTGGATGAGAATGTCAAGGTGGGTAAAAGAAAGGCAAAATGAACAATCAGTGGGTAGCCTTTTAAAAAGTGTATGTATGTATGTATGTATGTACATATTGTGTGTCCCTTACAATGTGCTTGTACGTGGGCACCTGCATGTGGCTGTCAGAAGACAACTTTCAGTAGTTAGTAGTTTCCTACTGCCAACATGCAGGTCCTGGGGATGATTTGCAGGTTGTCGCGTCTGCAGACAAGCACATTTACAGACTGAGCCATCTCGCCTGCCCCAGGAGTTTATACAGATTGCAAGTCAAATTTTCATACTTTTGACCTTGCAACACCATTGCAGACAGGTTTCCTAATCTCTTCTTTGGTAGATGAGGAAATTCAGGCTTCTAGGAATCAAGCCGACATGCCTAAGATTGCATAGGATTTCGTAGAAGAACTAGGGATTTCTACTATCGTAAAATGCCACCCTCAACGCTGATGTCTCAAAGCACTTGTTTGATATAAAATGAAGAGTCCTTCTGGAACTAATCAGGAGACAGGCCTGGAAGTACAAACGAGCTAAAGTGCAGTCATTTAGTGCATTACCTAGCCAAGTGCCTTGAAACAGCACCAGCTTGCAATGTTAGGACAATCTCATTTGAACTCCGAGCCAACTGAGAAATTGAAAGCAGCCGGTGGTGATGCTGTTTGTTTGGTAACTTGGTGCCCTTTAAAATGAACTGAACCCTTCAAGTGCTGCTGTAGGTTAGAGATGACTAATTGAATAAAAAGAAAAGAGCCTTTCTGCTGATGAACAGTATTGTGAGAGCCAGACTGAGTTTCAGAAAAGGAACTCGCAAAAACAACTTCTCCAATAATATTTTCATTACAAAAGTGAAGTTTCCAACATTCTGTTCCCGTGGAGGACAGAATGATGTGTCGCTGCAGCCCCAAAGAGCTTGAGGGCGAATAGAAAGCCCTTTTATTTTAAAATTGTCTTTAACTCTGACTGAAACTTTCGAGTGCCGAAACCTTTAGCGTTTTATTTTTTAAATGAACACTCGGCGTGCCCTCGCAGATGTCTGACCCAGGAGGGACAGTAGGAGCCCAGGCTGAGTCCATTCTTATTAATATTAAACAGTCAGGTCTGTACCCTTGAGGCAAACGGGAGAGACTGGAGAGGAGCTTCTGACATTGACAAGGAATCCAAACAGGACTTACACTATCGGTGTCTACCACGTTGCCGCTTCCCTGCTTGGCCTTCTGGGAGTTGTAGTTTTAGAGGAAGCTGCTCTCCTGGAAAGCTGGTATACTCAGCCCGAACGGAACCACAAATCCCAGGCCGCATCGGGCCCGGCCCCTCCCGCCCTGGTGTGAGTGTAAACTCACCGCGCCAGAGCGGGCGGCCGGCCGGCTAGTAGGCTGAGAGGGGCACAGCGCGGGGCGCGCGGCTTGGGGAACCCGAGGCCCTCATCTTCGTCAGGTGCCCGGGTTCTGCTTCAGGTCCCAATCAGTGGAAGCCAGGCAAGCGGGAGACATGCAGTCCGAGTCAGGGATCGTGGCGGATTTCGAAGTCGGGGAGGAGTTTCACGAAGAACCCAAAACCTATTACGAACTCAAAAGTCAACCTCTGAAGAGCAGGTGAGTGGTGACAGCTGGAGGGAGGCGCGGCGGGAGGCTCAGGGGCACAGCGCCTGCTACCCTGGGGCAGGAACAGCCAGTCTGGATAGCTCCGGGACAAGGACCCCGTGCCCTTGCCTTAGGGTACAGGGCGACCTGGCCCCTGACATTTGGGGTTCCGCTCACAGATGACTTTCTGGCATCCCAGGGTGTCTGACAGCGGCACTTTGGTGACATCACGAGTCTTTTGGGATGGCTCATTCAGGCGCGGGGACCCTAGGCTGCAGATGCCAGCTGCTGAGGTGGATGGGGGCTGGGGGGAGTACCAGGCGCGAGGTGGGACAGGAGGAGCACCGGACAGGGATGGTGACCTGGTGCTACTGGGAGGAGTTTTTTTTTTTTTTTTTTTTTTTTTTTCCAAGATCCTAGCAGCTGAGGGCTTGGAGAGGGAGAGCTTGGGGCAGATGGAGTTCTGATACTCCTGGAAAGCTATGAACTGGCCTGAAGTCTCTTCTTGTAGTCCTGCCCCTCTAGGACAGACTGCTCTGATTGGCCTCTAGGTGAAGTTCACCTGGGCCTCACCTTCCACCTGCCACCATGCAGCACCAGAGTTCTGGCTGGGTGGGCGTGTCTCACCAAGCTGGGCAAACTCTTGGGAATAGATTTCCTTGCAAATGCAAAAAGAAGGAAGGAAGGAAGAAAGAAAGCTATCTCAGAGGTCTGTGGTGGTTGGGAATGATCTGGTTTTTTGGCAGCTACACACATTTAATTCCCCAGGCGCTTCAAAAACTTAGGGACAGGAGTGAAGATGTCCTTTGGTCTGGTGCCTCCCAATTCAGTACATTGGCAGTATCCTTATGCCTTGCTCCACCCTCCATTGCTACTTGCCTGGCAAAATAGGCTCTTTCCCTTTTTCACTCTCTTTGGTCACTCTGGACTCATAGCACTTCTTATTTGTAATGTTTACGGGGGGAGTATTGTGTCACTGGAATTTGTGATAGGGAAAAAAAAAAGGTTTACTTGCACCCCTTTCGGTTGTGAGATAAGGTAAGGCTAACCCCAGAAGCATCATCACCTTGTCTGTCGATTGTCACTAGGATCTAGATGCCCCCTGGCAGAGGGGCACAGGGCCCACTGCTTCCAGGGGAAATGAAGGACCAGGGAGGCAGGCGGCCTTGAGGGGTGGAATCCTTGGATTTGGAGAGAAGGAGGCTCGGTCTCAACTCTTGCTGGGAATTGGAACCAGGTGGCCTTCCTTCGGGGCTGGGGCAGGGCCTTGAATCCAGTATTGGGAACAAACTCTGGTTAGAGCAAATGCCCTTGCTGAAGCAGGCTTTCTGCACATGCTTGTGGCAGAGTGGAAGGAAATGTGTGTCAGGCGTTGTGAGGCATAAAACTTGGCCTTTCAGTGGTGGCCTCTTTTCATAATGGCTATTTTGTGTGTGAACGTAGATTGTGTGTGTATTGGGTGCTCTGAGTAATATTGTGTAAGGCGTATTGTTGCTTATGCTCATTAGGGCTCTATCTGCATGTGCCTGAAGGGACCAGTGTTTTACTGAGCAGTCCCTGCTTTTGCTTCTATAAGCAAATAACTTACATGGCCTGAATGAGGGCGTGTGTGTGTTTGTGTGTGTATTCCTGAAAGAAGTGAATTAACTGTACTGTTTGGAACATTTTTGATGGTGGCTGATCCATTAAATGAGTTTGGGGGAGTGAGGAAAATACCTCTGGGGAAAACCAATGAGTGCCCTGACACTCATGTGGAAGGATTTGGTTCTGTTCTTTTTCACAGTCAGCAAGAATGACACGCAAGAGCCCGTGTCCTTTGTAGCTAGCTAGTTAGCACTGGGAAGGAGAAATGTGGCGTCTGTGGGCATAAATGGCTTCACAGAGGCAGATGCCAGGTAGGATGGAGTTGACATAGGCTCTTTGAAATAAACCAGTTAAATAAAAATCTCTAATAAGTGTCTGGAGTGAATGGCATTTCTTTATACTGTTTTTGACAGGTGTCCTAATGGTTTTATCATTGACATCTGTTGTGTGACTTTAAATGTAGTTCAGGACCTTCTCATTGCTTGGTGTGAAAACGTTGTAATAAAAAGTTGTAACAAGCCTTGTAACAAGGCTGTTGTGTTGTATAGATCAGTGGTTCTCAACCTGTGGGTCACAACCCCTTTAGGGGGTGTTGAATGACCCTTTCACTGAGGTTGCATATCAGATATCCTGCATATCAGATGCGCGCGCGCGCGCGCGCACACACACACACACACACACACACACACACACACACACACCAAGCACACTTACAGTCATGATGTAGCAACAAAAATAATTTTATGGTTGGAGTCTCACAACGTGAGGAACTGTATTAAAAGGGCGTAGCATTAGGAAGGTGTGGAGAACCACTGTTCTAGATTGTTCCAGGATTCACCCACTTATTGTCTACTTCTCTATTGTGATTTTGACCAAGTCAGTGTCAGTCCTTATTTGGGTTGTTGCTGCAGTCTCTTAACTCTCTCAGCCTTGGCCACTTCTAGTACAGTTTTTTTTAAAAGATTTTATTTATTTATTATTATGTATACAGAGATCTGCCTGCATGTACTCCTGCAGGCCAGAGGAGGATATCAGATCACATTATAGATGGTTGTGAGGCACCATGTGGTTGCTGGGAATTGAACTCATGACCTCTGGAAGAGCAGTCAGTGCTTTTAACCGCTGAGCCATCTCTCCAGCCCCTCTAGTACAGTTTTTATTTAGCAGCCACGGTATTCTTGTTACACTGATTTTTTTTTTTAGGGCCGGGACCACAATCCAGTTAGCTGTGTGCTTTTTACACGAGCATGAAGCCCTGAGTACTTTCCCAAGAACCCACATGAAGAAACCAGGCATGGTGCTTGGCTGTTGTAATCCCAGCACTGGGGAAGAGGAGATGAGCTTGCTGGCAAGCCAGCCTATCTGAATTGAAAAGTTACAGTTGAAAGTGAGAGACTGTCTCAAAAAAACAAGGTGAAGAGCAACTGAGGAAGACACCTGAAGTTGACCTCTAGTCTTCACATGCATGTACACACACAGACAGACACACAGCCAATAACATGGTGTACTGTCCATATAAGTGAATATGTATACACACACACACACAGAGGGGGGGGGGAAGGACAGAGAGAGAGAGAGAGAGAGAGAGAGAGAGAGAGAGAGAGAGATGAGAGAGAGAGAGGAGAGGAGCGAGAGAGGGAGGAGCGGAGAGAGAGAGAGAGAGAGAGAGAGAGAGAGAGAGAGAGAGAGAGAGAGCCAAAATTAAAATGTAAAAAAAGCACATGATTTTCAGTCAGAGAACAAATCCCTCTGGAGAGGTAATTTTTAAAATAATGTTATATGAAACTTATTAAGTAAGAGAAGGAAAGGGGGAAGGCTACCCCAGAAACAGAGACAGAGACAGAGACAGGAAGAAAGGGGAGAGAGAGAAAGCCCCTCTAGACATCTTCACTGTGGAAGGGAGCTGTGAGTAACCTTGAGCAGGTAGACTCCAGGAATGGTGTGCCAACTTCTCTACAGTACACAGGACAGCTTCTGCAGCAAGGCCCTGTGCTAAAACTCAAGTCAGACTGTGCTATCCTCTTTGGTCAAAGCCCTCCATGCCTTTTATTCTTTCTCCGTCCTTCACTAGGCACAAGGCAGCCTATGTAGCCAGGCTCCCCATCACCTCTGACCTTATCTCTTGATGATTATCATTCTGGAATGTGCGCAGGCTCTTCTACCTCAGGATGTTAGCTCACTTGCCTCTGCTTGGACCATTCTTTGCCCCGACAGCCACAGCACTCACCACCCCACCAACTCCTCCTAACCTTCCTTTCAGTGTCCTCCTCAGGTCCCCTTGGTTCTTATCCCAGGGATCGTGCGGCTTTCTGTGACTGTGGTGTTGATAACTACTCTGCCTTCGAATTTTTCTGCCTTCCTTATCCAGCTGTGTCTCTTTCATAGTGTTAGCGTTACAACTTATTATATATGTGTATGAAACCTCAGGGCTCCAAGGTGGCAAGGATTTCTCCGTGTGGCTTGTTAACTCTGGGGTCCCCAGAACTTCGACACTGTCTCAGTGCTCTTGATGTGTTGAGGTCGGTGATTTGGTGATTCTTTACGGGAAAAGGTTGTCCAGTGTACAGCCTCATGTCCAGTAGTATATATTTGTTGAACACACGTGGCTTTCTCCATTCGTATGCCATAAAGGCATCATATTTAGTTCTTGTTTTTGCAGTCACTGTTGTGTTCCTTTTCAAATAAATTCCCATTCTTCAAGGATGAATTTCCATAGTTCTCACTAGGTCTTAACCCAGATGTTCAAATATTTCAACTATGTTGCTGAACTTACATCCCGTGACCCTCATCCTGGTTATTCTGACTGGTGAAGTGTCATCGGAAGAGACCCGGGAAGAGAAAAGATGCTTATGATGAATGGTGTTTTCCTGGGAATGAATTCTCCACAGTGAATTCACAGAAGAAACAATCACAGATTTACATACTGGCAAGTCACACCAGAGAAATGTAGAACTGTCCTTGAGCTCCTGGGAAGTCTGTAGGTCTTTTGGTCTGGGGAAAAAAAAAAATCAGCATTACAGAATGCGGTGACATGGCCCGTGGTCCTGATGGGTTTGGTCTGAAGAAGTTTATGGCTTTTTAGTTGCTGATTCTCATTTCTGGGGCAGACTTAGGAACTGGCTTCATTAGGTCCTGGTTTCCTCCTACAAATGTTATTGCTGTTTCAGACAGTATTAAATTTCCTGCAGATTAAAAATGGGAACGTAAGCGAGTGTTAAGTTAATCATGGCAAGAGGGGATGCTACAGTGGTGCCAAGGGTGGGTTCAAAGAGAGGTGTGTGGAGTTTACATAAGCCTGTGATGAAAGAGAAAGATAGACTCTTTTGTCCCCCACCACATCACAAGCCCACTGGCTTTTGCTGAGATTTACCCTTCAGTTTTCATAGTAAAAAGGCCCTTTTATTTGGTAAAATAATAATCCATGCTTGGCAAAACAAAACTATCAAGTCAATCTCAGCCTCCCTCTCTCCCCTCTCCCTTCCCCCTCCCTGTTTTCCTCTCTCCCTCCCCTTCTCTCTTTCCCTTTCCTCCTTCTCCCCACCTCTAGTTTGTTTGTTTCTGGACATTTTCTTTTGTTGCTCATCTGAAGGGACCATTACCGTAAAGACTGGAAGCCTTGCTCTGTCGCTGTATTTTCCCCTAACTAGCTGGCTGACCTTGGCCAGGCCTGGTGATCTGTGACTTAGTTTCCTCATCTAGCAAATAGGAGCCTCCTTCCCAGAGCCGGTAAGAAGGCTAACAGTGACATTTGCTTTGGGGACAGTGCTGGCACAGAGTCATCACACAGCAAATGTGAGTGGATGTGGCTCTTGTTTCTTTTTTCTTAGTGAGCTCTGGCATTCTGGAATGCATTTGAATTTAGTTGATCAAGGCTCACTTCTCTCAAGGCCCGCGCTGTTATATAACAAAACTTCCTCCATCTTACAAATCCTATTTTGCTTCCTTTCTGACAGATAGTTCGGAAATTCGTTTTTCACATTTTATATTTTGGACCCCCCCGATACCAGTTTATTTATGTGGGTTAAAAATCTGGCAAGGGTGGCATCAGCGTGCGCATAAAAGCCTATAGTCAGCGTGTATTTTCCAACTTTGAGTATACCAACATTAATACCAGTCATGATGGCTGGCAGACATTTAGTATGTGCTGTGTGCCAATCCCTGTTCACTCTCTGTAAGATATGCTTAACCTTAGGCTTATGAGATGGCTCAGCTGTTGAAGGCTAAGGCTCACAACCAAAAGACAAAATACATTTAATCTTCACAAAACCCAGAGATGCTCAGCACTGAGAGCAATGGTGGTTCGAATTATGATGTTTCAATTATCTAGTCCTAACTGTATGCCAGGTGCTCTTCTGAGCATATATGATCCCTCACTTCAGCCTCAGGCATCATCTGTATTCTTATCTTCCACTTTTTTTTACAGAGGGAAACTGAGGCATACCGAGTACTAGAAAGGGCCCTGATTTAAACAAACGTGGTCTAATGGAACTGAGGCATACCGAGTACTAGAAAGGGCCCTGATTTAAACAAACGTGGTCTAATGGAACCCCCAAGCTCTTGTCAACCAGTGTGCACTGTCTTGTACAAAGCAGTGTGCATGATTATGCAGAATCCAGAACTGCAGCCAAAACTCCCAGCAGGGTGACGGTCAGAGAATATGCCCTATCCAGTGACCATACGAGGCGGAGTGTGGCCTGCTGTGGGTATCAGCAATGGGGATCTATTTGAGGAGCTAGCATTGGTGTGGTGTGGGGAAGTAGTTCTGTGAATGAAGGAAGGAATTTGAATTTGACCTTGATTTTGAATTTGACTCAAACAGCCGAGAAGGCATGAGAAGGCATGGAGTGCTGGCTCCTCAATGCTATCTGAGGCTGGATGCAGTCAGGCAGGTGTAGGGAGCCATGCTAGTGTTTCGATCATGGCTTGGCCACTTAGCTGGTGCATTTGGCTTCATGATACCTAATGTCATGGAATCTAATCTCAATTAACTTACCTATAAGATGGGACTGATAGACCTTATCTTCTTGAGATTGGTATAAGTCTTAAAAACAGAGGCCAAAAGATGTTTATATGCTTAGTGTAGCCCATAGTACTTAGGGTAAATGACAGCAGGTCTTTCTGTTCTGGCAGAGTTGCCCTGAGCCGTGTCTGCCCCTCTTAACAGTAACTCAGTTCTTATAGACTCAGGAGCAGACTAGACAAGACTAAGGTGCCTCAACTGGGCAGATGTTCCAGCCTCATTATGCAGATGAGCTTTGTGATGTGATTAGAGGAACACTTGATTAAAGTGGGATTCTAAGTGTTGGTTTTGCCTGTTATTGGAGATTTCCTCTTCCCGAGTGCTGCTATTTATAGCGTTTCTTTAAGTATGTGTACGTTGAATTCCCTTTGAGTTCTGCAGTGCAGTTTGCACAAGATGATGTTTAGACCCGCTCCAGTTGTGCAAGAAGTGGAAAATATCCTTTTTTTAGAACAGGTCACATGCGCCTACTGTCAGGAATAGGACCTCAGTGTAAAAAAATGTATCTTGGGACAAATCAAAGTTACTAAATATCTCTTTCCAACTGCTTTGTTTCAGAACTGGCAGTATTAGGATAAATAACAGGAAAAAAAAATGCTTGGTTACTATTCTTTTTTTGGTCATCTTTCAAGGACAACAAGAAAGAGTTTCATTTGTTTTTGTGTGTGTGCTTGTGTGAGTACTGAGTATAAAATGTGCTGTACTGTTAGGTTTGTCCAATTGAAGTAAATCATAAAAACATGTTTAACCGCTCTCCAAGGGTGGGTTATTTGGAGGAAATGACCAAGAAGGCAGGTCTGAGAAAATAACTGCCAATCACAAGCTGCTGGTATTAGACCGGTGAGTTTAGAGGGTTTTCAGTGTCTAAATACTGTGTGCCTGGGGAGAACGAAGTTACACCAAGACACGAAGTCTGCTCCTCTGCTGAGACTGCAGGGCTGGGCTCTCCACTGGAATTTCCCCTCCCAGCTTCTGCTACCTGCATTTCCCAAGGCCAGAAATGGTAGAGCCATTTCTCCAGCTTGTGTATTGTTTCTTTGCTCCACTGTTCTCTCCTGTGTTGGGTCAAGCATGCTGTGGAGGATGAAGGGGTACACCATTGGGGTGTTCACATGAGACCCTTGTCCTGAGAACCCAGCGATGAGCCTCCTTTCTTTCACCAGGGCTGCTGGGTACTCCTCATGTGCTAGGTTCTGTGGTCCAGGCACAGAGGCACAGCAGATGTGGCCTTACTGGTGGGTTTCTTTTAGAGGTGGGCACTGAGTCAGGGTGGGCTGAACAGCAGAGCTCTGGGGACCAGGGAATAACGATACTGAGAAACGTGTCATAGAGCTGAAAGCAATACTCGACTTCATGAGGGCCCTTTTGTGGCTCCCTCCCCAGTCCCGTCCTGTGCCCCCACCCCCTGCACCCCTCAGTCACACAGTCACACTAAGCAGAAGAAGAAACACAGCTCTGAGGTCAGAAGGACCTGGGTGCATTTGTTTTTCTCCTTACTCCCCTCCCCATTCCTTTCCCTCTTTCCAACAGTTATTTATTAAGCATTTCTACTATGGTGGGGGCTCTTGCTGGCTGCAGGGAATGAAATGTAAATTAGATAGCCAGGGTTTTCACTGGCACTGCGCCTCCATCTTGGAGGTAGGGACCTCTAAGTTAATAATGAACCAAAGAAACGAACAGGGCAATTTGTGGTAACTCTGGTGAAAAATTCAACGGAGTGTTACTGTGGAGTGTGACTGAGAAAGAAGCAGACTGTGTGAGGTCAAAAGGCCAGAGAGGGCATGGTGAAAAAAGTGCTTTTGAAGAACACTTGACATAACGGTACACATCTCTGTGCTATCACTCATTGGCTCTGTGTCTTTAAACAAGTTACTTAACCTCTGAACTTCAGTTCCCTCTCGAGTAAAACAACTACTTTGCAAATTTTCTACAAAAACAAAAGGTTTAAGGGATAAAAAGCAGAAGGTAGCAGCAGGTTGGTGGTAGGTCTGATTCTCCCCAGTGCCTGCTTAGGAAGGTAAGATGTTAAGGGGGGGGGAGGAAGGAGAATAGACATTAACCTTTGATGAGAGTGCTTGGATTTGAGGTTTTTCTCAATAATAGACAAGTCAAGTTTCATGCTTCTCCTTGTCAAATTAACCCCAGACTGAGAGCAGAGATGGCTCTTGCTTTTTATTGTTTTATTTCCTTCAGAATGGTCTGGTTCCCTGTTGTTGACGATGCCCCCCTATCCCCCCATCCCCCCCTCCGGTGCCTGGACTGAAGTCTCATGGATTCTGCTTGGCCTAGGAATGGGCTTTTTGGCTGGACCTGGGGTTATTTTTTGAGTGTAAAGGTGAGGTCTGGGTAAATGAGGATTGAATAGCAAGTTTCACAAAGTGTACCCATCCTCCTGACTCCCAGCAGTGAGGCTCACAACACTGGACCATGAGTGAGTCCTGACGTGAAGCCTTAAGTGTCTATGCAGAAGCGAACGGAAGCTGACTTCCCAAGCTCCACCCAGCCCCCGACTGCCACTTCATCCATAGACTGTAGCTTTTATTTTGGTTTTTTGAGATAGGGTTTTTCTGTGTAGCCTTGGCTGTCCTGGACTTGCTTTGTAGACCTGGCTGGTCTCAAACTCACAGCAATCTGCCTGGCTCTGCCTCCCAAGTTTAAAGGCATGTGCCAATACGCCCGGCCTTGACCTCTTTGAAAATAGTTTTTCCAAAAAATCATTTGGATCTCGATAGCTGTGTTCTTTCACTCACATACACATGGAATGGTAACTTTCTAAAAGAAAGGTCCTGCACAGTGAGACAGCAGATACTTTCAGTCTAAATCAGCGAGTTCAGGTCTAGGGGAAGGCACTGGTAGACTGCAGTTCTTCTATAAGAAGCTGTGGCTCATTGAGCAATTTCAGGAAGGCGTGTGTGGGCTTCGCCTTCCCTACCCTGCCCCTTCCCCAAAGTGAGTCACTTGCTGAATCATTCACACACATTCCCTCACTTTCCATCTGATCAAGGGCCTCATTGGAAAAGTGGTTTCTTGCCCTCCTGGGGACACGCACAGCTCATATCTGCAGACTGTATACTTTCATCGGGGAAAGTCTGGTTTGTCTGGAAGAAGACGCGAGGCCTAGATTTATTTAGCATAATGGCTGGGGTTATATATGAACTTACCAGATGACAGCCAGAGAAGGGTGCCATGCTTACCTTTTCACATGGGAATCACAAACATGAATTTCTTCTTTAACTCAGGCACCAGAGCCATTCAGGTAAAGTCTGCCAGAGGATGTAGGTGACACGTGGCCCCATTTTCTTTTCTATATGACCGAGGGCTCTCTCAAACTAGAAGAGGTGGCACTCTACAGTTAAGTTGGTGAAGCCACACGTGAGTGTACCTGTGTCAAGTCTCAGCTACCTTTCCATGCAGAGGACTGGGGACATTTTCTCTTTCCGTTTTCAGCAGAGTTACAACGAGTTACTCCCATACCAGCTCCCCCCCCCCCCCCCCCCCCCCGCTGTATTTCTGAGCCTACAGAATGGCATGGTACAAATTTAGTACATTGGTCAGTTGAACCCTTTGCAGCCAACCAATCCATAGTGCTTTTGGCTGAGAATGACTGAGAATCATTATGATTGTATGACCAGTTAGAGCCCTTTACTTGTAAAGTGACTCTGTTGTGCATGCTTGAAAAGTCCACTTATTTTTAAAGTAGCCACTCACAGTACAACCTAGGTGGAGCAAGCCTGGCACCTAGGAGCAGCTGGTGCAATTCCTTGTGACATGTCAAATGCAGTTCTGCCCATTTGCTGCGAGGAAACACACGTGGAGAGTAATTTGAGAGGCTGACCACTGGCTGGAGTGTCCCAGACAATCAGCCTGTAGACTTTTTGGAACCACACCTTGCATCATTCATCACAGCGTGGTAATTTCCCCCTGTCATTCCACTAATAATATTTTATCTAGATAAGTGCTGCGTGAGCAAGTGGCGAATGGCGGGAGCTTGGAATGCAGTTCCAGGCATGCAGACGGCAGGTGGAAGCTTCACATCTCGGGGGTTAGAGGTGGCTGGAGAGGGCTGGTTTGGTTTGCTTGGTCATCACAACAGAGTCCCTGAAATGTACAATTTAGCGGAAGCTAAGTGAGGAAGACAATTAAGTTTTTTTTTTGAGGGGGGCAGTGATACTCTGTGGTACCCCACTGACTTTGAAGAGTCTCCTTTGTAACCCCTCTTTGCCTCCTTGATTCCACACACCTGGCATCATTCCAGTTAATTCTTGCTGGCAGCCAGCATCCCTTTCCTTACATGTTTCTCCTACTGGACAGTTTCATGTCACCTATGAACAGTCTCTTCCTTCACATGTTCAGCCCCTGTAGTTAAGTTTCATGATCGATGCCTGGTCCATGTCCTTATCATAGGAGTTGGTTTCAGGGATTTGTTGACCAGTGAACCCTAAGTGGACCCCCCAGGATTTCCTTGGGTACTGCCATATCACTCATGTAGCTCTGGCAAAGAACTTTCTAGAGAGGATTACCCTCCTTCCACAAACAAACAAACAAACAAACAGGTGGAGGTTTTTAATCAGTGGTTATTGATTATCTCTGACCTTACAGTAGAAGCAATACTCTCTGCTTTTTTACCAAACGCATTCTGTGTCAGGGACATTTTCATTCTAAAGCAGTAATCTGAGAATAATGTAACACAGAGGCATGGAATTTGTAGAAATGTGTTTGAATAGTGGTTTTTAGTAAGTGTGCATTACTCAGGTATATCACCCCCTGCAGGGCTCCTGGGATGACCCACTTCCCCGTTCTGGTCTAGGAGCCTTGGATAGGATCTGCGAAGTCACATTTTTAACAAGTTTATAACTGTTGCTCTGGTAAGGGGTTGGGAGGGGCGTGTCACACTTTGAAAACCATTGCCATGAAGAGGTAGTAGAGGGTGATTTTGCTTAATGAACTTGAAAGAGAAAACTTGCAAAGATGTTGGCTACCCCCCCCCCCCACAGACACACACACACACACACACATGCAGGGTTGGCCCCTATTAGGTGACAGAATATTCATATCTATCATGTTTAATTAGAAAAGAAAATTGTTGGTTAAAGTCCAGGGGTACGGATGACAGGTTTACCCAAGAGGGATTTTTTTGAGAGACTTGAAGTTCACCTATCTCTATTCCCCTGAGGACTGGCTCAGTTCTCAAAATGGGGGTAGTTTCTTCTCAGCTCTATGAGGGTGGAACTGGAAGCAGACTGAAGTCACTTGACTGAGAGATTGAGTTGAGAAACAGGGTGATGGTGGTTTGGGGCACGTCCACATGACCGAAGTGTTTTCCACTTCTGCTGAATAAAACTTGAAATACGGCTGTCGGCCTGTTTTCCCATCTCTAATGAATTCCAGACAGCTTGTAGAGTGTGGGAGCTTCCAAAACAGAGGGGTGGAATGGCTGGGCCCAGCCAGTGTTCGTTCCATCACACACAAGGCAGCCTTGACATAGCAGACTCTTCCTCTTTGTTCTATGCCTCACCGCTCATCCCTTTGATTGGGGGTTGGGTGGGTGGGGGTGGGTGTGCGGCTGTGAGAAGGAAGGACAGGGCCAGTGTTGGGTCAGACAAATTAAGTTCCTAAGCAAGTTCCAGACTCTGCATTTACCAGAAGTGCAACCTGTCCCTGTGTTTAATCCACTTAGACCCAAATGTTTTGAATTATGTGTTTTTGCTGTTGTTACCCAATGAACTTCTCCAGAGAAAGAAGCCTCGTCTGTTCTGACAATAAACTGCTTAAGAGTTTCCCCCACCAGGCCAGGAAGTCTAAATTTAGGAGAAGGTGGAATGGAACTTACACTCCACTTTTGCCACCCTTTAGCTGAGCGCCCTGCCCCTGTTATCCTTGGGGGGCCCCGATTTCAATGCAGGACCAAACGGAGCTAGTGGGTGGGTAGCCACACAGTATCACATTATAAGGTAATTGTGTGAATCAATAGAGATTGTAGGGGCTAGGGGTATAGCTCAGTCAGTGAGTGCTTGCTGAGGATCTGAGTTTGGACCCCAGAGCCCATGTGAAAAAAAAAGTAGAATATGGTGGCGTGTGTTTGTAACTAGGGCTTCGAAGATGGAGGTAGGTGGATCCAGGGGTTTGCCTGCTAGATGGCTCAGTGTCGTCAGTAAGCTCCTGGCCAACGAGCCCCCTTCCCCAACTCCCCCTGAAAGAGTAAGTAGATGCTAAGGAACCACAATTATATTGACCTCTGCCCTCCATATACACTTGTACACACGTATATACGTACCACTCCCCACATATGTATCTGTACACACGTTAACTTTCTCACATACACAGATGCATGAAGAAATATGTAAGTGTAGTGGTTGGCTCAAATCTTGGCTGTTAGTCCCTCCTGGTTACCTTCGTACGTGTCATCAGTTACGCTTTTAACTTGAAGTGACTTCTCAGTTCTGATACCAAAGTCAGGAGGGCACATCATCAAGGCCAGTTGAGAGAAGAAGTAAGTCCAGAGAGAATGGCCAAGTTGGGGAGTCAGCACTGGGCCCTTTGAGAGTTGATCCGGGTCAAATAGTGGGGAATGGTGGGATGCCTCAAAGGGAGCTATTTAAGGGCCGCACGAGCTATTGACATACAAGGCGTCACCCTTTGTTGCCAGCACAGTCTTCGTCTTTATCAACATGTTTTCCTTTCATCATAATTACAGAGCATGGCTGGGTGGAGCACGCAAAAGAAGAGGCACTAACTGGAGTTGTGCAATATCATGGCAGCTCAGTGCCACTGCTGTGTCTGCACAGGCTCCCGTGATTGCTAACTGTCCCTATCCAGGCTTGTCCCATGATGGCTTCCTGCTTTCTAGTAATACATGTTAACACCATCCTCTCTCTCTCTCTCTCTCTCTCTCTCTCTCTCTCTCTCTCTTTTAGTTTTTTGTGATAGGGTTTCTTTTTCTAGCCCTGGCTGCCTTGGACTTGCTTTGTAGACCAGATCTTAAAACCACAGAGACCCACCTGCCTGTGGCTCCTAAGTGCTGGGATTAAAGGCATGCATCACCATGCCCAGCTCAACACCATGGCCTTGTAATGTAGTCATATGTATTCAATATCACCCAGAAGAGCTCATATGCCCAAACTTTAGGATCTTTTTTATCTTCCTATGTACCTTAGAAGGATAGAAACTGAGTTCTAAATGCATCATTGCATCTCTTGACTGTCACCGTTTTTCCCTCCTGAAAGCGGAGGCTAACCTAGTCTTTAGAACACAGAAAGGAGTTAACCTGAGTAGTAAATATCTTTGTTAGGGAAACAGTTTCAGTACATCTGAGCTATATCCAGGGTACCAGAGTTTTCACCCCTTTGATTTTGTGAAATAATGAGATGACGACTAGAGAGAGGTTGCAAGAGATTTAGGCATGGTGGCATCTATGAGCCCAGAACTCTGGAGGTTGAGGCAGGAAAATCTTGAACTCTAGGCCACTTGGTCAACATAGAAAGACCAAACTATCTGGCGCTATCTCAGAAAACTGGGAATAAGGCTTCCTCCAGACCTAGCTATTCCACTCCTTGGAATATACCCAGAAGATGCTCCAGCACACAACAAGGACATATGCTCAACCATGTTCATAGCAGCCTTATTCATAATAGCCAGAACCTGGAAACAGCCTAAGTGTCCCTCAGTAGAAGAATGGATAAAGAAACTGTGGTACATAAACACTATGGAATACTATTCAACCATTAAAAACAAGGAATCCCCAAAATTTGTGGACAAATGGATTGAGCTAGAAATGATCATAATGAGTGAGTTAACCCAGAAGCAGAAAGACTCAAATGGTATATACTCACTTATATCTGCATACTAGCCCAAGGGGCATGTCCCACGAAAGCCTTCACTTACCAGGAAACTGGGACAGAGGGGAGGACATCCTATTGGGACTTTAGATGAGAGAAGCATATGAGAATGGGGAAATAGAAGGATCCAGAGGGTCCTAGAAACCTACAAAAAGAACATTATGAAGGGCAGATCTGGGCCCAGGGGTCCTGCTCAAACTATGGCACCAGCCAAGAAAAATACGGGCAGTAAACTTCGAACCCCTACCCAGATCTAGCCAATGGTCAGGACAGTCTCCACAGTTGAGTGGAGAGTGGGGACTGACTTTCACACGAATTCTGGATGGGGAAGCCTGGTGGCACTCAGAGGAAGGATAGCAGGCTACCAAGAAGAGACTTGACACCCTATAAGTGTATACAGGGGGAGAAGGTCCCCCTCAGTCACAGTCATAGGGGAGGGGAGTAGGGGGAAAGTGGGAGGGAGGGAGGAATGGGAGAATACAAGGGATGGAATACCAATTGAGATGTAATATGAATAAGTTAATAAAATATATATATTAATAAAAAAAAGAAAGACCAAACCAAATCAGAAAACCAAACCAAATCAAGCCAAAACAGAACAAAAGACTGCATCGTTGCCAGATGTGGTACAGGAGTAACTGCTGCTGTTACTTACGCTGTACCAGTTCCTGGCCATCCTTGCCCACTACAGCATCTGGGATATCTTGGCTTCTACTGATGTCTTTGCAATGAGAATTGGGGGGTCTTGCCTGAAAATGGAAGAAATGTTCATCCACAGGAGCGGTTGATCTTTCTGTTGCACCGACACTGCTAAGCCTCTAGTCACAACTGGATTTTCTGTAGCTTAAAACACACCAGCCATATGGTTCATCTTCAGATGTGTATGGATATATACAGCAGGATTTTGAGCCCATACTAATCCTGAAAGAGCTGAAGAGTCTTTCACAACTCTTCCCTCAACTATCTGCTGTTGTGTTTATAGAAATGGGAACAGATTTAACAACCAGTTAATGGTGTGTGTGATATGTAATATATTATATACATATTATATAATATATGCAGTCTATTATATACAATATACCATACTATATGCAATATAGTATGTCATATAAGCAAATATATAACATATATAAGTTAAATATATTATATATAAATATAATATATTTTATATATTTATATATAATTAATATAATAGGACATATTATATATTATATGTATTACACACACACACACACACACACACACACACACACACACGCCTTCTTCTAGAAGCCCACTCTGCATCCTTAAAAACAGTATTTTCTCAGGGTAGCTGCAGCCTTGCTGTGGCATTCCAAGTAGTGCAACTTTGTTTCTTGGGGAAACATTTTCTATCCTGAGTATTGTAAGGAACTAAGCAATGTAAAAATTTTTTTCTTTCCATGTGCTGAAGCAAAGATGCATAGACCAAGGTTCTCTGTGTCACAGCCAATGCGTTTGGAGAAGACCTTGGCATAGGCGAAAATGGAGCCTGAGTAAGGCTGCTTAAGGTTTCAGAACCTGGAATTTTAGTGAGAGGAATGGGCGACGCCATGGAGAGTCAGGGACACAGCTTGAGGGGAAGCTTGAGGCAGCCGTGGTGGGCAAGTTGTTTTGGAAAGTGTCAGAGTAGACTTCTTTCTTTCTTTCTTTGGTATCTAGCTGGGTGAACATTAGGAGATCTGCCTCCTGCTCTGATTTTTCTGAGGCTTGGCTTGGGAGTTATTTGTAGCATCCTTGGTATATTTATTTGCTCACAGTTATTGCCTACTGTGGAGTAAGGAAACAGTGATGAGCAACATCCAAACCTGAGTGACCACTGTTGTCCTTGGGCAATGGATGGGTGAGTCGATGAAGGGTCAGAGGAGGCTTTTCTAGAAGAAATGAGCCTGATTGGTGGTTATACCAGCTACTCTAGAAATAAAAACACTTTACATGGTATTCACTGAGGACATCCTTCGGCCACCATTGTATTTGAAAGCTGCAGAGGCAGGTGGATTGCTATGAGTTTGAGGCCATCCTGGTCTACAAAGCAAGTACAGGACAGCCAAGGCTACACAGAGAAACCCTGTCTCAAAAAAAAAAAAAAAAAAAAAAAAAAAAAAAAACCCAAAACACAAAAACCAAAACCAAACAAACAAAAAAAAGTCAAGCTCTTTGTATTTATAAATAGGCCCGTGGTTATGTTTTAATGTCAGTGAGTCCCTAGGAGAACATAGAGTTTGCTAGTTTGTTGGGCATATAACCAAAATGTGCTGGGAATGTAGCTTAATCACTAGAATGCTTGCTTAGCATGGATCATACACAGCATTGGGTTCTAGCCTCAGCAGCAGCTAAGACTAGCTGTGTGGCATGCATCTTCAATCCCAGTTCTTCAGAGGTGGAAGCTGGAAGCCCCCAAAGCTCAAGGTCATCCTTATATAGCCTGGGATATGCAAGAATCTCTTTCAAAAACTGAAACTGCAAGAAAATCCCGAACAACAATTAGATAAAGTTTTTCTGGCATGTTCAGAGGACTCTTCTGGGAAATGGTTTCAGATTTTATCCTCATTATTAGTATTATGATACACACACACACACACACACACACACACACACACACACACACACACATATATAATAGTATTATATTATTATTACTGTCCTCTTCGTTATGTTTTTCTGAACCTGAGCTTTCTCTCCTGTATAATAAGACTAATAATAGAATTTCCTCCTTGGGACTGTGGTGTTGGCATGGTATCTACAGTACTCAGTACAGTCCACGAGTAAGCAGAGAATTGCTGGTGGTGCTTTTGATGCTAAAAGGAGCGATAAACAACAGCCAGCACTCCTTGGTTTGGTGGTTATGTTCTATAAAATCACTAAAATCATCAAAATTGTGAATATCGAGTCATTCCTGGGGCAAAAATGAGGTAGTTTCTTGAGAGCACCTGGTCCCATTGTTTTGTTAACCAATCAGTGCATAGCTCTGCCTTCTATGTGTTTCTGCTTAAAGATCCTGTGTTTTATGCATATTAATGACTTATTAACATGGACCTGAGCTGTGATACTATATCTCAGTCTGAGTAATGCTTATTTTGCTATCTGTGTAATCTGCCCACCTGGCAGCCTTCTTAGCCTGGAACAGCACATGGAAGGCAGTAGCTCAGTCTCAGCACTGGGCCTGGAGCTGTTTCAGTAGTGGGGTCACCATCACAAAACACAGAAACATACTGACAAACTGTGAAAGGACACTTGTCTACAGTGGGCCATGAGCATGGAAACAGGAAGGCAGGTCCTAAACTCATCTGACCTCAGTGGGGAGTGTGTGCACTGGTCTGCTTGGACTTCTCCCTATTCTGCGCGTGTCCACAGTTAACTATAAGAAAGCCACAGATGTTGATATTTGTGATTAAAGAGTTTAATTCCCAACTGAACTTGAGACTGGGGACCCATGGGTAATAAAAACTGGCTTTGCTAAAAATGCCCTTCTTACTGCTGCTATGTTCCCACTACAGCTCAGATGGAGGAACCCAGTCTCCCATTTTGCCTGCTCTAAACATGACCTATCACTGCCACATTGTTAATACTCTCTGGGCTTCACTGTCTGGTATGGTACTTTTGACTTTTGGTATAGTTCCTTCTGTTCTTTATTTAGGCAGACAGAAGATGAGAGCCCAGTCCTGGGGTGGGTGGGGGTGGGGAAGACAGAGGAAGTATGAAATCTTCACTGCAGAGACCAGGAGAAAGCAGAAGGTGTCTTTGAGATGCTGGTGTAGGTGGATGTGGAGCACCCAGGCCCAGCTCCCTTCGGTCGTGGTGATTTCGATTTCCTCCAGCATATTATAGCTGTCAGCAGTCATTGTTGTAAAGCATTCGCTGAGTACTTGTTAGCGGTGCTTGGGGTTCTTCTAGGAGGAAACAGAGAGGAACTGGCTTCAGACATACAACTTACTAATGACAAGAAAGCACAAAGGGGCCGGAGAGATGGTTCAGAGGTTAAGAGCACTGGCTGCTCTTCTAGAGGTCTGGAGTTCAATTCCCAGCAATCACATGGTGGCTCACAGCCATCTATAATGTGATATGATGCCCTCTTCTGGCGTGTAGGTGTACATGCAGACAGAGCACTGTATACTTAATAAATAAATAAATCTTTTTAAAACACACACACAAAAAGCCACCAGTAATAGCAATAGCAGCCACATCTTACATTCTTAAACCTCTTATTGTGATTGGCATCTTGGGTTGTAGTTTGGCTTGCCTCTTCTTGTGTATTTTGGTACTATAAAGTGTGCGTGCATGTGTGTGTATGTGTGTGTGTGTGTGTGTGTGTGTGTGTGTGTGTGCATGTGCATGTGGGTGTGTGTGTACCTTAGTCCTAGAATGAGGAAAATTGCTTATGTTATTTTCTCCTATTCTATTCTGTGTTAGAAATTCAATTGTCTGGAACAAATAATTTTACCTAGGTGAATTTTAAATGCGTCAAGCCATCTGCTACCCACCAGGTATGATGTGAGTTGAGATGTTTAAAATGTTCTGTATAATATAATTCTCCCACAACCCACAAGATTGACAGGCTCCCATTTCATCGATGCTCGCCTATCTTCCTTTAGTTGGCTACGTTAGGCCACTCAAATAAAGATGACCTCAAGATTTAAACCTAGGACTGTCCAACTTAGGCACTCACTTCTTTCTCCATCGCGCTGCAGTGGGTGCTGGCTGTCTTGTGGTTCAGAGGGAGTGGCAGGTGTGATCAAGGGTGACAACTCATTGTTTTTGGAATGGAAAGAGGACTAGGTTTCTGATGAAGTAAAGACCAAGGACTCAGGGTGTGGCTAAACATCTGAATCCAAGATAAATAGATCTGTGTATTAAAGGTGCTCACAGCATACCTGGGTAAGAAGTCCTTTGTTTTCCAAGCTGCTTCTGAAGAAGGAAGGGGAGATAGGGTGTGATGGCTCCCAGAAAGGAAGCAGAAGATAGGATTTTGGCTCCTTAATCATTCTCCAGGGCATTCTGGGTAGGTTGTAGGTTTCCCCCATTCCTTATTAAAGCTGTTCTTTGAGTCTTGCTTCCTGATGGCCTCAAACAGCCTATTAGACACACCCGGCACCGTGTTCACCACTGAACGTGTACCCCCTAACATCTTGGTGTTTTTTCACTTAATTTCTCTTACCTCCACACCCCCACCAAACTCGTTAGTCGCTTTTCCTGTGTGCCTTCATAAAGTTGTAGGCAGCCTGTTCCTTTTCGGACTGTTTATCTTTGACATGCCAGAGTTCTTGAAACATCGTAATGTTGTGTAATGAGCATAACCTCTGCCTTGACATGTGGGTGTTAAGAGCATTAGTCATTGCGAAGCACTGAGTTAAATATTTTCAATAAAAGGTTGTAATGATCTAACAGAGAGGAAGAAGCTGTAAACCTCCCGGCTGATGGTTTTAATGACGAGCCATGTACTTAGTGGGTTCCCCAAGCAAGTTGGGATCCATAGCACAGAGGCACAAGCCTTCTTCCCCTGCTTCGTGGGGGAGGAGCGAGATGGACAGTTCAAAAGGACTTCATGGTCACATGTGAAGAAAAACACCAACTGTCCAAGTGTCCAGGGCTGTTGCTCTGAGTCCTTATCCGTCACGTATCTTTAACTCCCACAGGAAATGTTAAAGCCTTCTGGGAGACATTATCAATAAGAGAGTCCTGGGCTGCGTCTTAAACCTCATTAAAGGCCTTTTAGCCTTGTAATAATGATCAGTCTGTATTGGAGAGCCATCAGGGTGTTCTCGACAGCACTGTAGAGAGCCAGAACTTTCGTGAGCAAATGAGAACGCCTGCACCTATCAAGTTGGTTTTATGAAGAGTTTTGGGCAGCGTTACTCACTATGAAACTATGTCCCTGTTGCCCTGGCTTATCTCCACAGACATCTCCCCATGGCAGAAGGCTGACTCCTTGTCTCTCCGTGTGTCTGGGCATCTGAAGATGGTTGAGGTACATTGCTTTGGTCCTTTCGGGGGAGTGTGGTGCTGTCACTGGCCTTCTGAAATATTGTCTAGATGAGTGTTTTGGTAATGGCTTTGTTAGGATGGCGGACTCTCTCGTTCCTCGGGGTGGAGGTTTAAATGCGATTGTGGCCTACTCCTCTTTTTCCTTACCAGATTTCTTCAGTTGTTTTGTCAGACAACCTCTGAGCTGTACACCTTTTTCTTCCTAGAGAATTTGCAAACAAGGGGGTTGTTTTCATGATTAAGCAGTGTCTCTGGCTGCTGTTAACATATTTCAGCACTTGATGTTTTCAAAGGAGAGCCGAGGCAAGTACTTGACTTCTCAGAATCATTTTCTCTTGTATATATTGATCACTAGTTTCATGATCTAATAGGCCATTGACAGTTTGGGGACTGGAGGGTTTCTGGAGGGGAGCTCTGCTCTTGCCGTTTACCTTTGTGTCTTTTCCTTGTAAGTATTATTGGTCTCTTGTGCCCCTGTATAAGACATCACATTTATTTGTCCCCACCATTCCCTAAGTCAATAGATAAGGGCACACTTTTGAACGGGAGCCCCAGAACCTGTTGATGTAAAGTGTCTTTTACCTTTTATGATTACCATCGTTAGCACCTCCCTCTTCCCTGGCTCGGTTCCCTGTCATTTTAAGCAGGCAGCAATTACAGGTTTGCTAAAGAAGCTGGCTTCTGCTGCCAAGGATCCTATTAATTATCACTCTATCTCTAATTTAGCCTTCCCACTGTTGAGAGAAGGCACATGTAAGCCTTCTGCTGAGCGGCTGCAATGGGATCTCCATAATAATCTTCTTTCTGAGCCAGTTGGGTGGACTCTATGTTCAGCCAATGGGCCAGGGTGGCCCTGGTGAGTGTTTTCGTCTTTATTCTGTAGGCTGTTTGGTTGGTTATGTTTTTCTCCTTCTGATTCTGACCCAAGAGCCAAGTAAGAGCCTTTACCTTGGGATCTCAGACCCATATCCGGTCTGTTCTTGAACCTAAAATGAGACAGATTGAAAACCATGTGAGTGGTTTTCCCCCAGCTGATTTCTCTTTGGGAAAAGAATAAAGAGGAGACCATGGAGTTGACTCTGAGCCTCTCTTCCAGAAGGTAATAATACAGATGTTCACCGGTGTGTAATAACACAGATGTTGACCAGTGAGTGTATCCTAGTTACTTCGTGTGTGTGTGTGTGTGTGTGTGTGTGTGTGTGTGTGTGTGTGTGTGGTGTGTTAGGATGTTCTTTGTTTAGTATTAAATCTTTTCTCTCATTGCTCAGAAATGGCTGGATCACTTTTGTTTGTGTTCAGAAATGTTGAGTTCACTTGTTTCAGTGAACACTCCTTTGGAAGTTTCTAGGGCTCGCTTGATCAGGTCTGGTGTGCTTACGCTTCCTTTCCCACTTTTTTCATGTTATTTTTGGCACTGCTGGTGTTGGAAGCGGTGGAAGTGATTTACTGCAAAGTGAATTAATTTTCCACGTCTTCTGCTGTGCTCCCTGCTCGCCCCTTGCTCTCTTTCCCCCTGACATGACTCTGCACTTCCACTGCTGTCATCTCTACTGGCTCAGGCAGAAATGCTGATGTCACTTGGATTTCTTGCACTACAGCTGGTAGGAATTGACAGAAACCGTAAAAGTGTACCGTTTCCTCATCTGGCTTCTTTCTGGTCTAATTATTAGTGTCCCTTTCAAGTCCTTTGGGAGGTTGGGGACTTAGAAGTGGTTTCTCTGTCTTTGAGTTCAAAAGGCAGTTTTCCAGTTTCTCTCTCTTACTCCAGACATAATGTAGCCCTGAGGATGGAGCTCTGGTGTGGCCTTCAACAGCCCTAGCCTGGCTCCTCACTCAGGATCGTACAGGCTGGACCGTAGGACTCGTCTTCTCTCCTGGGTAAAGAGTTTCTGACAACTTCCCTTAAGTAAGTTTCTTGTATAGAGGTTTTTTTTTTTTTTTACTCAATCGTCTTTTTCCAGTTTCAAACTGCTATTGGTATGAGGGGAAAGGTTCTAATTTGTTTACTAATTTTTTTCCCTCAGAGACTTTGCTCTTTGAGGAGTGATGTCTTCTGATCCCCTGTCCTCTGGTTTAAGAATATTTGCCACGCTCAACACATTTGTTCTCGGTCTTTCCACTCCCATCTCTAATTGCTGGAAGCTGGACCTCAGGCTCTCTCACCTCTTCTTTGGTGGCTTGTGTGATAGCTCTGGAAAACCTGTCCTGGGAATTCTCTATGCTTTGGATTGGCCTGTGTGGCTGCCACCTGGAGTGAGCATACAGGATGGCTATGCCCTGTTTGGCTCTATTGATTGAACTGAGCCCCATGGAAGCAGAAATAGAAGGGTTCAGCATTCGCACTTTCCTGTGGAGAGGTTTTTGCTTATTTCGGGTATTTAGAAAAAGCATCCATTTGCAAACTGCTGACTTACTGTTTTCTCTGGAATGGAAACTATTTGGATTATTTCAATGACTTTTAGCTAAGATTTGTTTGTCTACAGTATTAGTTTTGTTTTCTGGTGTCCTGTTTAGAATAAGACCAGAATGTGCCTTTTTTACCTTATGGAAATAAGTGCTCCTTGGTGCTTGGGAATTGTATAAACCAAATTGCATTTGAAATGCCATGTTTACTCCACAATGTCAAAATAGAAACTCTAAAGTGAAAATTATAGATATGTAAATATTTCTATCTTTGGGACATTTGCTTCCTTTGAAATTTTTTTTCTCTTGATTAAGACATTTTCAGATTTTGTTTTGTTTTGTTTTGGTTCTTTGAGACAGAGTTTCTCTGTGTAGCCTTGGCTGTCCTGGGCTCGCTTTGTAGACCAGGCTGGCCTCGAACTCACAGCAATCCACCTGCCTCTGCCTCCCAAGTGCTGGGATTAAAGGCATGTGCCACCACGCCCGGCCATTTTCAGATTTTAGAGTGCTCCTTTTCACAGTTCATTTTCTCATCAATTTTTTTTTTTTTTTTTTTTTTTGAGAAAAAAGCAAGATTCAACAGTAGACTTGCAGATGACAATCCTGTGTGCTCCTGGAGTGTTTGATATGAGGTGGCAACGGCAGCTTCGGGATTGGCTTTCCTGGGATCGCTTTCGTTTAATTTTCAGATAAGAGATTTGGTTTAGGCGTATGAAATAGTATTTGATTATTTTAAGAACTAGTAAGCATCAATTCAAGATTCTTAGGATGAAACATCTTTGTTGAACCTCTGGACATCTTTTGAGATCTGTATACAGTCAGCTAGCGTTTCCTCTGACAGTGGCGATGATGTTGAGGTTCTGGGATATGATAAGAGAGGCTGTAGATTACGCATTAAGTGAGCTGTTAGTTTCACTAGATTGCTGATGGTGCGTGCTTTATTTTATCCCCACAAATAGCACCATGGTAGACCTAGCAATTCCCTAGTAAATGTTGAGTGAATGCATGCATGCATGAGTGGATGCATTGGGAAGCGTGGTTGTTGGGTCAGCTGTTCAGTAACTAATTGTGGGACCCTGGTTTCTGTTGATGAGGAGCTTCTTTCTTCTTTTGTCTAGTGAAAAGGAAGGAACGGACCAGGCATGACTGGGCAGGGCATTTGCTGCTCCGTGGTGGATAATGTGTACCACTCTTCCACCTGCCTGGAGTCCTTTGTTACGTCAACACTGCTGGCTTCCAGCTCCCAGCACTCACCGTAGGTAGGGTAGATGAAGCCATGTGCCATCTCAGAAGCCTTCTTTCTGAGGATTCTTACTCTGGTTCTTTGACTTTGAAGCTTTGTTTGTTTGGTACAGGTTGCAACAATCTGTGATGCTTGTTGGTCAGCAGGTGTTGGCCTAAACAGCCCCAAAGGCAGCAGCAGGCACCGTTGGCCTGCTCCTTCCAATTGTTTTGATACACCAGCCTGTATATGCACAATGTAACCAATAGGTTCCGTCAGTATTCCTCTAGAGGAGGAAGATACCCAGAGTTGATGAGATCCACAGTTTTTCCTTTTCCGTTGAATCCCTTTTATACATGCAGCACGTGAGTATCGACACCTGTGCATTCTGAACTGTCTATGCCAGGAATAAAATGTCTGCCCATAAGACACTAGATCTGCCTGCTTGCACATCACTGTGGCATAAATATTATGCAAAGTCTGTAATTGTTGTTGTGGGTCTAAAAGACAGAAAGGCTAATTCTAGGTGACCATGGCACGTGAAGAAAAGTCTCCTAGCAGGAGTGAGCTTGACTTTATCTCTGAAAGGGCATTACAAAAGAAAGGAGAGAAAATATTCCAGGTGGAAGCCCAGCAGGGTGCGACTGGAGCTCCAGTGAGCTGGGCTTGTGTAGGTAAGGGACAACACTGGAGTTTCAACTTGGAGGATGATCTGGAGCATGGGTACATCTCTTGTCATGGTTAGGAAGGTTCTAGAACAGTGGTTCTCAACCTCCCTAATGTTATGACTCTTTAATGCAGTTCCTCATGTTATGGTGGCCCCCAACTATAAAATTCTTGCATTGCTACTTCATAACTGTGATTCTGCTACTGTCATGAATTGTAATGTAAATAGCTGATAATGCAGGCTATCTGATATGTCACCCCTGAGAAAGGGTCCTTTTTACCTCAAAAGGAGTTGTGACCTATGGGCTAAGAGCCACTGTTTTAGAGAAACTGTCTTTGTGAGAAATGACAAGATACATGTGCCACACCGCTATGAAGATGAATGATGATTGCATGAGGGTGAGGGCAGTAAGGGCAAACATAAGGCTGGTGTACTGCTTACTGGTGACAGTTAAGCGAGTGCTCGTTCATTCATCTATTGAGTCCTTCGTCACTTTATCAGGAGCCTCTTTTGTACCCAGCACTGGGGAAAACCTGCTTTCTGGAAGCCTTGGCTCCAAGGGGTCAGTCTTTTGTTTTTTTGGTTTTTCGAGACAGAGTTTCTCTGTATAGTAGCTCTGGCTGTCCTGGAACTCACTTTTAGTCCAGGGTGGCCTCCAACTCACAGAGATCCACCTGCCTCTGCCTCCCAAGTGCTGGGATTAAAGGCGTGCACCATCACCACCCGGCCCAGTCTTTGTATTCTTAACAGGGTAAATGATCAACATTCTATTTGCCCACCTTGTCCCACAGTCATTTCTGGTTACTTGTTCTATGCAAGAGCTGGAAGGTGAACTTCGATAAGCAGTGAGGCCCATGCCTGCATTGCATATACTTGCACGTGCCCACAAGACCTACAATAACGCATTTGGGGATTTCCACAGGCCTGTCTGCCCCAGGCAAAGTCCCAGATGTTCCCCCACACTTCCTTTTTTTTGGGGGGGGGGTTTCAAGACAGGGTTTCTTGTGTAGCCTTGGCTGTCCTAGACTCCTCTTGTAGACCAGGCTGGCCTTGAACTCACAGGGATCTGCCTGCCTCTGCCTCCTGCGTGCTGGGATTAAAGGTGTGTATCACCATCGCCTGGCTCCCCCACACTTCTTGTGGAATAACCCTGGCTTTTTAGTCTACAATCTAAGAAGAAAAGCCTCTAGTCTTGTGGACCTTGATGGTGGCTTTGGTAGCCACTTCCGTATCTGTGGTCCTTGTTGCTAGTGCTTGGCATTGTCATTGAGGAGTTAAGAGTTGGCCTCAAGGAAGCCAGACTGAGAGATCAGAGAAGTGGCATACTATAAAGAGATGTTTTGGTACAGAAATGGCAGTCAGTTCCTTCACCGAATAGAGATCTTCTCCCAAGGTCCCCATTCAGGCTACTATTGTCCGTGGTAATACAGAGTCCAGACCCAGCTGACTGAGTGATGTGGATTCCTAGAAAGATTAAGCATCACTACAGCTAGGGACCGCAGCTTTGTCCAGCCTGTCCACCTTCCCCACCACACGCGATTGGTAAAGGCAGTGTCCTGTTGCTATAAGAGCTGTGGAGTCAGCTTATTCAGCCTTGAACCTCAGCTGTTTTTGTAAGTAGCTGGGTGAGTCTAGGTGGATGATTAGGGCCTTCTGTTCCTTCCCCTGTCAGATGAGGCAGTGGTTGAGCACGTAAGCCCTCTTGTTCAACTTGCCCGGGTTTATATGCCTGCTCTGCTGCTGTGTGACAATGGGCATTGTGTTCTCTTTGTGTCTTAACTGTCTTATCTGTACAATGATGATGATGGAGATGATAATAGTAATTCTTACCTCATAAAGATGTGTTAAGAATTACATGAGATTATATGCACAGAGGGCTCAGCACAATACCTGGCACTTAACTTGCTCTCAGTATTCCTTACTCAGCCACTATCATCCTTAGCCTCATTGTATTGGACTTTCTAGCATGTCCTGCAATACTGTGTGACGGGTATTATTTTCTATCTGAAAATTAGTGTTTTATAAAACACACTTGCTGCTATGTACCCCCCCCTCGGTGTGTGTGTGTGTATGTGTGTGTGTAATAAGATTTTGTTATTTAGCTTTGGCTAGACTGGAACTCACTCTGTTGACCAGGCTGGCCTTGAACTTGTGGCAACTCTTGCCTTGGCCTCTTGAGTACATGGGATTCTACTAAGTTCCATCATGCCTGGATTTTCTTTTTTTTAACTTAAGACTTAGTAATAGAATTTCTGGGTGAGGGATATGTTTGTCATTCTAAATAGTGGATGCCCAGTTACATTTTAATTTTAAATTTTAATAGAGAACTTTTTGTTTTTAGTTTACATACATGCCAAGTATTTTATAGCATGCTTAGAATTAAAAAAATTGCTCATTTAAATTTAAATGGATAGACAGTGCCTATTTTTTTTTTTTTTGTAAATCTGGAAACCTAATTTGTTAAAATGTAACCCTGTACTCTCATATATATATATATATCACATATGTATGAATATATATGAACATATATATATGTTCACATATATGAATATATACACATGTATGTGAATATATACACACACATATATGAGTATATATACATATATATGTGAATATATATATACATATATATGTGAATATATATATGTGTGTATGGAAGTATATATTATTTTTTATTTTTTGTCATGATAACATTTATTATGAAAGCAGGCTGGTGCTTTCATAATACATATGCAACTATATATAGATACCATATTACAATGAGATTCTGAAATGTTCTGGCAGAGTTTTAGCCTCAAGGGGACTGGTGATGATGCCCTACTAGGTAGATGCACATTCCAGAGAATCCTGAAGATCTTGTCACCTTTGAAGGACATTACCTCATTATTCAGAGTCACCTCGCTGGGGAAGAAGCTCATCCCTTAGGGTTGGCCTGGTTTTCCAAGTAGAAGAATAAACACTTCCAGTGGTTAGGTTAATGTCTTGGAATGATTTCATTCTATTTACACCCAAGGCTAATTTTTTGAGTAGCTTTGGCCTTGAAGCTATTAGACTAGTTGGCGACTTTCAGAGAAGTTGCATCCAAGATTGAGAGCCTTTGAATCCAGTGTTCCCGGAGCATGACTGTGCCTTCAAATTCGTTTCATGCTTGATGGTACTAGAGCAAGAAATGATACTAACAAAAGGCAGAATAAATACAGTCATGGTCTCTGGCAGGTCAAGCCAGGTCCCAGTGGTTTGAATGTAGGCAGTAACTAATTGTAGAAGCCAAGTGGATTAGAAGCAGATTAAATTAGAAGTGGCTTCTTTGCGGGTATTTTTTTTTTTTTTTTTCCTAAAAAGCATTTCTTATGAAGAAGCATTTAATTGGGACTCGCTTATTTAGTCCATTGTCATGCCAGCAGGGAGCATGGCAGCACGCAGGAAGACAAGAGAAGTAGCCTTGAGTTCTACATCTGGATCCACAGGCAGAAAGGGGACACTGAGATGAGTTTGGGCTTTTGAGCTCCAAAGCCCACCCCCAGTGACACATTTCCTCCAATAATGCCACACCTACCCGAACAAAGCCACACCTCCTGATCCTTTCAGATTGTTCTTCTTCTGAAGCTTTCACTGATGTGAGCACATGGAGCTGTTCTTATGCAAACCACCAGGTCTTTGTGCTGGATAGTTTTATGTTAACTCCAGACAAGCTGAAGTCATGTGAGAGGAGGGAACCTCAATTAAGAGAAAGCCTCCTTAAGACTGAGCTTTGGACAAGCCTGTAAGGCTTTTTCTTTTCTTCCTTCCTTCCTTCCTTCCTTCCTTCCTTTCTTTCTTTTTTTTCTTATTTATTCATTCACTTTACATTGTGACCACAACCCCCCCCCCCCCCATTCTGCCCTTCTCTTCAGAGAAGAAAAGTAGGAGAGCATGCCCCTAGTACTGCAGTGACTTAATGTGCTAGGGTGGGTTGGTACCCACAAGGTACCAACTATTAAAAAATATAAGAATAATTGCATTTCGGGAAGTGGAATGTTCTAGGTATGGGGTTAGCATTAACAACTACCTGGAAGTGTCCACAGTTTGAGGTAAAGATGTTACTTAAATGTTAGAAAAATATATACACACAGTTACCCCATGTCTCCTGCGGACTTTGTCTTACGTGTGGCTGCTGATGGTGTAGGATACCCACACTTGACCTGAGAGATGTAGAGCTGCATGTATGCTGTGGTGGGTTTCTAAGCATTTCTTGTGCACCTGCTGTTTTCATGTATGAGATGGCCAGAGAGACTTGGACGGTAATTAGGAACTCTTACTTTGTCACATCAGCTAACCAAAGTGTGTTAAGTGTGATTCTTTAGTGACTTTTGCTTTAAACTGGGTGGGAAGATGCCACAAGGGGTCTCTTGAGAGGCATCCTTTGACTTTGAGTATTTGCTTAAATAAGTTTGAAAGCCAGCTTACCTCATTTCCTGTTGGGATGGCAGTTGTTTATTAGACTTGGTTTAAGTCACAGTTAATAGGTTTAATGGTTTTGAATGGCCCCAAATAACTCTCCATCAGGGTGCCATTTGTTACCAAGGAGGATTCCTCAAATGGGGCACAGCACACACAGCTGCCTGAGAGGGCCCGTCACCATCTTAGACCTCATTGCAGAAACCAAGAATCGGAAAGGGAGCATTAGAATTACAGTAAATGCTAAAATATGCGTAGCAACTCTTTTGCTACTTAAAACAACAACAACCACCACCACCACCTCTTCCATGTGAAATTTATGCCAATTAAAAATGACCCCCTTTTTAGAACTTATTGAGGAGACCAGTCCTATTTTTCTAGCAAAAGAATTAAACGAAGGGTAGCAGGGTACCCGTGTTGGTTAGGAGATGTGGTGTGGAGAACTGGGAGGGGCAGCCTGCCCTCTGCTTGAGTAGGACTTCTGGGATGGCTGAGGTGGGCATGGGGAACTGTGCCATTTTCAAATTTATGTGTGTTGAATTAGAAAGCTCTAAGATGGAATGGAAATTAGCAAGGCATTTGGGATCTCAGGTATTTTATTTTTGTCAGTTGTGATTGGCGTGTGTGTCTCAAGTCCAGGCAGGTTATTTGTGGTGGATATTTTGGCTATTTCAGGTACTGGTGTGGTGAGATGGAGGCTGGATTCAAACCTTTATTGGCTTCTTAAACATGAAAGAACATAACTGCTTATGTAAGTTTGGGACTGGTTGAATGTTATTGTTTTTTCCCCCTTGATGGCCAGGCCAAATATTAGGTAGTTTAAATATCTCCTCTTGGTTGTTACTGCTTTATTTTTGGCCATGCTTAATACCTTCCTTTATATATCTGTCATTAGGTTATAATTGAAGCTTCATATCTATATTTACAGTGATGCATGGAAATTGAACTGTGCCAACCATTCAGACTTAATGGCAAATGTTGGCTCGTGCCAGAGTTTTTGAAATCTGCTGTTTTTCAAGGTTGTCCAATCTAAGCAGTTTGTCTATCCTCCCCACAGGCTGTGACTGCATGGGGATACTTCTGTGTCTGTGCATGGAAGAGCATCTCACTTCTGATAAGAGTACATCAGCTCGCTGGCTTCCTCTCCCAGGCCTTTGCTGGACAAGTCTTATTGTTACTCTATTCCTTAGCTCACTGCCTGTTATGCACGGTATCAGTGAGTGTCAGCTCAGGAGCAGCCATGTAACGATGATAGGTGACACCCATGCCACAAGTTGTGTGGCAAGCGCTGTCAGGCACTATCAGACATTTTATAGCTCTGGAAGCCTCTGGATTTGGGCCATGTTTTAACTCTATCCAGCAGTCCATGGAAACAGCTGTTGGAGTCTCCTAATTGAGGTTTTCCCACGTGCCAGGCATTCACTTTGATGCCAAGAATATTAGTGGGATGCTAAACTGGTGGAATCTTTGCACCCATGGAGCATTCCTGTGTATGCGCGCGCACGCGTGTGTGTATGTGTGTGTGTGTGTGTGACGTAAAACTAAATATACATGAAGAAGAACTATATAAGTGAGTGAAATATATATGTGCTAAATGGAGATAAATGTCTGGGAGAAAGAAAAAGCATGGGTAGGGGCACAGTGATTTATAATTTAAAATTGAGTGGAGAGGGAAAGACTTGATAAGAAAAGGGCAATTGAAGAAAGACCTCAAGAAGTCCAGAACACGTCATGGAGGCACTAAGTGATAAGTCCAGCAGACAGCAAGGGTAAGTACACGGTTCCAGATGTGACTGATTCAGGAAGAGCACTGTGATCCTGGGCTAGGCTGAGCTGAGTGAAAAGTGTTGGAAGTAGAGAAGATGGGCAGTGGTAGTTAGAGAAGCAATATGGTCTGGCCAGAGGGAGTCCCATAGGGTCTGTCAAGTCTTAGCATTTTGCGTACTGTAAATGGAAAGCCAGTATAATCCTTCTTGCCAGAGGGCTAACAGGGTTGATAATGTAGACAGTGGTTCAGTGTGATGGGACGTAGTAGGATAAGAATTTGGAGGTCAGGGGCAAGAAAGATGGCTCTGTGTGTAGAGGTAGCTGCGACCAAGCTTGTCCACCTTAGACTGATCTTCGGGACTCATGTGGTGAAAGGAGAACACCAACTCCCACAGTTGTCCTCACGTGCACACATGCACTGCAGCTCGTGCTTGGGACACTCTCCCCCAACAAGGATTTGGAGATAAGCTAAGCTAAAGGCTTGGTCCCCAGTACAGGCAACTGTATTCAGCATTCTGAGCTTTGATTTCTCTCTTCCTGTAACACAGTGCTCAGTTTTAATGACCTTCCAGCTGTGCTGGATCAGCATCCTCACCCCACTTTCAGGATGCTGAATGTTTTGTGTGCATGGCTGATTGCATTTCACCTTAAGCATGCAGAGCAGGACCACTAATGTGTAAACGATCGTATTGCACCTTCTTTTTAATTTTTGAAAAATATTACTATAAACGTCTTACATTGGAAACCTTGGAAATTATGCAGTAGGTCTATATGTTGGTGTTACAGCTTGCTTACGGATGAGATTTTGCGGGGAAATCACAGATCTTAACCATTTTCTGTAACCTTAATGGTGTTTCATGGGGCATGGAAGATGGATTTATAGTCTTGCGTTTTACCCCAAGTATCACCTGGCACACAGTAATAAGCTGGACAAAAGTTCCCAGAAGTTGAGTCGGAGGAGATGGTCTGGGTTAATACAGATCATGTCCGCTCGTATCAGGAGAGGAGAGAGGCAGGTCTGGCCAGTTGGAGGCCTGTGAGAGCCTTGGCTGTAGTTGATGTTCAGGTCCTTCTTCCCACCAGGGTATGGTAAGCTGTTTGCAACATCCACTGAGCCCCGGTGCTGCACAGAGTAAGAGGTGCCAGGAGCTGGCAGACTCTCTTTTGTAGCCCTGAGCAGTTTGGCTCCTCCCCAAACTGGCATCATGCTGTTTAGCACATCAAGGGCCTGTAATTAACCCTCTCAGAAGGCAGCTGAGGCGCCATCTTTTATGACTCTAGAATATTTTTAGGGACTCTTGGTCCTCTCCCTTCTCTCAGCACATCTCTTCTGCTTTCTTTGTTGTTCTACTGTCCCTTCTAGAGGGTGCCCAGCCGGCATCTTGTCTGCTCAATTGTTTCGTCTGGAGAAGTCCTTCCTTCTCCTTGCTGGGTCTTCAGGCCTCAGTGTGAACTCTCAGGGGTCCATGGAGCCCAAGCATGTTATCCACGGTTAGACTCAAGCCATCCCTCCTCTTTTGTGAACTGTCTTTTTCTCGGGAAGCCTAGAATTGAGTTTCCAGGTCAAGGGTTCTAGAGCAGCTTTCTAAGAGGTAAGAGTCTGCTCTCCCAGATTGGCCTTTTGGCCAAGTGCTGGTTGAGGCTGAGGAGTGAGGTATGGATGAGAGGAGTGTTCCTGCCTAACTTGGGCCATCATGCTGCTCTTTTTGGGGTCCTGAGCTTTTTAATTTCTCTCCATGTTCATCTGTGTGTTCAGGGTCTGGTTTCTACCTCCATGAGGCCACACTCATAGCTAGTGTGTTTAACACTGTATTTCCAGAGGCTGGACCAGGCATGGGCACAGATAGGCTTTGTTGACATACTTGTAGGTTAAGTCAATCATTCTATAAGCAGGCGATCAGATGGTGGAAAGGCAAGGTTCATGTTTTCTCTTCTTATTTACATGAAATGTCTATGCCTACCTTAGCTCAGACTAACAGCTATTACCAATCTGGGATATTATCCAAGGATATAGGAGATATGATTTCTGTCTCGAGTATGACTCAGACTATGGCTTTATGGCATTTTTATTAAGATTGTCTTGGCACAAACCAGAACTTAGTGAATCATACAAATCAGCATTCTTTAATTGGTGTGGGCTTGACATGCAAGGCTGTGAATTATCAATTTATTTAACTATAGTTGTGTCTTTAATGCTGTTTTGGGTCCCCCGTTCTACTTAACTAAAAACGAATAGAGAAAGAATTGCTTGTCCTCATTCATAGTCATAGGAGAGGGGAGTAAGGGGAAAATGGGAGGGAAGGAGAAATGGGAGGATACAAGGGATGAGATAACAATTGAGATGTAATATGAACAAATTAATAAAATATATTTAAAAAAAATAAAATAATATCTTTAAAAAAAAGAATTGCTTGTCCTTAGTGGTCTTTATAGAGGGCTTCTTTTGGGGTGAAGGGTCTATAGGGTTTGTTTTGACTTGTAGATTGAAGTATTTAAGAGGGTGGAAATAAAAATTAAACAGATATTTCTCCAGAACAAACCAACCAACCAACCAGGATTTTTTTGAATTATATATATATTTTAATATCTTATTAATTTATTCATATTACATCTCAATTGTTAGCCCATCCCTTGTATCCTTCCATTCCTCCTTCCCGCTTTCCCCCTACCCCTCTCCCCTATGTCTGTATATGCTCATAGGGTATTGGGTCTCTTCTTAGTAGCCTGCTATCCTTCCTCTGAGTGCCACCAGGCCTCCCCATCAAGGGGATGTCCAACCAGGATTTTTGATTGTATTAAAATAGAAATAGGAGCAGACTTCATTTCTGAAACTACATGCCTTAATATTGAACAAGGTGGCTTCCCCCGACTGAGTTGGTGTGTCTGATGCTTGGAGAAAGCTGACATTGTTATACACTGCAGTGAGCCATACTGGATCCCAGAAGATCAGCTCAAAGGGATATATGAATAGTCACAGCCTACAGTGCACAAATGGAACATGTCTAAAGAGCTGGAAAATCTGATGTACACAGTTTCCCAGCCATTCATGCCTTGGGAGAAAATGATCAAGGAAGTAAGGGGTCAGAGTAAAACCTGGATATTGCTGTTTTACATATACTTGTGTGACATTTGCTAGCTGGGTGACCCTCAGTTACACAGTTCACTTCTTTGAGCCCAGAATTCTCATCTATAAAGTGGAATGGAGATAAAAACATCAGCTGCCTTCAGAGGTGTTATGAAGATTTCATGAGTTAATGAATGGAAACAGCACATCCCCTCTCGATGTCATTATTGTGTGTATGTGTAGGGGGCAGTACACTGGCTAGGGTAGTGGGTAATTATGTAATGGACTTTGGAAGGGCCCTCACCTGGGTTTGAGTCCTGCTTCTGGCTTCCTGGCTTAGTCACCTTTTGTTAGGCACTAGCCTCCTCCATGTATGGTTTCCCTGTGCAGAGGAGTAATACCATGGCCACATATGGTTTTCCTGACGACTAACTGAGTTAGACTTTGTCAAGTGCTCATAGCAGCTCCTGGTCCACACTAAGTGCTGCGCAAATGGTTTCATTATGATTGAGAGGCCTGAGCTTGGCTCTGTCACTACAACCTCAGTTTCATATCACACAGGATGATTGTGACAAGCCACGTGAGAAATCAGTGATGCGAGTGTATGCTAAATGCTTAGGCAAGGGTTAGAACATGCTGTACTCTGTGTATTCGTTCTTCTTCTCCTGTCACGAAATACCTGACAGAGAACGTAAGAAAGGAAGAGGTTATTTGGGTTCATGGTTTGTGGGGGTCCAGTTCACGGTAGAAAGGAAGGTGTGGCAGTGGGAGCTTGAGCATCCGTGAGGAGGCAGAGAGACGATGGACACCTGTGCTTTTCTTGTTTCTCCTCTTTATTCATTCCAAGACCCCAGTGTACAGGGATAGTGCTGCCCACTCTGAGGGCGGGGCTGACTGCCTCCGGTAAACCTCTCTGGCGGTGTGTCTCTTAGGTGACTCTGAGTCCCATGAGATTAACCCTCCCATTAAGTAAGTCATGAGTTTGTCTAAGACTTCTATAATTGTTTCTACTATTACGATTTTAGTTTCCATTGTTTCTATTGCCACTACTACAATGCCATGGACAGCATTACATGTCAAGATAGATTCCCTACATGATAAAGTGGACGTTAATATTGAAGTTTGCTTCTTCCCGTAGCTAGTGGGATAGTTACTCAAATGAACCCCTTAGCTACATCGAAAAGTGTCTATTGGAAGACATATAATCAAGCATGTCTGATTTTACAAGTCATAAAAGATCAAAGGGTCAATATTACATATAAAGCTTTTTGTGCTCATAGAAAATGATAGAGGGAACAATGGGAAGTAAAATTTCCAATAGGAGCAATGAAAAATGAGCATATACTGTTTAAGTCAAGTCTGTATGCATTTCCTGTGTTCACTGGGGCCGCGCTCATAAGGGCATAGCTTAACTTTCCAGTGTCAAGCCCTGTCTGTGGCCGATAGCCGTGCATTGGAAGTGGGTAAGTAATGATTCCAGTGTTGCTAGCATTTTCCATGCTAGTCATTTGGGTCATTGTCACTACAATAACTATATTTAGACCTTTATGTTGTTTTGCAATATGTCTTTAAGTTCAGCTTCCCCTTTTATTGCAGAAAAAAACAAGAGAGAGATGCAGCAAGTAGAATATAGAGTGATGAATGATGATTGAGAAATCTGTAGCTTTGAGTATGGCAATGGTTCTCAACTTGTGGAGTCACGACCCCTTTAGGGTTCGAATGACCCTTTCACGGCAATTGGCCTAAGACCATCTGCATATCAGATATTTATATTACAACTCATAACAGTAGCAAATTACACTTATGAAGTAGCAATGGAAATAATTTTATGGTTAGGGGTCACCACAACATGAGTAACTGTATTAAGGTGTCGTAGCACTAGGAAGGTTAAGAACCACTGGAGTAGTGTTTGACTGAGAGCCAGCCACCTGTGCTTCAGCGAGAGGGGGAAGACTTGTGTCCAGAAGAATGTGACAATGAAGCTCTGAGCACTAGATACCTAATCGCTATATAGAAGGGCTGATGAAGTTCCTAAATTATGTGTCCTGGAGGGACAAAGACAACCAAAAATATGTAAGAGGGCTGGAGAGACAGCTTAGTGCTTAAGAGCGCTGGCTGCTCTTCCGGAGGACCAAGATTCAATTCCCAGCACCACACAGCAGCTTGCAGCTATCTATAGCTCTAGTTCCAGGGACCCAATACCCTCTTCTGGCTCTGCGGGCACCAGGCACCCCTGTGTCACACAGATATACATTCAGTCAAAACAAAACCCATATATAGCAAATAAAACAAATATCCTTTCCTCCTTTTTTAACGAGAGAACTTCCTTTAGGCATATAAAGATATCTTTAGAGTATGGCATTGTTGAAAGGCTAGAACCTGGAGGAAAGGTAGACATGGGTTTATTGAGACTGGGGCCCAAAATTGGAGTACCTGTAAAGCTGAGTTGGAGTGATGGGCTTTGTTCCAAGGCTAAGTGTGAGACACAGGAAAGCTTTAAGTAAAGAAGATGGGATCCTTCCTGTTTCTGTAAGGTTACTATGACAGTAGTGAGGACATCAATTGCAGATAGTGGTGACAGAACGAGTCAGGGACAGTACAGGCAGGGAACTCACAGTGGCCAGCGGGATGGAGAACAGTGGGTGAAACGGAGACTAGGGAGACAGGGTTATAGCTAGGATGATTGGTAGCTCCTGCCATGGTAAGGCAGGAGAAAGAAAGGATGTAGTTGGATTTCTCACCTGGGCAAGTGGGGTAGAACAATGGCACTGTTCATGGTAATGACTGTTGGGAGAGGCAGGTTGAGGAGGGTGGACATTCTTGGAACATATAGGTGATGGAACAGTTGTTACTGAGGCAGTTATAAGAAGACCCGCCTGGGGCAGATTTTGTATATTAATCTGGTTTTCATTTTCATCTGTGAAGTGTAATAGCCAATTAACAGCCATGTAAGCAAAAAGGAGCTCAATTTTCTCTGTACAAGAAGCCCAGGAGTCCATGACCACTGCAATTACTTTGGTGGTTCCATCATCTCAGAAGCAGCATTGATTTTTCTTGGCTTTTACCTAATGTTTGTCACTTGGTGATGGGAACGTGACATCCCATCTGCCTTAAGAGGGTCAACTCTAGTAGCAGCAATAGCCAGGGAAACAAACTTTTCCAAAACTGCCTCTGGAAAGTATCTCCCATGTCTGTCCAGGGGTCGTACCTCCATGGTCAGCGTGGTATCTTGAGCAAACTATGGTCCTTGTTAGTATATGAAGTGAGAGACTCGTGGAAGGTGCATGCAATTAATTGGTTTTGCCTCAGCCAGGTTTTGGTCAAAGGATGGAGGGATGTGCAGCATTTGTGAATTTAGAAGAACTTAATCATCTAGGTGCGCAGTTTCAGTGAGCACATCTGCTCTCCACTCCACTGTAAATCCCCAAGCTACATTTTCTTGTTAAAAATGTAAGTGAAGAAATTTGTGTAAAGTTTGATTGTGCTTTTCTTAGAGCCCTTCAAACACATGCAACTCTGGGTTGTCTTTTCAAACGTTAGATACAGCTTTTCTCATTCTGATAATAATCTTGACCTACAAAAGGCAACCTCCCCCCCCCCCCAACACATTCCCTTATTCTTCCTTTTTCTTCAACCCTCAGCAGATCTAAGTCCAGAGCAAATGTGGAAAATTCCACTGGGTGTTCACCAAGTGATATGCAAGTCAAGTAGGGCATGCATGATGGAAAGTGTCATACCCTTGACTTTTGTCTCTGTGAAGAATAAAATTATTCTGTGTTTAAAAGCAGAGAAATGCTTGTTTATTTGTTCCGGAGGCAGTACCATTTAATATTATATCAACATTACAAGATGCAATGTTTGTTCTCTCCTCCACTTTAATTCAAGACAGCCTCATCAGCTAATAGACCCAGGATTCCGAAAGTGACTATTTTAGGTAGCCATGGTTCTGAAGATAAATAACATCTAGTTCCAGAAGAAAGAGGAGACAGGACAGATCCTACTGTTTATACCGGGTGACCTTGGGGATGTTCTGCAGCATCTCTGAACTGCTTGTTTTCTTTCCTGAACCTTGGCTGAGCTAGAGATGGCTGGACAGTAGGCACACCAACATCTTATCCAATGCAGCAGCAGCTTAGAGACAGGATGTGTGGGACACACTGACAGTGTAAGTAAAATGAGGAACAATTAATGCATGCTGTGATACATTGTGGGGCAGAGATGGAAACCGCCTGCAGATGGTGGAGGGGAATTCCAGGGCAACTGTAGACACCATCAGCAGGCAAGTGCACAGTGCATACAGTGTGAGGGCTTCGGGGATTTGTTTTAAACACAGACTTAATGAGGAAAGATTTGACAGAATGTCTGTCTGTCTGAGTGAATTGGAACCTTGTTTTGTCAGTGATGAGGAACAACTGAGGACTTTAAGAAGGTTCATATAAATTTGATTTTGGAGAAAAATGGAATTCATGAGCCCAAGATTATAGGCATTTAACAATTCCATAGATAGTCTGAGATAACTACACTTACACGTAGTTGCAAGAAATACTGGAGCTGAGTGTGGTGGCACATGCCTTTAACATCAGCGCTGGGGAGGCAGAGGCAGAACTCACAGATCTCTGAGTTCAAAGCTAGCCTGGTCTGCATAGCAAGTTCTGGGCCACCGAGACCTACATAGTGAGACCCTGTGTCCTAGTTAGGGTTACATTGCCATGATGAAACGCTATGACCAAAAGTAAGTTGAGGAGGAAAGGGTTTATTTGGCTTACACTTCCACATCATAGTCCAGTGGTTCTCAACCTTCCTAATGCTGTGGCCATTTAATACAGTTCCTTATTTGTGGTGATCCCCAACCATAAAATTATTTCGTTGCTACTTCATAACTGTATTTTTGCTACTATTATTGTAATGTGAATATCTGATATGAAGGATATCTGATATGTGACCACTGTGGGGGTAATGACCCACATGTTGAGAATTGCTGTCATAGTCCATCATGAAGAAAGTCAAGACTGCAACTCAAACAAGGCTAGAAACTGGAGGCAGGAAGTAATGTAGAGGCCATGGGAGAGTGCTTCCTTCCCATGGCTTGCTCAGGCTGCTTTCTTTCTTTTGCTTGTTCTCTCTCTCTCTCTCTCTCTCTCTCTCTCTCTCTCTCAGATTTTTTTATTATTATGTATACAGTGTTCTGCCTGGATGTACACCTGCAGACCAGAAGAGGGCATCAGAGCACATTATAGATGGTTGTGAGCCATGTGGTTGTTGGGAATTGAACTCAGGACCTTTGGAAGAGCAGGCGGCACTCTTAGCCACTGAGCCATCTCTCCAGCCCCAGCCTGCTTTCTTATAGAACCAGGACCACCAGCTCAGGGATGGCACCACCCACACTGGGCTCTTTCCCATCAATTATTAATTAAGAAAATTCCCTACAGCCAGATTTTATGGAGACATTTTCTCAATTGAGGTTCTCTCCTTTCAGATGACTCTAGCTTGTGTTAGGTTGACATAAAACTAACCAGCACACCCTGTCTCAAAAATAAATATATTGGGACACCCATGTGCCCTTTATCTAGTTCCTCCCATGGTAACATTGAGTGTATCACAACCTGGAAATGAACTGATGTTTGTGGAGGGAAGTCTGTGCTTTGTCAACATCTGTGCTAATGGTTCCTCCCGGAGCCATGCCCAGGATGGAATGGAAGCCATGGGATAGGATGGAGGTGTGGATGCCCTTCGGAGGATGCTGCATTCATCTAAGATGTGTTGAGACAGTGGCGATGGCAGTGGGTATCTTTTAGACCTCTGAGCATGCTGAGAGCAGCTGTTTTCTGAGGCATTTACATGGGTTGCCTGTCTCATGGAAGGCTTTCTAAGCTCACATGGAAACTATCCCAGTTTATTTACTCTAGGCACGTGCACATCAGCACCACTAGGAAGTGGCTGGCAGAGCCCAGATATACAGGCTACCATAGTGCAAGACTCTGGGAGCATGCTAGAGAATGGCAGTCCCTGCCATGTTTACTGCGCAACATGAGTAGCTGTGCACGAAGGCCCAGACCTGGAAGATTGTCAGGCTGTAATAATCTACAGAAGTGTTTATGGACCTGAATTTTAAAAAGAATGCATGAGCCACACTGAATTACTTCTTGGAGCCCTAGCCTGTAGCACCACCAGCTCTTAATTTTTTTTAAATGTCTGTACTAATCAGTAGATGCCAAGGCCAAATTACATTCACACCCACGCACTTGACCCCTCGTACTAGAATAATAGTAGCTAACTTTTATTGGGTGCTTATTATGCGTCAAGCACCCTGCGTGCATTATCTAGTTTTATCTTCACAACAACTTTATTAGTGACTGTTATTCTTCCAACAAACAGATGAGAGCGCTGAGGTTAACAGGGCCTGGGTACTAAGTGACAAACTATGACTTGAACCCAGGGCTTCCTGATTTCTAAGCCTGAGCACCTGCCATGCATTTTTAGGGTATATTGGTACATCATATTCACTGTGCCAAGTTTATTTTCTTGTAGGCCATTTCTCGTTTCTACATTATTCCTCTATGAAGAACTCACAGCCTATTTTTATTTCTCAGTACCTTTGACCCTTTGCCAAGTAAAGCTTTACCATGTAGGCTTTGGCTTTCCTTTCTTGCTACCTGTTTGAGTGAATGTGGGCACATTGAATCTGAATTCGTTAAAATTAAAATGGTAAATGCTTAAGGAGATGCCATTCTAGGTGAATTTTGCAGGTTCTTAAGAAACTATGGGCATTAACTCATTGCCTTGACACATCCCTTGCTTGGTATACACTTTGGGGGACAAGAGAGAGACTGTTGGTCCTCCTTTCCTAAGTAGCAATGAGAATATTCTTGACCCATTTGAGTGAAGTCTACATAAATTCATGAGTGTCTTCCCAGGTGTGAGAAGAATACTGGCTTGAGAACATTCTGAATTCCTAGATCTTAGACTCTAGCTCCTGGCCTGAAGTCTGCGGGAAGCTGCTGTCTTTCTTCCCGGTTTTTCTGTGACTCTAGCCCAGAGTTGGAGAGAGTAATTTGATGTATCAAAGCGAGGATAAAGATGGACTTGATGTTTGTCCATTTTTATTCTTCCTCCTAATTTTGCTGTGCTCTCTTCCTTCCGTCTCCCCTCCTTCATCATTAGAGGAAGTGATGGCAGGGGTTTATCTGGAGGCTTCTGTTTGTTATAGTTGATGAAAGGCTTTTGTTAATTTAGTAGAATTGCATTTCGATTTCATCCTTTCCTTTGTGGTCTGTACAAAAGGAGCCATTGGGCAGAAGTTTTTCTCCCCCACCCCGTTTCTCTTTATTTGTACTCTTATTTTTCTCAGATCTGTGCCAAGGAACAACGTGCTGTTTGTCTCTCAGGATGAACCCTGCCTTTCTTGGCTAGTGGGTATTGTCACCAAGGCCTGACAGTGTGCTAGTCCTCCTTGCTATCAGAGAATTCACTGCAAACATTCCCCTGTTTTCAGAGGGTGCTTTTAGAGGAATCAGAGCCCCTTGAGAAGCCATTTCTCTGACTCAGAGCCAGGAAGTGGGACCCCTGTGGGATCTGAGTGCAGGGTTCTGAGCTGAAAGTGTTCTGGCAAGGGAAAGAAGTTCCTTGTGCTGGAGAAAGCCCCTGAGTGAAGGCCCTGCCCTAGAAACTGGTCCCCATTTCAATCCATGGGACTCACTAGCTGAATTCTTAGAGTTGAGGGATTCTAGATGATTTGGGACTCCCTAAAGACATGGATCCAGACCACACTATGGGGGCAGAATCTTTCTTTACAGAGAGCTTCATAACAAAGAAAACGTCAGTTGTGTGCGCATGTGTGATTGGAGACCTTTAGATCAACCTCAAAGGTTCTGTGTCCTTATCCAGAAGTGTGGCTGGCCCAGGGGCTCTGGTCCCTAACCCTTTGAGCATGGGTTATGGGAAGCCTGCTGTCTGCTTGGGCTGTACCTGCAGTTTTGTTTATTAGCACAGACCTTGTGTCTTCCTGTCTTCCCTCTTCCTTGAAAGCTTCCTATTGGCTGAGAACCTTTGGCTGTGGAGCTGTGTATAGAGTATATCTCAGGTTGTTTTGCAGTGAGGACCCAGAACATTCCTCAGGAGGGATGAGCAAGGCAGGCTGAGTGGAGCTCTGAGTCACAGCGTGCTGGGGCAGTGGTGTTCCTGGAATAATAACAGTGGCAGTGGCAGCAGCCACAGAAGCCCTTTATTGGCAGCAGCCAGCCAGCATTTATGGAAGCTTCCAGCATGCCAGGCCCTCTGCTAAATGCCTTCCCTACATTACCTTAGTGAGATCAGAACAGTCCCATAGACCAAGAGCATTTTATGTTAGCCTTATAGATGATAATCTTAAGTCATGTGACTACTACGAAGTAACACTGGGGCATGGACCCTGATCTCTAAGATGTTAGAATTCATGCATTTAGCAGTAGCATTATATTCTCTGTACAAAAAAAGGTGTGGTGGGGACAGTCTGGCAAGATAGTTCAGCGGGGTAGAGATGCTTGCCACAAGCTTGGCTACCTAAGTTCAGTTCCCCAAGACCCATGTAGTAGAAGGAGAGAACCTATTTCCACAAGCTGCCCTGTGACCTCCACACATGTATATGGCATGTATGCATATCCCCTCATAAGTAAAAAGGATGTAAGAAAAGAGATACTTTCTGTTCTTGACTTTTTCTTTTAATCACATCACAAACAGCTCTAGTGACAGGAAAAAAGTTTTCCCCCTAATTTTTATGAGTTGATGCTTGTAAGTGATAGGGGAAAAAAAAAACCATTATGGGAAGCTCAGGCTTTGGAACTAGGCTGCACTTTTGGCCAGTCACATGCCCATCATGGTGCATAGTCAAAGACAAAAACATCCTTGAGAAGTGAGGGACTGAAGAGATAGCTAGTCAGGAAAGTGCCTGCCATAGAGCAACCACAGAGACCCAAGTCTGAAACACAGAACCCATGTGAAAATGCTAGGTGTGGTGGTGTGCTTACCCAGTACCCGCAGAGAGGAGCTGCCTCTAAGTTAGAGACAGACAGAAACAAATGGGATTCGTGCACATCCTGGTGAGCTCAAGATCCCAGTGAGAGGCCAGTCTCATTAAACAAAGTGGACAGACTCCAGCAAACAATACTCAAGGCTGGCTGCTAGCTTCCTTGTGCCTGTGGAACCTGGTCCCATTTCACACCTGAAAATGAATAATGGTTGGGCAAGGGGGAAAAAAAGAGACAGACCATCAAGTCTGGAGACATTTCTACTTTCATACATGAGAAAGAGTGACAGTAAATAGAGTGTCAAAATACAGGTCAGAGGTTCACTGCTTAGCGATTAGTGCCATGGATGTTTGATGAGAACTACTGTTCTGTCATCATGCAAGTGTGGGAAGCTGTGCATTCCAGCACCCATGGAGGACAAGTGTGAAAGCACCGTAGCACAGCCCCATTTGAATGTCTCTGGTTTCTACTTTCAGTGTTTGTATTTACTAACAGGATGAAGTTTGTGATGTCTTCGTGCCCATTTACAGCTCAGGAAAGGCTGCACGCTGCTGTGTATGAGCTGGGATGCTGACTAAGGCTGGATGCTTTGTTTTGTTTTGTTTTTCAAGATAGAGTTTCTTTGTGTAGTCCTTGGCTTTCCTGGAACTCTATAGATAAGGCTGGCCTTGAACTCAGATATTCACCTGTCTCTGCCTTCTGAGTGCTGGGATTAAAGGCATGAGCTACAATCGCCTGGTCAAGGCTGGGATGTTAACCAAAGCTTAGCAAGCACACACACACACACACACACACACACACACACACACACACACACACACACACACACACACACACTATACATATACATACCAGGCCCATAAAAGCCTTTCATTGTGTTGGTGGCTTCTTATCGAGCCTTCTACATAATTACAATGTAAAGTTTTGAAATGTCAGCTACTAACAAATTTGGATATCTTTGTGTCTCTGATTCATTTGACTACAGACTTTTGGTATTTTCAGAAGGACAGGAGAGTTGATGGAGGAGGCCAACCAGTATACTCTACAAGTGTGGACAAAGAGGACCATCTTATTTTGATGTTGCTCCTTACCAAACATAGGTTTAGAACACAGTGATTTTCAGAATACAATAGAATAGAATAGGGAGTCACTAAGAACCGGCTTTGTCAGCATTTGCCCATTGTCTATGGTCAGTGGCATGGCTTTACCTTGCTGTCTCTAGATGCACGTGTACCTGCTTCTAATGCTTTATGGCCTGTTGACATAAAGGAGCATGAAGCTCTTTGGGTTCCTTATAAGAGATACGTTTTTGAAGTCTGAAGTCTTTGCTATGTCTTATCAAGCGTCCAGAGTCCTTCCATAAGTGATATCTTCCCAGGTAGGACAGATGGTATTCACACAGGGAAGGAGAAGAAATGCAGCTAAGCAATGTTGATTGCTCCTAGCAGCAACGGCTTGAATTTCTTGTAAGAGATGTTTCCATCTCCACAAATCCAGCTTGAATGATATTGTTTCTCATGGGTATGACCGAGTTTTGGTACCCCCATCTTGAGAAGTATGTGTTATTTACAGGTTTTGTGTTAGAGTTAGAGCTTGGTCAGGTCAAAGGCAGTGCTGTTGTAAGGGACAAAGCCAACCTGAATCCGCAGAGAAGCTGTGTCAGTTCATATATATGCTCAGTCTATCCAGTCCTGGGTACTTGGTTCTATTCAGAGGCTACTGGCGAGGACTTGATTTCTGATTCACTTTTTGCTGTTGGCTTTGCTTCATATCAAAACGTCTACTAAACATTTCCAGGAGTGCTTATTCTTCAGAGGGTTAAATCAGAGGAAGAGAGAGAGAGAGAGAGAGAGAGAGAGAGAGAGCATAGAGAAGGGGGAATGATGGAGCGAGGGAGAGAGATGGAGAGAGATGGGGGGGGGTAGTTTTTAGAAGACCTATCAAAACACAAAGAAGAATGCTGAACTGTCCTAGCAGTCACATTTGGGTTCCTTTCCCAGTTGTCAGCTGCAGGTGGAAGAAGAGACTTGGGCCTTGGGTTGCAGACTGGGCATCATGTTCTGCTCACAGAGTCTCTGGTAGAGTGTGCTTTACCCAAAAGAGGTGGGTGTTAGAAGAAAGCCGGGTGTTTGTAAGATCAGTGAACATGGGTACAGCGCTAAACAGCTGAGATCAGGGGCACGGCTGACCTGGTGGGTTTCCCTCATGTCAGTGGTTATTTATGAAGCTGGCCATTGAAGAAAAGGCTAGATCAAGACTTAAAGGCTCACAGGTCTGCGGGCAGCAGCAGTCTGTTCTCTTTGCATTTGCCTCTCATAAAGTCTTCATGGTTTGGGTTTTGAACTTGTACAGTATTACACTGGGTGTGGATCTGAGCAGGGCCTCTGCCCTTCATGTTCTTTCTGTGCCAGTGAGCCCAAGCTTTCACAGAGGCAGTGTAAATTACCCCAAGTAGACCCCTTTTGTCTTTCGATCTCAGGAAGGCTCCTTGTATCTGGCATTGGCCTTCATGACATTACATTTTTATTCTTTATTATTGCACTATTGATGAAATTGATTCAGTGATTACTGAAAGACACCAGTAATGAGACAGTGGTCAGAGTGCCCAGAAGCTGATTGTGTTCTAGGCAAGTGCTGTGCTTGGTGTTCTAGGTAAGTGCTGTGCACTGTGCTCCCGGTGAGGGCTGTGCTCAGTGCTGCAGACAAGCGCTGTTTTTATTCCTCCATAAAAAGTGGCACTGTGGGGTCACTTACACATCACATGTGCCCTTTGAAGACGACTTGGAGGATGAGGTCTGCAATTGTCTCTGTTTTGAAAATGAGAAAGCTAAGGTTAAACAAAGTGTACAAGGCAATTTGGACAAAAAAATAGCAGAGCCAAAACTTAAACCCAGCTCTTAACATTAAAAAACCTTTGTTTATGTGCTGCTGCTGCTGCTGCTGCTGCTGCTGCTGCTGCTGCTGCTGCTGCTGCTGACCACATGTGTGTAGGTGTATGATGTGGAGGGATGCTCATATGTTCCAGCACAGTATGGAGGTCAGCGGACAACGCTGGGGAGCTGATTCTCTCCTTCTACCTACATGGGGTCCAAGTGATCAATTTCAGGTCTTCAGACTTCATGGAAAGCTCTTTTAGGCACTGAGACCTGAACTCAATTTCGTTTGACTCTAGGATCTGTGCCCTTAACTTCGGTTACCTTGACTTGCAAAACCGTGATGCTCTGAGTGTCTTCACCTAGTGTTGAGTCAGGAAGTTCTTGGACTCTGGGCTCTGCTGGTAAATTGTTCCGGTGCTCCTGCCTCTGCATTCTGGGTGTGTGGATGATAGAAGGAGGACACTTACTCGCTTGAACCTGGGGAAAACCTGACTCTGAAATATCACAGCATAAAACTGTGTTTTGCAGACAGAACAAATTTGAGAAATGAAGTACAAAGTTGGAGGGCACACACATCAAAGCACATTATAAACCTCAATCAAAGTTGTGTGGAGCTGATGTAAAGTCACAGCCAGACCAAAGAACCCGAAGAGAGAGGACAGGAGTCAAATGCTCCTTCACATCATTGCCCGGAGCACCAAATAGAGGACCATTGATTTAGTGAATGACAATGGGAAAATATATGTCCACATATAAAAGATTGAAGCTGGCTCCTTACTTAACATTATACACAGAAGTTATAAGGCCCCAAATGATAAGAAAGTAAGGAGACATGAAGGAGAACCCTAAATAATGTCAGAGTCACCAATGACTTTCTGGAAAATGCATTCATAAAGGACACAATTCACAAAGACCAAAGGGATCACAGAAAATGACAGGACACTTGTAATCATTGTATAGGGTGAAGAGCTGAGATCAAGACTCTATGAAGGACTACAGAGGCTGGACGACAGCTCATTAGATAGTGTTTGCTGGGTAAGCATGGTAGCCACCTGCAATAGCAGGTGGCAAGCAGACACAGGGGGTCCTAGCATCAAGCTGGCTGCTTAGACTAGCTAAAGCAGTGAGTTCCAGTGAGAGACCCTGCCTCAGTATAACATCAACCTCTGGGTTCTACACATATGTATTTCCATACGTGCATGTGAACATGCATTCACACATGCAGAAAAGAAAACCCACCTACAACTTGGCAACAATAACAGGAAACAAATAAAAGAATCCTACCAAAGTTGGACAGAGGGCTAGATCATCCAGAGATGACCTAGGAGCAGCCACAATAGGTGAAGCGGCTGGATATCATTAGTCCTTAGCGAAATGCAAGTCAAAACCACGACCATGCCACCTTGTGTCCATCAGGATGGTTGCCGTGTTTTCAGAAAGGAGAAGGCATTGGTGGGGCTGTGGAGAATCAGAACCCTGTGCACTGCTAATGGATCATTTGATGGAGCAACTGCCATAGGAAACACTATCAAGATTCCTCAAAGACTGAAAAAAGAACTGCCACATGATCCAGCAGCTTCATTTCTGGGCACAAACCCAAGTGAATTGAAACTGGCAAGGCAGAGAGATTTAACGCCCATTTTCTTGATCACAATAGCCAACAGGCAGAAGCAACCAACGGAAGAATAGACGAGGAAGAAATGTTATATACATTGTGGGATATCAGTCTTAAGAGAGATTGGAAATCCTTATCCGAACTATGGCCTGGATGAATCTCGAGGACATTATGCTGGTGGACTAGGCTGATCATAAAAGACAGACACCTTACGATTCCATGTATTGCTGTTCCGTCTACTTGTAGATCTGCTGAACAGATCTGCTGAGCTGTAGTCTTAAAATTGCTAAGAGACGGGCATGGGAGATAGTTCAGTGGATAAGAATGCTAGCTCTGGAAGCCTGAGGACCTGTGTTCAAATCCACATCACCTACATTAAGAAGCCCAACATGGCCATGTGTGCCTGTGACCCTGGCACCGTGTGGCATGGAGACAGGAGCATCAGTGGGGCTTTCTGGCCTTACTCCAGGGTCAGTGAGAGTCCTGTCTCTAGAGAGAAAGGTGGAGGATTTGGAGCAGGATATCTTACATTCTTTGGCCTTTGTGCACTCAGGGATTTATGCACCTGAGTATACACTTGTATATGTACCATACACATAACACACACACAGAGCAAAGCAAGAAATGGCTAAAATAGTAAAATTTTCTTTTGCCTGCTTTTTTTAACATTTCAATTTTAGGTAATTATCTTTGTTTCCTGGCACTAACCTATGTGCCTTATTTGGACACTGGAAAATCTTTGGCGTTGTATACTCCGAACTCACACACTGCACATGGTTCACAAACATACATGTTCACATGGACCTTTAGTCTGCTACTGACAACATATGTCTTCATGTGGCTTAAAAAGGCAGAGTAAGGAATGCAGACCACAGTATCCCTGGCTACTTTCTTGTTCTGGCCCCAGTCTTCATGTACTGGCCTCAGTAAGTTTTAAAATTAATTTGTTGTTGGACTACAAAGTGAAGGATCTTCTTATAACATTTCCATGTTATTCTACTGTCCTCATGTTATTTGTATGGCACCTTCCTCCTCCATACCCCGACTGTTAATGGCTAAATAATTCTCCATTTGCTTTTAGTGTCACACATGCATGTGTGTGACTCCTACACGTGAGAGTAAACAGCTGGTATTTTATCTTTCATCCTTCCATTCCTGTTTTTTTCTCTCTCTTTCCTCTTGGCCTCAGTATTTGTGTGTTTGAAATATTAAACCCTTTCATTCCTAATGCTCTCCACCCTGATGGCGGGTGTTCTGCTAGCTCTGTTCTTCCCGCTTTTTAGAGACACTGAACTCTGGGTGTTCTGTCTGTCTCTCTGTCTGTCTGTCTGTCTGTCTGTCTGTCTTTGATGTGACCACAGGTCTCTATAGGAACAAACACAGCATGACACTCCCTGTTCCCTTTGCTGTCTGGCAGGCAGCAACTACTGTCCTGTGAGTCATATTCTAAATGTAGACGCGTTAACTTTGAGATGTGAATGTTGTTGGTGGGTCTCAAGCCAGTCAGCTAAGAAAGGGAAGTGCTATGATTGGCACCTGCCTGTGCAGTCCCTGGAAAGGGCTGTGAAATCCGGCTTCCACAACCATCATTCATCTCCAGTACGAAATAAGGTGCCAGAGCCACCCAGGGCCTCCCCAAGCTGTTCATCTCCTTATAGGGTAGTGGGTGGAGTTCTTTGAGATTATAATTCAGGGAAGATAAACATATTTTCTTAGTTTCTCTCACTGACACTGGATTAATAGTATGCTAATAAGTTATTTTGTAAACAAGAAAAAAGTTCATGTTTTGTAAGTCTTTCGTATTCAAACCATTTAAACATAATTCTGTATAGTAAGGAACCCAGACACCCAAGGGTGACCTCTTCAGGGAAAGCTGAGGATGGTTATGAAGGGAACTATGAAGCTCTTGGCTAGGGGTTGGGGAGATGGTTTAGCATAGCAGTTCTTAACCTGTGGGTTGTGACCCCTGTAGGAGTCGAATGACCCTTTCACTGGGGTTGCATGTCAGATATCCTGCATATCAGATATTTACATTACAATTGATAACATTAGCAAAATTACAGTTATGAAGTAGGAACAAAATAATTTTATGGTTGGCGGCGGGGGCGGGGGGCTTGTCACCATGACATGAGGGACTGTATTAAAGGGCCGGAGCATTAGGAAAGCTGAGGACCACTAGTCTAGTGGATGTGGTGATTTGAATGAGAAGTGTTCCCCATAGTTAAGGACATTTGAAGACTTGGTCCCAGCTGTAGGCACTATGTGGAGGTGTGGAGGTATAGCCTTGCTGGGGGAAGTATGTTACTAATGGCAGACTTTGAGAATGTAAAGACTCGCCCCACTTCCCACTTGTTCTTTCTGTTTTGTATGTGCTTCAAGGTGTGAGCTCTCTGAAGCCCACTCTATCCACCATACTTGCCTGCTGCCAGTACCCTGTCATTATGGACTCTAGCCCTCTGGAACAGTAATCTCTAATAAACCCTTCATTCCTAAAGTTGTCTTTGTTGTGGTGTTTTATCACAGCAACAGAAAAGTAACTAAGACAGTGAGTAAGGGCACTTGTTTTGCTAGCCTGAGTATCTGAGTTCAAATCCCCAGCACCTACCTAAATCCCTGATCCTCAATGTAACCCAGGTGCTTTGGGGAGTGGAGATATGAGGGCCACTATGGATTTCTGGCTACCAGGCTAGTTCCATGTTCAAAGGGAGACTCTCTCTCAAAGGAGTAAGACAGCGTGAGATAGAACAGAGCACCTGCCCTCCTTCCGTGGTCTCCACATGTATGGGTACATAGGCATGTGCACCTGCACACACATGCTAAGAAGCACGCAGCATCTTGGCTATTTGAAAGTTCAAACTGGCCTAGCTTTTCAAATCTTTAATCTTACAAACCCTATTACTCTTGTTATCCTAAGTTCAGCTTCCCATATCCAGTACGTGTAGGAAACAATGATTGTGTTAATCAAAGATACATCCATCACAGCATTCAAGTGTGCGAATGACTGTGTGTGTGTTATTGGGAATATGCCTGTGTGTTGCAGGCTGAGTCTCCTTTATTTGTGCATCAGAACCTGGGAAACATGACCTAATGCTCTGAGTAACAGTGGACCTGGAGACAGCCTTCATTTCCAGGGTCGGAGGGCAGGGCATGGAACAGAGAGAACATTCTGGAAATGAGCCTTGGCTACGGAGAATCTTGTGTACTGAGAGTTGATCTTCCCGGGGAGACAGATGTATGCTGGCCAGAGTGAGACTCTCCCTTGGAGCAGGCAGTGTTCCTGTGCTGATGTGGCTCTCCTCGAGCCCACGAATCCTGAGTGCAGAACTGTCAAATGAGTAGTGGCAGAAACCAGAAAGCAGCAGGACAAAGCAGACCTGCTGGACCACACTGTTCCATTGCGGGGCCTGACCACGGGCTGCTGGCCAGAGGTTTGGAGCCGCAGTCCTGGTTTTATTTCCCTGATTTTCCGCACTGACTGGACCAACAGCAGCACTGGCTGGTGAAAACGGGAACAACAGAATGCTTTCCTACCCGCCTTCCTGTGCTGCCTTCCTCTCTTCTTATTTCCTCCGTTCCTGTCTTAAGCCCAGGCTTACTTTCTGGGGTCCTTAAATCCCAAGAGAATACTACTATGTAAGTAAGGTAGCTACCTTCCCTCTCATCTCAGATCCTGCTGATTTAAAGAACTTAGCATTAACAGTTTGGTTTGTGCCAGCGGTTCCTCCCATGTGAACAGCGTTGCTCTAGAGAAGCCCATCTGTCTAGACTTTCAGGGGCATGTGCTCAGGCTGTGCACAGTGGTGCTCTTCATCTTGAGCCATCTTGCAGCAGACTTCCCAACTCTCTGGCTCTCACACATTTTTCACCCTCTTTTCCATGATATTCCCTCAGCTCTGAATGTAGGAATAAAAGCGGTCAGCCATGAAATGACATACCCACAAGCAACACCAAACTGATCCAGCAGGTTGTATTGATATATTTATGTTTACGTGCATATGTATATATACATATATATGTCGATACTGTATATGTATTAAGTCATGAGCCATACACACCGATGCTCAGGGCAGCAAAGTAGCCAATGCCCACTGCAGTGAGTAAAGACATTAATGTATGCATGTATAATATGTATATATTATATAAAACAGTAATCAAAGGAAGAAAAGGCCATCAATTACAGAGCAAGTGAGGGGAGCATGGGAGGAGTTGAAGGGAGGAAGGAAATGTGAGGAGGTGATATGTTTTAACTAAAATATTTTTTACTGCCTGCACAATGTTTCACAGTGTGATCTGATTATAGCTTATTCACGTAAATTGCCACTGATAGATTCAGATGATTCTAAGTTGCTAACAGACCTGGAGTCCTTGCACTTTGTCCCTCTGGGCTATCATGTGCCGTTTCTTGACCTCAAGACTTCCATCCTTTGCTTTGGGTAGTATTTGCTGTCCTGTGTGTCAGAGGATGCTCTGTAGTATCTATCTAGTGTGTAGCTAAACCTCAACAGGTTGGAATGGTACGAGTGTCTCTCTAGACATGTCAACATATTCTCCAGGGCTGGGGACGACCCTGAATGAGAAGCCGCAGCATCTGTGTGATGTGGATCAACTGTGTTTTGTAACAAAACCCAATATACAGCAGAAGTTACTTTTCTTATATATCCATCTATACCTGATATGTGGGCCTCACACTGCGCAGTAGAGGAACATGTGTACAAGGATGCTTTGGTTGCTAATGAGCCACATACATGACGGTGGTTCTATAAAATTGTATTACCTGGCGACACTGGAGCCATCTGAATTCCAGTGTATGTAGCAACAATATTCAGAACACAGTGAAATCACCTTTTAACATATTTCTCAGAACAATTTCCCATTATTAAACAACAACAACAACAACAACAACAACATGTGGCTGTACTGGAGATGAATCCCAGAATTTGTGTTCAGAATAATGAACTTCATTTAGCTCCGTTGGACACTTGACACTGAAGCTACTCAGTTTATATTTTGGGTTTAGGCTCAGTGTTCTTGTTTATAAAACTCTCAGTGTCATTTATCAGGAACTTGAATATTTTCTGGCTTAGTTGAGTCAACACCTATTCAGTTAGCCACAGAAATAGCACAGGAATCCCATCCTTTTATCCACAATGCTTGTATCCAAATGGGGATACAGGCCATTCACATTGTCCTGCCCAGGTTATTGTGAGCACATGAGTTGTGTAGGATGCAGTGACAGCAGGCAGCCATCACCTCTGCTCGCTCCTCTTGTTACTTCACTTCAGTCTCTTCAGCTTTTGGCCTCCAGTGAAGTAACCCCATCTGAGTGCATCCCTGGGGGATTCTGGCCTCTCTACATGCTCTAGTCCCTGTTAAGAGATGCACTGTAGCATCCTTTAAGTTTCCTCATTTTTTACAAGTGGATACTTAGGTGATTTGTTTACTGGAAAGAGGGTGTGTGGTATTATATCCAGAAAATCTGGCATCAGACCTATAATTAAAAGTGTGACCTCTTAATAAGAGGCTTTGTTTGTTTTTACAGTAGGCCGGGTGGCCAGGTGGCTCAGTGACTTAGTGCCCTTACCAGCTAGCCTACTATAGAGTCCCTGATGCTCTGTCACTGGTCTGCTTGCCTCTGTGGTGAGTGAAGATGGTTGAGAGTCACACACGGTGTCTTTGGTTGGTGTTTTAGTTTTGACCGTTCAAATGTCAAGATAACAGACAAGCAAGAAGATCCATCCACATATAAAAATAACAGCAATGTCACATGGACCAAATTGCACCTTTTGTTTATCAGTTTGTTTATTCCAGATTGGAACCTATGTAGCTACTGCCCAAATCAACAACCAGAAGGGTCTGTCACTGTAGACGACTCCTTTGTAGAAGATTCTCAGTCCAGAAGAAACTGCAGTCTGTCCTCTGTCACTCTGATGTAGTTCCACCCTGTTTTGAACTCTATGGCATTTGTTCTTTGCTCAATGTCTTCCTTAAAGTAGCCGAGTGTCTGTGAGGTTTGTTTGTGCTGCAGAATGTACCAGTAGATTGTGCTTTGTTTGTTTTGTTTGTTTGTTCCAAGACAGGGTTTCTCTGTGTAACCCTGGCTGTCCTGGAACTCACCTTGCAGGTCAGGCTGGCCTTGAACTCAGAGATCTACCTGCCTCTGCCTCTGAGAAGTGAGATGAAAAGGCGTGCACCACCACTTTCCGCTTACATTGGATTCCTGCTGCCAGGGGTCCAGAAGGCCACATACTCCACTTACTCTCCTTATTCACTGCCTTGGGCATTGGCTTGCTTGCTGCCCTGATTATCTTTGTCTGTGGTGTTCATGGATGGTAGACACTTCTTTTGGGGGAACTACCCAGGAGTAGATGATTTGGCTCATTTTTTTTTTTGTTTACATTTATTCTTAGTGTCTTGATTTTTTGGTATTATTCTGCATAGATTTTCTCTGCTCTCCCAGTAACACTTGTATACCGTAGTATGTTTTAGTAGATGTCACTTAGCATACATTAAAATATCTACCTAATATAGAACATTTTGATTATTAAAGAAAAAATAGAGTATTGTGTGTTCATTCACTCTTTGTGTTACAAGAGACCTCATTTATTAAAAAAAAATCTTTTCCCATACATGGCTAATATAGTAAATCAGTCTTATTTCAAATGAGGATATTTTAGAGAATTATAATACATAAAACATACTTTAAATTAAAAACATATTTATTTTATGTTTATGAGTGCCCTATCTACATGTGTACCTGAATGCCAGAAGAGGGCATTAGAGGGAATAGATGGTTCTGAGCCACCATGTGGTTGCTGGGAATTGAACTCAGGACCTCTGGAATAGCTGACAGTGCTCTTAACCTCTGAGCCATCTCTCTAGCCCTTAAATTTGAATTAAATTTTTTTATGTGTGTGGATGTTTTGCCTGCATGTACATTTGTATACCATGTGCATGCCTGGTTCTTGCAAAAGCCAGAAAAGGAAATCAGATCCTCTGGAACTGGAGTTACAGATGGTTGTGATTCACTGTGGATGCTGAGAGGGGGAGTCTAGGTCCTCCGCAAGAGCAGCCAGTGTTTCTAATAGCAGAGACATCTTCCAGCCCCACATATTTTTATAATATCTGTGTTTTCTGGTAGTTTTGTTCCTGTATATACCATGTCCATTTATTTAGATTATGAGTCACTTATATCATAAGTAAAAAAGATTGTTATGGAAAATAATTTTTTATAATTGAAGACTTGGTTTTTATTACAGCTTATTTCAGGTTATGGTACATGGTGTATAATTTTTGATCTAAAAATAAAATCTAATCTGAAGGTTTTGTCGTTGCTCCTGCTATTGATTTGTTCATTTTTTAGTGTCTGTAAGAGCTTCTTGAGCTAGTTTTGGGGTTAAAGCCTCTGGCCCACCTGGATACACTACACTGCAGGTGTTCAGGTTCCACACAATCTCCTTAGATCTCTTGTTCCACCTGAAACAAAACCCAGGGCAGACTGACTTTTTGTTTAGGCCACATCTGTTCCGTGACAACAAGCTCAGCATCCCACCTTCTCACATCGTCACAAGCGAGTGATGTGTAGGAGCTGTGCAGTTAAAGCAGAGGGACTGGACTGCCTAGCCAGAGGCTGCAAGAGCCACCAGAGTCAGCTCCCTCCATCTCTGTTTCTAATACGTGAGGACTGCCATAGCTGAGAGAAAGCCATCTGTGTAAGTTGATGACGTTTTTAATAGCAGGATGCAGGGATTTGTAGGGCATATTCGCTCAAACAAAGCATCTCTAATTATAGGACTTTCTTCAAACCAATTTCATGCCACATCTAAATTTGAAGCTCTAATGCACTTGTCCTATCACTGAACTATGGGCCCACAGGGAGATCTCAAGTAGCAACCTTTTTGCCCAAGTAGTTTTTGTTGTTGTTGGCTGGCTTTTAAAACCTGTACACAATGTACATTCTCAGAGATTTTTGTTTGTTTGTTTTGCTTGGGAGGCAATATTGACAAATTATATATGATGGTTTATTGAAATATCTGCTGTTACACTAAAGATGATTCATTAAAGATTTTTGGGGAGTGATTAGGTTGTAGAAAAAGAACAGTCCCTTTGGCCTAACAGAAAAGTCTTTTCTCTCTTGGTAGCTTCAGTGGAAAACGTAAAAAGCACTGGAGTTTTGTTGCTGTGTGAAGGTCATGGTGGAGCAATTAGGAATTCAGGAGTATAGTTCACTTTTATCTGTTACTATAAATTTTGTCTATGCTGTTTGTTTGTTTATTTATATTTTTACTTATGTTTATGGTTCTGGGCATTGAACTCAGAGCCTTGCATATGCTAGGAAGTGCCCTACCCCTGTGCTACATCCCTAGTCATGTGTTCTTGAATTCAGGGTAGACCTCTTTGATTGAAAATAGCATTTATTCTCAGTCTTCGGGTGCCGATACTTTCAGATTACATTTTGGAAGCATTTCTGACTCCATGTGGATCACTGAATTGCCATTTCCTCTGTCATTTTGGTAGACATTGCCAACACTTCTTACTGGTAGCTGAGGTTATCTGCATCTGTATGAGCTGTCAGTATGAGGTGACATGCAGCGATATGAATCGCAAACTCCCAACACTGTGGGGCAGAGATTATGAGTGATGACTGCAGAAGTAACATCAGTTTTATGTTTTTTTTTTTCAGGAGGCTTCAAACTGATGACAGATAGAATGGGGATTCATCATCTCAGTTTTTAATTAATAATCATCTAAACTGATGAGGAAAAACCATCCCACAGCTTTATTGGCTTAAGTGGCTCAAATTCCAGTGCTGTGACTTTCCATGCCTGGAACTTTTATACTTATGCTTGCTGATGACTTGACACTGCCTCAGTTTCCTCAGCTGTAAAGAGGAGCTTCATGTCACACAGCTCTTGAGAATACTTAAAAACACAGTGTATATAACATGTCGCACATAGGTTCCTGGCTCTATATTGCAACTGTTTTTGCTCTTGGTGTAATCAGGAAATTGTAGTAGGAATAGGCAGGTGTATCAGTCAGGGTTGTCTAGAGGAATGAAATTATGAAGGTGTGTGTGTGTATACATAAATATATAAACTGTATGCATATACACACTCATAGTATATATGTAGTCATAGAAGATACATACATATGTGTACATACACATATATATATTGATATATATTGAGAGAGAAGAGAGAGAGAGAGGGAGGGAGAGAGGGAGAGAGAGAGAGAGAGAGAGAGAGAGAGAGAGAGAGAGAGAGAGAGAGAGAGAGAGAGAGAGAGATGGGTCTTTCCATTTTAACTAATTTAATCAAGAAAAAGCCCTGACAGGTATACCCAGCCTCTTGAGTTTTAGTTAATTCCAGAGGTAGTCAAGTTGACAACCAAGAATAGCCATCACAGTGTGGTATACACATGTGTGCATGTGTGACTAAGTGAGTTGGGTGACTTAGCCTCCCCTGAGTTTCAGTTTCCTGACATGCAATCTGAAGACCACCCATATGCATCACCGAAGCCTGTTGTGAGAAATAATACTGTATATTTAAACAGCACTGTTCTCGGCATCTAATAAGCTCTCATCAAATAATCGATGCTGGCATAATTATAGTGCTGCTTGGTCTTGTCATCTTTCTGTTGATTTGACTGCTCATCCACATGCCATTAATTTTTTATTCCCATAGGCCAACTGCTATCCCCTCCCACTGTAGCTGCCTTCTAAACCTTGACCCTACACTGCTAGAAAGATCCCGCCCCATCTAGCCTTTCCCCTAGCCTCCCCATCCTATGCATTGTCTCTTCTTAGTTTTCTTGGCTCTTTGACCCAATGGTTTTGACTTACTCCATCAAATGCACCAAATTCCTTTCCTGCACTGGGCTTTTTATATCCTGTTTGTTGTTTTTGTTTTTGGTGCTGTACTGGCCTTTGAACACTGTTCCCCTCATTGGAGCAGCCCTGACTTCTTTCCATTGGCTCTCCTGCCCGCTCTCCAACCTTCCCTCTTCTAGACTCTCGTGGGTCCTTGTACTTTACTTCGAATGTGCCTAGTACTAAATCAGGTCTCTTGATATTTTATGTCCATTGGTGTGACTGCCCAGTGAGGTCTGGATTTGACCCTAGACTGGAGATCGTCTTACAGCAGAGATGTCAGATTTGGATAGCTACGGGATCCTCAGTGAGCTCCACAGTCCCTTTTTTTTTCTTTTTAAAAATTTTATTAATTTATTCATATTACATTTCGATTGTTAGCCCTTCCCCTGTTTCCTCCCATTCTTCCCTCCCTCCCACTTCCCCCCTTCTCCCCTCCCCTATGTCTGTGATTGAGGGAGACCTCCTCCCCCTATATATGCTCTTAGAATATCGAGTCTCTTTTTGGTAACTTGCTATCCTTCCTCTGAGTGCCACCAGGTCTCCCCATCCAGGGGACATGGTCAGAAAAGGGGCACCAGAGTTCGTGTGAGAGTCAGATCTCACTCTCCACTCAACGGTGAATATCCTGTTCGTTGGCTAGGTCTTGGTAGAGGTTCGAAGCTTACTGCCTATAGTCTTCTTGGCTGGTGCCTTAGTTTGAGGAGGACCCCAGGACCCAGATCTGCCTGTCATAAAGTTCTTGTAGGTTTCCAGGACCCTGTGGGTCCTACAATTTCCCCATTCTTCCATGCTACTCTCGCCTAAAGTCTCAATAGGATGTCCTCTCCTCTGACCCACTTTCTTGGTAATCCACAGTCCCTTTTTGATGAGGGGATGAGGGAATCAAGGAATGATTTATTGTATGGACAACAGCACCTATCAGGACAACATCCAGAGAGCAGAGAGCCTGTGGGTGAGAGGCTTGTCCTGGAGAGTATGTACTTAGAGAAAGCTGTTATGTGCTTTGTGTGGGGCTCTGTGCTAACCCAGTGGTGTGTTTATGTGGGAGGGGGGGATGCAGACGTGAAGGCCTGGAGGCCGGAAGGAGGGAAGATAAGCTGGGCATAGCTGTGGAGTGCAGGAAATAGGAAATGGCTAGGAAGTGAGTGATCTGTATGCTTGTCACCTGGGGAGGTTTTGCGTGTTTATAATCCTGATTTACAGTGCTTTCTTCATCCACAGATGCAGAATCCATTTTACGATTGTATTAACACACCTAGAGTGATCACAGAACCCGCAGTAGTTATTTGAGAACATTCATCTGGCCTTTGCCTTTCTTTCCCAGGAGGCACTTTTCCTTTCTCCCTTCAGTTTGGCTGTCTTGTTATTTCTTCACTCATAAACCCACCAGGCAGTCCTTGCATTTCTTTGCACCTAAAGTGGCTTAATCTCTTGGGGTCAGTGGTCTGGTGTGCAGGGTTTCCCTCATGAGTTTTTCACTTCCTATGCCCTAGCACCTAAGGCAGCAGGGAGATGATTTTTCTCAGAAGAAACCTGTGCTGCCATGGCCTCACAGAGCAAAGAGCTGCTGGATGTCTGTGTTGAGTGTTTTCTTGTTTAGTTATTAATATTTTCTTATTCCTTCCCTTTCTTGCTCCTTCCCTTCTTTCCTTTCTCCCCCTTCCTCCTTCCCTCCCTTCTTCTCTCCACTTTTCTCCTCCTTTCCTCCCCCCCCCCTTTCCCCTTCCCCTTCACATCTGCTCTACCAGGGTCTCATTTTACCAAAGCTGGCCTTGAACTCTGGACACTCCTGCCATTGCATCTCAAATGCAGGGATGGCAGGCATATGCCCCCACACCCAATTTTAGCATCAGTTTAAACTGAGACATTAATTTCTCATTTCAAAGTGGGCATCTCTAGTATGTCCGCTAGGCTACAGAGCCATCGCCACTATGTAACTCTAGAATAACCCCACCCTGGGAAGCATGTCCTGTCACTCTTAGCAGTTAGGCTTGATTCCCTTCCTTGAATTACCTGCTTGCTGTGCTCATCTTGTTGCCTGGTGGATACTTCAGGTAGCTGAAATAATATAACTCATGACCTTACCATGCCTGGCTTCTTTCATATAGCACATTTCCCATATAGCACACTGGTGCATACTTCTTGAGCATTTTCTTTCTCTTTCCTGGGCAAGTCATAGCTCCCTACTGTGGCAGGACACACTGATTATATTCCTTGGATGGCACATTTGATGCTTCTGTTAATATGTTCTGAGTGATGCTGCTATGACAGAAATTCTTACACAAGTTTTGATATGAACCTTTGTACGTGGGTGGGTTATTTCATCATATGGTGACTTGCTGTTCAACTCTCTGAGAAGCATCCAGATAGTTTTCTAACAGCTCTATCATTCTACGTCCTAGAGTAATGTCTTAGGAGTACAGGAGGTTTGTTTTTTGTTTTTTTTTAAATATCTTTGTCAATACTTGTTATTTTCTGTTTTGCTACTAATTCATTTTTAACTTTAAACTTAAAAAAACATTCTAGGGTATGAAATGACCAATACCTTACTCTTTAGTGGTAGCTTTTGATGGCCTTAATTAGTTCCTTTCCTCTTTCATTTAAAATTTGCATGCTGTTTTGGCTTTTTTAAAAAAATTGGAACTGCTTATTGAAATGAGCCTTCTCATGACCAATGGAGTCTAAGGTGGTGTTGGAACCAGGTATGGTAGCACACACCTGTGCTTCTAGTGTTAACGGTTCCAAGGTAGAAGGATTTTGAGTTTGAAACCAGCCTGAGCTGTGTAAGGAGAGCCTGTTTCAAACAAAAACAGTAAAAATAAACTCAAAACCATCTAACCACAGTTCCTCAGCATACAGATTTATTATTGGGAACCAACATTTTAAAGAAATTAAATGAACGTGAAAAAGGCAGGTGTGGCCTACAAACTGGGATTCTCGCTATCAAGGGGGGCCTCAATGTATAGGTGCCTATCGTCAGAGGATGATTAAGAAACCTACATCGTATACGTGTACCTCTCCCTATGGATTTGTCTTATTTCCCAATGTAACTGAGCTGTTTTTCTGTTTCTTACCTTTAGATGTTCATTCCTTATACACTGTTGCTACAAGGAGTGTTTGCATGTGGACCAACCTTGTGGGGTCCTTGTGAAACTCTGTCGAAAACTCAGCTAATCGTACGTTTTTGTTTCAAGTGGACGAAGTACCATAGTGGCCAAAGCACCTGTGTTAAAAAGCTTACATATGGGCAGGTCTTTTTTTATTTCAATTCATTAGGTATAATTGTACTAAAAAAAAAGAGAACCTCAGTGGAAGTTCTGCTTTAACCCCTCTAACAATGATAATTTATGGTCAATAGCAAATTTGTTGTCCTTCCAACCTTAGGTTGCTATCATGAGAAGCAACGTGTAAGGAGCACATCATGTGTGCTCTGGTTTCTAGTGACGTACTGCTAAGTGCTAAGGCCCCTGGGGCCAGTGGATGTCTTGGGACGGGATATCTTGATCTGGCAGGAGGAAATCCTTAGAAGACTGAAAAGAGACAGCTACACGATATTTTGCAGGAGGATTTTAAGAAGTCATTCGATATTTTATGTAGCCTTGATAGCACACTAAACTGGTTATTCAGGGAAAAGAGATAGTTGACCAACATTGGAAGGTTAGGAGTATCTGTTGAGGCCTACTTGGTAGAACACTGCACTGCTGGTTGACTGTTGTGTGTGCATGTGATAGGTAACAACAAAGGGCCTGTAGTCTTTCGGTTTGAGCTGTGGCAGTTGCTACTTGCATGATACGTAATAGCAGGAGCACCACACAGTCCCTGCTCTTGTGAGGTTGGTGGAAATCAACTTAATTATCCATCTATTCCATGCTTGGTACATAAATGAGAACTCAGTAAATATTAGCTTTATTATTGTTAGGATTATAATTTTTATGATTTATTTATTTATTTTATGTATATGCGTGTTCTATCTATATCTATGCCTGCATGCCAGAAGAGGGCATTAGATCCCCGTATTGTTGTGAGCTACCGTGTGGTTGCTGAGAATTGAACTCAGGACCTCTGGAAGAGTAGGCAGTGCTCTTAACTGCTGAACCATCTCTCCAGACAAGGACTATAACTTTTATAATTTAATTAATACAGCTATTATTTGGTAAAACTCTTACATTCACTTTTTATATGAACAGATGAGGCTTAAACAGTCAAAGAGATTTGAGTGGAGTGGTACGTCTTATCCACGTGTAACTTGAGAGAAACAAGCAATATCTGAACAGTTAGGTGTTTTAACAGTGGATACAGAATGCTGTGGGCATCTAGTAAGTAGTGGCTAATATGTTTCTAAATATTGTACAGTCTGTATTATGGCCCTCCACAATGGAGAATTTCTGGATCCAGATGTAGGTATCATCAAAGTTGAGAAACCCTGGCCTACTGTGGGCCTCTGGGAAAAACCATAGGATTAGAACCATCTTTTCTCATTAATATGCTTATGTGGGTCTCTGCTTTCCTGGTGTGTGGGGGGCAGGAAGGCTTGGCCTCCATCCCACAAAAACAGGAGGAGCAGAAAGTGAGTTGCAGGGCTCAGAGGGCCATGAGCACGATGGAAAATGACCCCCCAGGAACCACTTCAGGGATACAGTTCAACTTATTTGGGGAGAACAAAGGTTATATAGTCCTTGAGGAGCGGTGGGGGCTCCCAGGATAGGTGTTCATAATTGGTTGGAAGTAGGTACTCCAAGGATGCTTGGTGTGCATTTGACAGCACGCTCCTATCATACGAACAATGGGAACACAGTACCTACTTATCCTATAGGTGCGGGGAAGGGAGAGCCAGCAGGGACCTGTGTCACAGGCCACATTTCAAATGTAGTTAGGGGTATCTATGCCTGATGACACTCCCCAGATGAGGTCAGGCAGAGAGCCGGAGGCCCTGCTAGGGAGGGAGTCCTCCATCTAGCACTGGAAGGTACCAGAACTGGAAGGACTGCAACTTCAAACATGCTTAGACTCACCTCTTGCATTTCTTCACAAGACCTCAAGGGGTAAACTAAAGTCCATTTTTGACAAGTCTCTCAACCAGTGTCTCCTGACTTGACTGTGTTTGAAGAGATGCTGTCACAATAACAAGTGGAGGAAACAGGAGACAACCAAAGGACCAAGCATCCATAATCATGCACCACTTGTTCTCCTACGGATTCATTTCATTACTGGTCATTAACTGAGCACTTACTTAAGGAACGCCATCCCACCTGGCGGATGTCTCACATGACAGATATTGCACACTAGCCCGTGTTTGCCTGTAGCTTCTGTTTTATTGGCCAAGTGCTCGAGGACTTATACTGGCTTTTTCCTTCGAGGGTCAGTGTTGATCTTGACAGTGTTCCTGCTCTAGAGTGTGCATCCCCTCTGCCTTTTCCTGAATCTTTGTGTGTAGTTGTAGCTTCATGGTTCCCATTTACAGAATGGAGCTGGAATGGACCATTGTTCCTCAGGAGACTGTGGGGTTCAGGTTAAGGTTTAGGGAGGGAAGAGCCTTTGGTGGGTGTTTGCTCATCTCTCAGGTTGAGTTTCAGAAGTCTGCTTGGTTTGAAAAGTTCTGTGGTGTTTGTAGGAAGTATCATAAAGTACCAATTCCCCTCAGATATGTGATTAACTTTAAAAAAGATTGGACTTAATAAAATAACCAAAATTTCAAAGGTGCCTATTTTGATAGAAATTGCCTTCATGACAGAAAGTGAGCATGGGTGGGCACACACACATGCACACCTGTCAGAAGGATGCTCTGAAGTCCTTGACTTTTGACGGTTTTCCTTTTAAACCATGAAAAAACCAAGACTGGCTTCTGTGGTTCCTGTTTTTTTAATGAACTCATCGTTATTTCATTAACCAGAAAATTTCCCACAGTGAGGAAGAAGCAAACCATTTCCTAGGTGATGGGAAGTCCCTGTCTTAGCAGTCGTATTCATCATGGATAAGTTAGGCTGGTGCTCACATTTGTCTTTCTGTTCTTGTCCAAATAAAAGAACCCATGAGACAAATCTTCCCTGTGCTCTGCTTATGTCCCATGTGCCCTGGGAAGAGCTTACATCCTTCTGGGCCACAGAAGCCACTCTTGTGTCCTCTGAAGAGTTCTAATAGTTTAAATGCACACACGCTATTTCAGCAGTTAGATTCTTTCACTCATAGGACACCCAACTTCTGGAACTCTTTGTGAAAATAAGCAAGTGTTTGTTATGAGATGCCACCGTCTCCTGTTTTCTCTCTCCCATCTAACACTTCTTCCACGACTAACCCACAGAGACTCCTTATGGCCACATCTCTTCAAAGTGGGCACCAGTACCTGATACCACTCTTAGGTTTGCTGTTTTTACCCTACGGTTGGGAAGTGCTGTACAGAAGTGCACTGCCGTTAGTGGTCTGAAGATGTGCGGTCCACGGTCCTAACATCTGAGTTCAACTCCTGCTTTTCACAGGACACTGTAGACTTTCAGGGAGGGTCGCAGAGTCTCCTCTGTGGAAACCAGGACAGGGTACACAGTGGTGCTTTGCAGAGTGGAGGGTTGGCAAGCCGCAGGCTAGATCCTGTCAAACCACATCATGTCCCTTAAATTTGCAAAGCTGTGAAGTGCGTGCTTTGCTTTTCAAAGCTGCACAAGTGCGTTATTACACAGGTAGAGGGCTCATCCTTGCCACATAGGTGTGTGCTGCTGCTTCTGAGGCCAGGTTCTCAATACAGGTTGCCACTTGCTAGCTGTTAAGTAGAGACAGATAACACAGGACTCCATTGCTGACTCTGTTTTCATTCTGTTTAAAATCATGAGAAAAATTGAGTCAATGCTATGACATAACTTTGTCTTGTAACTTTTTAATTGAGTGTGCAGTTTCCTTTTGCTGTCTTAGCTAAGCAGTTCAAATTAGAAAACCAATTTGTCCATTGCCACATGTTTCTAAATGTTTTTTCCACATCTTTCCCATTCCTAATTTTATTGTTCTTACTTTATACAGAAACTAAAATCTTAAAGCAACTAATATCTTGATGATTGTTCATGATTTTAACTAAAGTTTTATTACTAGTTTGATAGTTTCAGCTCATTCCTTAAGGTCCCCGGTGATTTGGATATTTTAAAGATTGTTCTTTGTTTCTTGCCCTGACTCTCTGAGGTGATGCCCTGTCCAAGACACTGGCTGTCTCCTCTTCTTTGACAATAATTAAGGATATTGTATGATCATGAATTTTAATCACCTTCGAATTTGCTTTCATTTCTTTGCTTATGCCATCAGGGCAGGAAGAGTAGTAACATTGTTTATAGCGTTTCACCACTAAAGCATGATATACAATAGACAGAAAATACTTGGAAAATTAAAAACACACATGCTTACAGAGTAGATATAGAGCTATAATTTATTTTCCCTACTGTACACTGATTATGAGAAGTCATATTTTATAAATTTTGCATGTATACACATGAGTAGCACCAATCTGACTAATTTTCTCACTCTTTTAACAGTTTTTTTTACATTAAAATAAGATTTATTTTTGGATTTGTGTGTGTGTGTGTGTATGTTTATGTGGGACTGTGTATATGTGTGTATATCTATGAGTGTGTGCATCTGTGAGAGTGTGTATTTGTGTGTTTGCGTGTGTCTTTTTTGAGATTATGCCACATGTGTGCTGGTGCCCTTGAGGCCAGAAGAGGGAGCTGGATGCCCTGGAGCTGGTGTTACATATAGGCAGTTGGGAGCCGTGTGGTATGGGTGCTGGAGTTTGGTCTTCTGGAAGAGCAGTAAGCCATCATCTCTCCAGTTCCAGGGTTTTGTTTGTTTGTTTTGGTTCTTCCCCACCCCAACCCCCCCACCCCTGGTCAGGACTTTGTTTGCTAATGTCTCCCCTCCCCTGTAGAAATGATTGAAGCCAGGGCCTCAAATGCCACCAATACTGCCATACAGCTTCCTCCCACCCTAGCCCAGGAGTCCAACCGATCGTAAGGAAAATTTGAACCTTGAAATCAATACCCGATTTATAATTGGAATGTTCGTTTCCCCCTAGAAGCATGCATTTAATCCTTTCTCAGTTTGTGTATCTAGTCACACTTTTCTGGGCCTTTATAGGTGAATCCTCAAAGCCATACGCAAAATCCCAGATGCACAACCCAGTTACTTTCTGGGCTGGATTTGTAGCGGGTGATGACAGGGATGACTCTTGTCAAAGACGTAAGGCAAAAGCATCATCAGATGACCATCAAGGGAAGGCTATCTTGCCGAGGCCTTTAATTCTTGCTTTCATTCTCTACGAGGCTTTTCTATAAACAACATGATTCTAATGATTTAAGGATGTGGCTCTTTTCCTGAAAACATCCCAAATCTGTGAACTTAAAATCAGAATGTCCATTATTATTGCTAGTTTGAGTCCTTGTGTAATTAAGACAGGCAAAAATGCAAGCGAGAAAAATGAGTAACCCAGGAAATTCAGCTTCCTTTTGAAGATGGTTGCACTCACTCTTTCCTGTCTGGTTCTTTGTTGGAGATTCTTATCCTGGCGGTGGAGATTGTTGTCAGAATTCAACCCAGAGGACAACAGTCAAGTGGCCTGTTTCTTTTGGGGAAGTCCCCGGGGAGATACTGCTGGCTGGGCCAGATTCCCCCCTCACTAGCACGGCTTTACTTGACTGGTGGTGGGATTGCCTGCCTCCTCTTTTACTGCCTTCATGTTGCGCACTGTGACTCTGGAGCCATGGGAGGGATGAGATGGCATACCCCTGTGTCCTGGCTTCTTAAACATTTTCCACTCAGAACCTCTTTTTGACATAAATGTTTAACAGACTCCTTGTATACGTGCATGCAGAAATGACCCCTTGCATATGAGCATAGGACAGTGTATACAAATCAAATATTTAAGAATAATAAAAAAATAGAATTCATTTTAAGACAATTATTAAGTACACATAAAGTATTTTTTTTACAATTTATTAAAAATGAAAGCACATTTCCAAAATAATGGGATGGATGTGCTTGTTTAGTTGTATGTAAAGAGTTGAGTCTTAGACTGCAGAACATCTTCAGCATTTTTTCATAGTTGATCTGTATTTTGACTTTGTAATCATCAATTCTAAGAATATTGTTTTGCATCAGCATGTTGTATAGAACAGCAGAAACTTATTTAGAGCCATTTTAGAATTGTTAGAAAGGCTCTCTCAAACTCAAGCAAAAATGAACTGAATCCTTTTTTTCTTTTTTTGGTTTTTCGAGACAGGGTTTCTCTGTGTAGCCTTGACCATCCTGGACTCACAGCGATCCGCCTGCCTCTGCCTCCCGAGTGCTGGGATTAAAGGCGTGCGCCACCACGCAAAAACACAAGTCATCAATTTGAACAGCAATTTTAAAAGCCAAGCATTCAAAAACAGTATCATCTAAAAATTGACTACTTTGATACTGTGGGGAACAATGGTAGGAAAATAATCAAAGTCTGTGTTTTCTGAAATCGAACCATTGCTTTCCCAAAGAGCAGAATTTTGTCTAGTCAAACATTTTAGACCATAAAACATGGCCATCTCAACTCTGAGCTGGTGTTGTAGGCCGTGTCTGTCGATGTTACCTGTGGCAACGCAGGTGAGCTGTGAAGTACACATGCCAGTGCTTCAGAACCAAGGCTGTAGTGAAGTCACATGATACAATACTGGCAAGCTCTGCCAGAAACACCATGGATTCAAAATGAATTTCGTTTAGAACTATGTTTACCTATGGGCCTTTCAGAAATCTTTTACCTTTGCTAATTTTTGTTGTTGTTGCTATTGTTCGTTTGTTTTTGTTTTTTGTTTTTTTTTTGTTTTTGTGAACACCTTGCACTCAGTTATGTGACTCGTTTGGGTTTGTTTGTGAACCGTGGTTGAAGAAGCTTGCGTCCAAGCTCAGGAATGCTTGTATGTTATTTTCTAGTCTTTGGCAACTTGAGAATTTCTTCTTCACCCTGATTAATAGGGGGTTCAGATGTATAGTTAAGGCATAATTCATGTGTATGTTACTGCTCTGATAGAATTAATGATCAAATACTGGCTGATGTCCAAACAGATGATTTCATGAGCTTTGTTTCATTTTATCTTTCCTTTCTCCAGGACAGTTGGTCAGCAAAGACTTTTTATGTTGATTAAAGTCTATTAATAAATGAAAATGTAGTTTCCTTTACTCTACCCCCATAGTTCAATTTGATAAACCTGGCTTGTCTTCAACAACGTGCCTATGGACAATACCTTCATTGACTAAGTGTGGTAATTAAGGGAGGACACTGCATGATGAACTTTTGTGGTAGATAAACCATGTTGATTCCTTTATTTGGGTCAATGTTCTTTCTACAGACTTTGAGGCACTGACTTCATCAAAGCAGTTAATCTTATGGTGACCCACTTTTTAGTGCTCTGGGTACCATGTTGCTTCTCTGTTTAACAAACAAATTACTTATTTAGGAGCCGAACCCAGTGATTCTATCACTGAATACAGCTACAGGAGTTGAGGGAATCTTGATGATGCTCTCTTTTGAGTGAACTGGTACACTGGAAAACATCCTAGTGGATCTTTTGTTTTTATTGATAGAAAACAATATATGCTGAACATTTGGGTACACTATCCATGAGATGTAGCTCAGTGTGCACAAGGGCCTAGATTTTTTTTTTTAAGGGCCTAGATTGAACAGTGTGGAACTCAGGTGTGGTAGTGCTCACCTGTAGACCCAGGAGTCAGGAGGTGGGTTAGAAGTTCAAGGATACCCTTGGCTACATAGCAAGTTCAAGACCAACCTGGGATAAGACCTTGTCTTGAAGAAGATTAGAGTATAATTTCCTAAGGTATTTATACTCATTATAATTCAACAATTACTCTGTAACTACTTGATATAGTGGCTGGGCTATGTCCCTGGGCATTCAGTGATGAATTAAAACTAAGGTAACATGTAAGTTTTACATCAGTTGGGCACCTCTGTGTGTCAGATGGGCTACATTTAATAATTACTTTGAGGTGTCAGCTGGAGACAGATTCTTATCCAGGAAGAGTGGGAGGGATAGTGAATTCTGCTCAAAATGGGCAATACCTGTGTCTTGTGAAGCTCTCAGTCCATGAAGAGGAAGAGAGATGAACTCAATAATGGATATTAGATATCAATTACAGCAATAAAATCTATTATGGATCATATAATAAGTGAATTGGGTCTGTTAATGGTCTAACAAAGCACTCCCTAAGAATCAGGAGGTTTTATTGCAATCTGGAGAAAGATTGGGGAAAGAGTATTTCAAAAAGAAAAAGCAAGCATAAAAAGTTTTCAGATGGGAGGGGAAGATGTTATGTTCAAATAACAGCAAGAAGACCAGAGTAACTCAAGCAGGCACATCCTTGTAAAGATTGTGGTGGGAGGAGACTAGGAAACCAGCAAGAGTCTGAGCTGTGCAAGACTTCCACCATTCAGGTAAGGATCGAGTTTCACTCTACCTGCTGCGGAGAGGCCTTTGAGAATCTATGGAGTAATAGAGATTAGGAGGATGTGACTCACATGACTGCTATGTGACAAGTTCACTTGGACTGCAGTACAGAGAAGAGCCGAGAAGAGATGTGTGAAGTGACTGTGAAGCGAAGCAGGGACTGTGAAAAACATCTGGGGAGCATGGGTAAGTGGTTCCGTGAATCTGGCTGAGGGGCTCTGATGACCTTGAGGATACTATAACCACGGCTTCCCCGCAAGTGAACAGTTTGAGATGCACCTGGCAGCAGTGCTGCATGGGGTTTGGGAAAAGTAAGGAATGTAAGGGGTGTGTAGGTTCTGCGTCTACCACTAAAAATGCAAGTTCTGTTGTGTCTAGTCAGCTTATTTTGTAAGAGATTTGGGAGCACCGAGCAGAAGTCACATAGCTCTAAGAACTCTGGAGATAGTCCCCACGTGACAGAGAAGATTTGTGAGAATTCTGCGTCTCAGAAAATATCAATTTTATCAATTATCAGGTATTATCTGCATAGCAGGTATTGTGTGGAGGTAGAATAGTGTGTGGTGTCTACTGAGGAGAGCCCAAGGTGTTTGAATTCATATGCTCGAGTTAGTTCTGCTGTGTCATTGATCTCTTACCTGATCTCTCCCACATCAGTCCATTGGGCAGTGAGGCCAAGGTGTCATATAGGATGTCAGAGCAACAATTTCATAAACAATAACAGCCTGGTGCATTCAGGGGTAAAGGTTGCAACTCTTAGCTGCTGCTTCTGTGATCAGGTACATCCTAGACACTGGGCCCTACTGGTTTATCACATGATCCATTTACTCATATTTGCTCATATTAAAGTATGATGTAATGGAGCTAATACATTCAAAATAAATCCCCCTGGCATCACGTGAGCATGTCCAAAGATCACCAAACCTTTCTTGTTTGCTTTGGCCCACAGTAGAGCATGAGGCTAGCTGTGGTGTCTGAAGGCACTTGATTAACTCAGGGTGATGCATTCTGATTGGTTCTGTTCACAGGCTTATTTCACTGATTCTGCCTTTTTGGCTTTAGCAGTAGTTGAGCAGGCCTGTCTTTAGTCTCCTGTCGTCATAGCTCAGATATAGTCCAAGAAAGTCAAATTTATCAGCAAGACAAATTCCACATATTCCTTAGAGAGCAAAGGTTAGCCTTTGGTATTCTGGGGTTCTTAAGATGATATACTTATTTAAGTATACTTAAGATAAAATGCTTATTTTAATTAAACAAGCGGAATCCCTATTGGCTTTCTCTTTATTTCTTTTGCTTAGCTCTTGGTTGCTCCAAATGATGACACTTCTACCCTAGTAACATGCAGAGATTCAGTTTCTATTGCTGGTCATTTTAGATTGAATAGATATTGGACATGTTACAAACCATTTCTAATGCTCACTGTCTCCCCTGCTTTATTTTTTTCTTACTTGTCTTGAGCATTTGTAAGCAAGTTCATCTACCTTTTTTCTTTTGTTCTTTTGAGACAGGGTTTCTCTGTGTAGCCTTGGCTCTCCTGAACTCACTTTGTAGACCAGGCTGGCCTCAAACTCAGAGCGATCCTCCTGCCTCTGCCTCCTGAGTGCTGGGATTAAGGGCGGAATCCTCCATCCTGAATTTATCATTAGCCAGCCAGAAGTACTAGATATCATTTTCAAAAGTTTTCTACTGATTTTGAAAATCACCTTGTGATTTGATACCGAGACTGACAGGTGTCTGTGTTTAGGAATGCTCAGGTGGTCTGACTTCTGTTAGCCAGTCCATTCCATTATTAAGCACCAACTCACACTTTATACTAAGTGTGGCTAAGTATCTCCACTCAGTTCTTGACGTGTTTTACATGGAATTACATGACTCCCATCCAGCTTCTTTACTTTAAGCTGAATCCCTTTATTATTGCACAGTATGAGCTTGAGCAGCCCAAATATTTATATGACCGCATGATGCTTAACTTTGAAAATTAAACAATAAAGCTTGATAAAGCTAGTATTAAACATAGTTTTGTTGGTTTTTTTTTTTTTTTCCTTACCAATTTTGATCACTGGTCAACAGTTGACTCTTACTCCTAACACTAAAAAGGTGTGATTTCAATACTATTAGCAATCAGAAAGGCCACACTTTGCTTCAAGCTTTTTAGGGTCCTTCTGAACTTAAAAGTCCTTCTTGGTAGCTGGCCATGGTGGCACATGCCTGTGTACCAATGCTCTGGAAGCAGAAGTAGGTGGACCAAGAGTTTAAGGCTAGTGTGGATTATGTACTCAGAGTATCTCCAAGGAAATGCAGAACATTTTGCTGTGCTGTAGCAGAGAGGAAAGGCATTTTCAGAGCCTTTTACATGGCAGTGACGGGTGAGTGCAGTTCCACACGTGGACAGAGTGAGCAAGAGTCAGAGAGTGTGGTCCTGGAGAGTGACTCAGCACCTAAGAGCACATACCATTCTTGCAGAGGACCTGAGTTCCGTTCCCAGCACCCATGTCCAGTGAATCACAGCTGCTTGTGGCTCCAGCTCCAGAGGCTCTGTTGCCTCCGACATCTGTGGGAAGCTGCGCTCACGTATACATGCTCACGGACAGTTATGCACATACACATTTAAGAAGCAATCTTTAAAATCCCTAACTTCTATGTTTAAAAAGAGATCAGTATCGATGCACTCTGCAGTTGACTTTAAGGTTCTGCTAGTGCCTCTTTTGCACGTTAAACACTGCTCTCAGGTTGGGGAGAATGCCTGGACACTAACACATTAGGACCTGAATTTAGAGTCTCCAGAATGCACACAAAAATCCAGACATGGTGGCCTGTCTGGCATCATACCCTGGGGAAGAAGGTGTATCCTTGGGGGTTCACTGGCCTTCAAGTAGTCTAGGTTAGTTGGTGAGTTCCAGGGTGTGTTAGAGACGGTACACATGCACACAAGCACAGACAGGTACAGCACATTCACACACCAAATGAACGAACAAACAAACAGCGTCAAAAGCCAGCATTGCTCTCTGAAATCTGGATGATTGATTGGGTTAAGGTAGAGGACTGATCATTCTACTGAACAGCTGGAGGGGAGACTTCATGCTCTAAAGGCAGTGTTTATGAGTGGTCACACACTGGCATTGATGACAGGGTTGTCATTTACCTATCAAGGAGTATAGCTTGATACACAAGGAGGGCTATACCATTGGCTGTTTGACGGTCAGTTTCAAGATGAAATCTTTGGTTCTGAGAGCCTGGGGATAGGGACCGTGGGCATAAGATCTGTACCACTTCTGTGCCACCATAATTAAGGCACTATGTAATGTCAATCATCTCACCCATAAAATAAGGACCTTGCTTAAATGCAGTGAGGGTGCCTGTACGATGGTAGCATTCTGCTGTTTTCCAGTATGTTGATTCAGTGGCCCAGCATATGAGCTATCTGTCACCAGAACGGTTTCCTGCCTTTTTGTCTCGTTACCACCCTTCCCACAGATAGTCAAAATTAGTGGCTGTTTGTCCAGGACTTACCCTATCACCAGCTAGTTAGCACAGAAGGATTTGCTCGCAAGGGGGAATGGTGATGTGAATATCTTTGTCATCTCTGCAGCTCAGGACCAAGAGGAAGGCTTGGGAGACCCTGATAACCACCTTGGACTCTGTAGGAGCCATGAAGAGTGTATACCCAGGGTGCTTTGATACAGTAGCTATGCAAAGCTAGATGCAGAATTCATGGTGCTATAGCGGGATGGCCATGAGAGTGAATGTTGGTGAAGATGCCTCTGCTTCTGACCTATTCTCAGTTCTAGCCCCTGGGGATGCAGCCATACTCCCTCCTGTCACTGAGCTACTGTGAGACTTCCCACTGTTTCCAGGCTACTTCTCTTTTCCTTGCATTCCCCTCAGTGGGTTTCTGTTCCTTGGTAACCTCAACTGCTTTGAGTGGAACTTTAGGTCAAGAGACACTTTTCAGTAACCAATAGGGCAGTCCTAAAAATAGAAACGGGGCAGGAACAATAAGCTAAATAGTGCAATGTTGTGGAAAGAATGAGGATAGTAAATTATAGTCTTAGCCTTGTCCCGAAATAGTGCTGTGACCTTATCCAAGGTGCTCGGCACTACCAGGGTTGTCTAAAATGGGAATGGTGCAATCTCATAGGGATAGTGTCATGAAAAAAAATAGACCATGGTTGTAGAAATGCTTTGGGGAAGGCAAAAGGGCATGCGGGTGAGGGGCTCTCCTTGTTAGCAGCTATTTGGAGATCGCTGGCTTTTAGATGTTGGATTTCGGTCAGATGAAGTGTATCTGCTAGGCCACCTCTGTTAAGTAAGCGTTCACGTCCCTCTTATTGAGATTTCTTTGGTCCGGTCTGCTTTTGAGAGTCACAGCCTGATTTTTCTCCCAATAGCTATTATTCATTCTTATAGTTTCTGATTACTTAATGCCTAGATTGGCTCCATGCTTCCAAACATGTATTCTGAGATATCATCAGAATTTTCCTGTTTTCATACAAGGCGTTTGTGATAGCAGAGGGGCTAGGTCTCTGTGTGCTATGGGTTAGTGACCAAGCCATCAGCATCCTTTGGTAAAATTCTGTGAAGGTCAGGAATTGCGTTGTGCATGCAAATAACTTGGTTACTTGGTCCTCTTGTCCTCAGCTGGCACATGTAAAATCACCGTGTTGTCTCCTACTCAGTGAATTGAGGATAATGGGAAAATTAAGTGTCAGATGTTTGGGACGAAAGAGTTTTCCCTCACCTATCATGCTTAGTATATTCAGAGAGGAAGCCAGCATTAGACATGGCTGCCTTATTTAGAGATGTTACCATAGCCCACGATCAACACAGCGAGGTAGCTAAGGAACCATGAGGTCAAGTAAAAGAGGAGTACCCATTGGTGCAGTGTGTATGGGCACTGTACAATATTTCACAATTTGCTCCTTTCCGGAAGTGCTGCTGCGTCTGAGTACATTAGGGCATGAAAATAATTCTCTTTCTCAATACCATGTACAAATTCAGGTTTGCAAGAGGATTTCTGATGGTTTCTCCTTGTGGAAGGACCGAGGCCAGTGTTCTTTGCAGTTCAGATTGCTTTAGGGGGAAAGTAAAGGGATCTAGCCCTGTACTAGGATTCTCCTCCGTCCTTAGCAGCTTTCTGGATCTCCTTGGATCACAGACATTCGTGTTTCCTTTAGAAGGAGTAGACTTTATTTCTCCCTGGGACCTGTGAATGGAGATTATAGCAGTATTTTTTGGTAAAGACTGACTGAGAGGCAGTTAGAATTCATGGTGTCAGGTTGGGTGGGGCAATGAATTTTAGAAGGCACTTTACTTACTGATTGATTGATTGATTAGTGTCATGAACAAAAAGTAAGGAGATGAAAGACTGTGAGGTACAATTCTAAAATGTACTTCACCCGGCTCTGAAGGAGGGTTGGCTAATTCACTTTCTTCTGTGGACCTGCTACGAACCACAGTAACTCAGTGAGGGCACCAGTGTCTCTGTTAGACACTGTGCATAGGCAGTATGGTTCATCTTTGTTTCATCTGACCCTCATCCATGAAGGAAGTGGCAGAAAATTCAGCTCATGGAAACTAGAAAGAGTTACATGCCATTGGCCAGGCTGCTGAATATCTGAACCACTTCTTGCTTTCCTTCCACAGTCTTTTGCTGTCTCCCCAAATGCAGTGAGTTGGCAGTGCCTCCTGCTATTAGCTTTCCTGTGTATTGTAAAATGTAACTAAAGGATTGGTTGCTTGGCTCACTTAGCCTTCTCTTTTCTTTTCTAAGACGTTTTATATATTTTGGGTTAAGTGAATTTGAAGAGACCCCTGGTGGATATTTTTACTTGGTGCCCATTTTTATTTCTTTTTGAAAGTGGCATCTTGTTTTGACTGTGGCTTTTGCTCTTCTCTTGTTATAATATAAACAGACACTTTTCCGCCTGAGCAGGGACTTGAACACTGGACTCTCAGATTAAAAGTCTGATGCTCTACCAACTGAGCCACCCAGGCTCCTAGTAAGTCTTTTCTAATTGTATATTTAAAAATATTTCCATTTGCTGGGCGTGGTGGCATACACCTGTACTGCTTGCTAGCACTGGGGGAGGCAGAGGCAGGAGAACCTCTGTGAATTTGAGGCCTGTCTAAAATACAAAACAAAACAAAACCAAACCAAAAATATTTTTGTTACATTTAATTAAGAGTGTATGTGTTTGTGTGTGTGTGTGTGTTGCACACTTGTGTGCATGTGTGGAGGTCAGAGGATAAGCTTTGGGAGTCAGGTCTTCCGCCATGTGGCTTCAGGGGATTGAACTCAGGTCATCAGGGTTGACGGCAGGCATCTTTACCTTCTGAACCATCTCACCAACCCCCACACCCCCTGCTCCTGCTCCACTGTTTTAGACTATTACTTTAATTTTCACTTTCATATAATCTAAATGTTGCTATCATTATAAGATATGTACCAGATATTATTCTAGTACTGTGTATGAACCATGGAACAAGATTCCAGACATGATTTCTCTGTGGGATCACATGGGATTCACTCAGTTCCCTCAACACCAGTGTGTGGTTAGACATGTCAAGCGTGGCCCGCAAGCAAAGCTCATGAGAGCTTTGACGTTCAGGGATTTTATTAGAGTTCATATAATATCTCTATGAGCTGAGTCCTATCAACTACTTTGATTCCAGAACCTTCTCCCTAGTCAAGAGAAGCATGTATCGTAACCATGCTATTAGCATAACTGGTTCTCTGGTAAATTCGTATAGAAGGGACTGAGGCTCCTCAGTTATAAAAATAGATATTCACTATAAGTAACAGGAACCAAAACCTCAGACATGGGAAAAAATGCAGCAAGCAGCAATTCATGTGGATCCCTGAGTCTAGAGGTTGCCTCCTAGAGCCAGCTTTGAAGATGAACCTCTCCTGGCACTCTGTTGGGTTTGAGCAACTCTGTCCTGGTCAGCTGATTTCCTCGCTTCCCATGAAGTCTGGTGATCTGCCATTGAAAGCTAGACATTGTGAATGCTGACCCTGTTGTGATTATGAATTTTTATCGCTCTTTAAAGGGCTCTGATCTCCTCCCATTGATCATTTCATTCGCTTGTTGATCAGCTTGATTGTTTTCAGGTATATTTTTAAGCGTTGAGCATAGATCTAGAATAATCTTCTATAGGCCCAGTTTAACTCTCTATCTTGTCTCATTCCCTCTTCCTCGTCTTGTCTGTCTGTCTGTCTCTGTTTTGTGTGTGCGTGCAGGAGATGTGTGTACAGACACATGTAGACGCCAGAGGACAGTTTGGTGGAGTCCTCCGGCTCCCATCCTGCCTTGTTTTTTGAGACAAGATCGCTCACTGGCCTGGAGCTTGTCAAGTAGGCAAGGCTGTCTGTGCTGTGAGCCCCAGGCATCTGGTGTCTTCTTCCCATCAGTGGGATCACAAGTATGTGTCACCACACCAGGCTTCTAGGGACAGAACTTGGGTCCTTAGGCTTACAAGGCGAGCACTTTACTGACTGAGCCATTTCCACTGCCCTTGTCTTCCCTTTTCTGGGGTCTTAGTGAATATTCTAGGTTTCAACTCTCTTGTGTGGAGAGTTGCAATCTGCCCGTCTCCCACCCTGCTGTGAGTTCTGAGAGGACCTCCTAACCTGTCCTTTTTCCAGTAGGTGTTCTTTGCTCAGCCCCAGGAAGCCTGCCTGCGTCTGCATGTTGCTATCCAGTGAAAGACTGCAGGGGACCACTGTGAAGCTTCCCAGAGCTCTTTAATGTTATCTTAGGGGGAAGCCATGCTTATCTGTAACTAAAACACAAAGCAGACGTGGTATCTGTTGAGTGAGCACAGGAGTGAACACAATAGATTTAAGCAAAACTTCTGTGGATACATTAATACCTAATTTATAATTGGGTTTGGGGTCCAAGATCTATCTGTAAATTAAGGAAGGCGTATGGGTGTAGCTCAGTGGTAGAGTGCTTGCTTATTTGTTTGAAGCCCTGGGTTTCCTCTTCAACAGTAAACATATACATAAATAAAAAAGAGAAAGTGTTTGCTGTTTAGGAAAGTGGCACTGTTTCATATTCATAGTTATTTAACTTACTAAACTCTTTGAAACTGGGCAGCAGCAGGCTGGGTAGATGGTTAAGTGCTCGCTGAGTGTGCGCGAGGACCTGAGTGAGGATTCCCAGCATCCATGTTCTAGCCTAGGTGGCTATGAGCTCCTTACTGGCGAGGTGGATACAGGGAGATCCCTGGGACTTGCTGGCCAGCCAGCCTAGCTGCGCTGGTATGTTCCAGGTTCAGTGAGAGACCCTGTCCCACAAGACCAAGAGGATGACATCTCCCCGATGTTGCCCTCTGGTGGTCCTGTCTACGTGTACGTGTGCAGATGTCTACAAACACACATACACATAATAATACACACAAATGCAAAATATGATTGTAAGTTTATATGCTTATGAAGAAATTCAAAGATTGACTTTCTTTTAAAGTGAAAATCAGTAATTGCCTACCCTGTCTCAATTCTGATCGCTAGGTTAAAATTTCTGGAAGGTTTACTTTTGAGAAAAAGGAAATATGTGCTTATGTATATCATCACTCTAGTAGTTAGCAGAGGCAACTGTACTTTCTAAGGTAGAGGTCAGATGGTTAAAGCAACTTTTAAAAAAAAACCTAAATCTTCTGTAAAGAACATAGAGCCTTTTCAATATCAGCCGTGCTTCCTTTAACCTTCCTCAAAGGCCCATCCTAAACAAGGCTCAGCCTTTGCTTTCCTCTCTTTCATGAAGATGCTATATCAAAAGAGGCTCTCATGTGAGCCCTGTTAAGGTCCAGATGCAGCAGCTGGAAAACCGAGGTTCAGAAGGTCACCATTCGGAACTGCTTAAGCCAAGACAACCTTCCTGCTGCGCTTGCATGTCTGCTGGGGAGGCTGCTGGTTCTTCTGGGCCTGCCTTGTTCCAGTACAACAGATGGGCCACAGCATGCCTGGGCAGAGGGAAGCCAGAGGGTGAACTTGTCTAAGGAGTCAGACACCGCCCAAAATAGCTGCTTCTCTTGACAATAACCATGTCCTTACAGCCAGAACTGTTTGTATTGGAAGACAACTCTTAAGACTCACATTGTCTGCTATGGCAGCAGGTGACCACTGTGCCCTTGAAGTACAGCTAGCCCTCATTGTGCGAGGGTAAAACCCCACAGCAGACCTCATAGATGTGTCTTTTTTAAAAAAAATGTAAGGCCTCTTGTTAATTTTTCATAGTTTTATTCTTTTGACAACTGCACACATGTATAATAATGTTCCTTGGTCATGCCAGCTACTTGTTAGTCATTTATGATATGTGTCCATTTGAAGTAGTATTTGGGGCAGTTTGGGTTAGATTTGATAATAAAAATGATTTTTTTTTTTTTGCCTACATTTTGTTTTTCTTCTTTAACACAGCTGCTGGAAAGTGTATGTATGTTATTTGTTTCACCTCTGTTTCTGCTGAACACAGCGCCTGTGAGGTTGTCCCTTCTAGGAATGCGTTTAGACATTCTTTCAAGCTATACTTTGATTTTGGGTGTTGATTTTGGAATCCATCATCAAGAATGGAATTAAATCCTTTGGGTTTCCAAGCTAGTCTCTTGAACCCATAGCGCATATACGCTAATGAAAGCAAGAATGCAACTTTTTTTTTTCAGTTAGAAAAGCAGTTTCTAGAAACCATGAGCTTTGCAGAGCTAAAAATTCATTCTCATTGTTTTATTTTTAAGCTCTATTTTAAGTTTCTGCCAGGATGAAAGTGTTCAGTCCCTTCTGGGTTCTGATGTCCTGGTAAAACTTCTTTGTGAACCTGGGGGATGTGATAGAACTGGCACAAGAGAAAATTAATTTGGTTGGGATTGATGAATGGAGAGGAGGCAGGGCACAGGCCGCACAGAGGCTGCTGTAATCCATCACTGTAGACCGTCTGCTTGGTTGTGGGCTGCCAGCACCTTCTGCTTTGGGCAGCATCATGCCAAGATTCACTCCTGTAGACCCTGCTCTTCTGTAGTAGGAGAAAGCATACGCGTAGCAGAATGTGACTATAGCATATGCCCATGTACAGTTGATAAAACTGCTGTATCTATCCTTCTGTATGTATGGTGTGTGTGTGTGTGTGTGTGTGTGTGCGCGCGTGTGTATGTGTGTATATGCATTGTGTTTAAATGGGGGTTTACTATTCATCCTTGTAGTTTCCTGCTTTTTATTTTCTAGTAATTTGAACTCAAAACTCACTGTATTGTCAAATGTGAGTCAACACTAGGACTCTTTAAACTTGGATTATCAATCACATGACACTGGACTTTGTGATATCATAAGAACAAGGTGCCCCCTCCCCCATCCTCAGACTTCCTGCTGTTTCGCTTCTGTCTCATTGTTGAGGCCCAGATTTCTGAACTGGTTTGGAGGCTCTGTGTAGAAGTGCATTCCAGAGCTTGCTACTAAATGGGATATAAATAGCATCTGCTCTGACAAAGCTGGGATTTTCTCAGCTCTGGAGACATTGAAGCCTTTGTTTTGTGGGCCGCTGTACCCCCATCCCCCCTCAAGCTTGAGTCATAAAGCCCGAAAAACTAATGAGGTTGCTGAAATGTAAAATCTAATTGGTAAGAGGTATGGGAAATAATGAGAGAGCAAAACCACACGCCTCCATTCAAGGTAGCTTCCCTATTGCGGCCCTACAGCTTGCTCACTTTGCAATATATTGTTCCAATCCCTTGAGTTAAGTTGTTTCTTCCAGTAGAATCAAATTAAGGCTAAACTGAGGTGGGGGTGTGTAATCATATAGGTTAATATAAGGATCCTGAAATTTTCATTTAGAATAGGGGAAAAGTCCATGAGGGAAATATATGTTGTAATGTGTATACACACACACACACACACACACACACACACACACACACACACATATATATATATCCTTAATTTTATATGTCCATGCAGATATAAACTTAATTATATATTTGTATAAGTAAGTAAATTTGGTTATGTACACATATGTAAATGTATATATGTATATAAACATATATTCTGTATCATACTATATATAGCATATACATATATTGATATAGTATATTTATTATATAGAATATAATGTATGTATATTAAATATTTAAATAGATACATATTTATATTTATATAATACCAAAATATTTTCTATTATATTCTGAGTATGTATATAATAATTTATCTATCAATGTATAACCTATATTTGGCCTAGAATAGCCCTGAGGTAAGATTTAGCATTTTTTTCTAGTCAACTGAAATTGAAGAATCAAGAAACAGGAACATGCAATAGAGAAAGACCAAACATGGCTCACCAAATTTCAACTCTGTGTCTGGTAGTTATATTGACCTTGTATTCAGAAAGCTGCCTGCTGCCTGCTATAGGATATATTTGCTGTTAGGTTAATCAGAAAACATATTATTCCCTTCTTAATTTCCCAAGATTATTTATTTTTCTACCCCTGGTTCCTTGTAGGTACTGGGGAGGTAAAGCTTAAATGGGATGCCTCTGCCTTCACAGACATTTCATTCCTGTGGAGGAAAAAGACACTGAGAAACACAGTCACAGGGGCACAGAGCAGCCTGTGAGACAGTGACAGTCACCAAGGGAGGTCTGTATGGCTCAGCCTCTGCTTCCCTCTTTGCTGCGTGCTGTGGATTTGTGACTAAGTGATTTTCCAGATTTTGAGTTCATCCACTCCTACCCCCACACAGACCAGTTGCTTGCTTTTTCTGGTTACTTCCTCATTTTCTGTTTTCTTTCTTCCCCAAAGTCTCTCTGTTCAGGTAAAGCTCCTTGCTCTCCTTATCTGGGCAATGTCAGTGGCTGTTTTTCTGAGGTACACCTGGTAACCCCTTTTTTCCCCCCATTAGCTTTTCTGTGACTTCAAGTCTCCTGCTATGTTCACCATGGAGCTTGTTTTTGTGAGAGTGGGCCCAGGCTACCTTAGCAAGTACCCCAGACCAGGTGCTGTTCATGAAAGATTTATTTCCCTTGACTCTAATCTCTACAAGTTCAAGGTCAAGGCACTGGCAGACCTAGTTCCCAGTGAGAATGTGTTCCTTTTGCTTTCACCTACCGTCTGGCTCTGTCCTCACATTGCCTTTCCTGAGCGCAGGCAGCTGCATCTTCTTCCAAAGAAGATTCAGGTCCCACCGAAGCCTTCTACCCTTGACCCCATCTAAACCTGACAACTCCAAAGCCCCTTTTGCCAAATACTTTAGCTTTGTTTGGTGTGTGTGTGTGTGTGTGTGTGTGTGTGTGTGTGTGTGTGTGTGTGTGAGCGAGCGGAGTGGTCAGGATTCTCGTGTGTGAATTCTGGGAGCCCGTAAACAGCTCATAACAGTAGTTCGTGTTTATTTCTTTATTGTATAAGCAGATGTGTTCTCTAGAAAGCCAGACTTTTTTGCTTGCACTCAGTGGACTTGGACATAACTGTTTCACTCTTGCCTTTATTTTAGATCCTTCCTGCAGTTAGAACCCTCTGTAACAGTACCGCCGATCATGGCTGCTGCTGTCCTGGGCACTCACAGACTCTGATTTGTCTTGTGGTTCAGAATATGCCCTCTAGCCCGTGTTTTGGCTTGTGGAATGACCAGAGCATGGACAGAAGGCCACCGCTGACACATCCTGAACAGACGCAGGCTTGAAATTGTCCTCTTTCAGAACAGTTGCAACAGTCATGTAAATGGCTAAGTAAAGGTCAAATTTGAGCACATTATTTATGGCTCAGTTAGAGATCTGATATCCAAAGCCTGTCAGCGTTTGTCAGAAGAGTGGCTCTGCCAGCGACTGTGGCAGCCTGAAAAAACATCACAACCAATGGCAATTGCGATGAGCTCAGAGTCTGGTAGGAAAAGGACCGTGGGGATGGATCCCAGGGCCATGGGATGGATCCCAGGACACAACAGCTCCACATTTGACTCAGAAGTGGTTGCATTATCCTGGCCTGTTTACATCTCTACATTTTTCCTCCCACTGGGTCCGTTTCATCACCAGTGATGAGGGCAGCTCTCAAAAGAACATGCTGATGTCTGTGGCATGTGCACATGTCCGTAGTGTGGTAGGCTCTTAGATTTAATGTGATTGCTTGAGGCAGGGTGTACAGTAGTAGTGTTGTTGTTGTTGTTTGTTTTTGTTTTTGTTTTTTACCTCTAAGATCCACGTTGAGGGGTTTGTGAGATGGCTCTGTTGGTGAGATGCCTGGTACCTAAGCATGAAGGCCTGAGTTTGGTTCTTAAGCAGTCATGTAAATATCCATATGGAGTGGCATTTTCCTACAACCCCAAAGCAGTGGAGATAGGAACTGGTGAATTCCTGGAGCTTTCTGAGCAGCCAATCTAGCCAGCCTGTGAGCTCCAGTTTCAGTGACGGACCCTGCCTCAAATAAAACAAAGCAAAATAAACCAGTGTAGAGAGTGAGTGTGGAAAAACAACTGACATTGACCACTTCTTTTTATGTGGGTTAGTTATGTGCATGAATAACACACACACACACACACACACACACACACACACTAATACAAACAAAAACGTAAGAGACCCAAATTTATCCTGAGTTATAAAAATGGGTGTGGACCCTTTAGATAGTACAATGGACCCGTTAGATGACACAGTGTTCATTCAGTCTGGGGGATGCTGGAGAGACACTGCAGGAGGAAGGCGTTTTTCTCCCTGGGCGCATGCTCATTTGACTTCTGCAACACTCCTGGCTTCTCCATGGCTTGGCTCCAGGAGCATGGGAAAGATGGTCAGTGCCTGTTTCCTGCTGTGGATGTGACTATCTCCTAGCTCTCATGGTGTGGGCGCCTCTCGTCATCTCCCATTCCAGCTGTACACACTGCCCCAAGGTTGTACCTACTATTAGCAGCTTCCCTTCACATCACTCCTTGGGCTGTTATGTAGCAGGGTAGCTTTGTTGGGACAAGTTCCCAGGACCAGCTTTTCTTGGCAGCCTAGAGGATAGATTCTGGTAAGGTCCACAGAGGAAGTAACACTGCAGTGATGAGGTTCACAGCCAAGGAGGGAAGGCCTTCCACACAAATCCTAGCTCAGAACCAGGTAATGGCTGCTCCTTAACCTGCCTTTCCTGTATTCTTTAGACTCTCTTTGCCTCTTCTCAGTTGGTCTCTCTTTATAACCAACAATATCTTCCGTTAGCCCTCCTCTTTCAAACTACTATGTGCTTCCTCCTTCTGGCTTGGACTTTCATACCATGTCCCGTCAGTAGACTTAGGTTTTATTCCTGCACCGTGTGTCAGCCAGCTTTCCATCGCTGAAATGTGTACCTATGATAAATCAGCTATAGAGCACAAAAGTTTATATTGGCTCCTAGTTTTGGAGATATAAATCTGTTAGTGATTGGTCCCTTGCTTTGGGTCTCTGCTGATGGTGGATCAGAATACTCACCTTCATGACTAGGAAGAAAAAAGAGAAAAAAGAAACTGGGGTCACAAACACCCCTTGAAGACCGTGTGACTGTTGACCTACAACCATCTATGAGACTTCACTACTTCTCATTGGCACCATGATGGGGAACTAGGCATTGAAGACGTGGGGTTTTAGGAGACATTTGGGATGCAAACTGCAGCATAAGGACGTGTGCGCGAGGGCTCTAGTGGATCGGTGCAGAGTCTGCGTGCAATGGTTATATCTGGCTGGATAAGTTAAGTTTAGGAAAGTCTCTGGCAGTACAGGAGGGGAATGGTGCTTCCAGTCATTCTGGGGTAAAACATAACAAACTGACCATCTTTCCTGTGCTGGAAGCTTTCAGAAGCTGTCGATTGGGCTGCTGAGGGGCCCAGTTGGTTTCTGGGGACTCTCTGTAGAGCTGTTTATCTACACTGATAATCCTGAGTGATTACATGGATGGTGGAGGGTCAACTACTTCTTCCTTTGCATCCTGAGATAGGGCTTATAGGGCAGGCCTCCCTCTGTTCCTCTTTTCTCTGAATCCTGCCACAGTGTGATACAGCAAGGGCCACACCCAGAAAAAGAAGAGACAACACTAGAATGGGGTGCTTTGAGGACCATCTGGTTTGATGCCTGCATGTTTGAGGTTGAGAGATGACCAGAGGTGAGGTTGGGTGCTCTTATGAGTATGTACCCCTAAGAAAGCTTCCTTCAGACCAATTTATTAGTAGGTTTTCCTCGTCCTCTTTTAAATGCAATTTTCCTTCTTGTGTATGCTTTAGTAGCAACCTCTCCTCCCTTCCAGTCCCCTCCCTTTTCTCGTCCCTCTTGTCCCTCTCTTTCTTGACCTTTACAGTTATAGTGCCAAAGCAGTAATCAGACAATATACCAGATGTACAGAAAACCAGGTCTGTAAACTAGTGGCCCAGGGCCCTCGAGGAACTCCTGTTTGTTATTAAAGTATGCCTGGGCATCTGTGATGGGCACCAATCAACATACAAGGAATCCATAGGATGAAAGCTCAAGGAAGTGTCAAGGTGTTGGGTTTGTGTTCTGCTTCTAGGACATGCATGTGAGAATTTTAATTAAGACTATCTTTGCCTTTATGTGCAGCTGGCCTTAAGCTATGACTCCAACTAAGTCCGGCACCAGCTTAATGGGAGCTGATGCTATGTGCAGTTTGCTCCCCTCTGGAATGCACATTGCTTGGGCTTTGGGAAAATCATTAACTCTCCTTGGTTTAAGGAGCTTTGACGAGAGATTGCAGGATTATGTGTGTATAGTTTCAAAGGTTATATTTTAAGATGAATAATTTAAGAAGATTAGCAAGCATCCTTCATTAATCTGCAGCTATTTTAATGATAAAAGGGACAGCCTACTTTCATCCCAGAAGACCAATATGACGGTTTGGCCTATAGGTTCTGTCTGATTAAAGTCTGTGTCAGTTGTAGAAGGAAGCTTCAAGTAGATGATGCTAACTCACCTAGAACTGCAGGGAAAACATCTGTGGCCAAAGTAGACATAGGCTCAGCAGTGTTGAAAACCTTTACCATACTAGTTTACCTAATAAATTTGCTTCTGTAGTGCTTCAGACACATAAATGCAGACTCTAGTCCTAAAGAGACCATGTTCCAATATATGAATATAAAAATTACTATACGTAAGATGAATCTAGTGGTAAGTATTCTTCTCAATGTAAAACCTGTTATGAAATGAAAAATAATCTGACTTGATTTCTGTTTTTCAAACCTAGCTGATTTTAATCTGGAGCCTAATGAGATGTTAGCTTACCTTTAGAGTCTGACATCACAGGCATCATGGACTTGCTAATTTTATTTCTTGCTGGTTCATGTAAGTATAGGCTAGGAACTAGCAGGAGGCAGAGAGCTAATTGTTTCATTATTTAGCTGGAGAACAAAACACTGGCAGTGAATTAAAGAAAAGATAAAGTGGTGTATGTGTGTGTGCGTGTGTGTGTGTGTGTGTGTGTGTGTGTGCGTGTGTGTGTGTGTGTGTTTGTGTGTGTGTGTGTATGTGTGTGTTCTAAGAGTGTCTTCTCAAAGTAGCACAGACTGGAGTGGACTGGTTTATGGACCAGATCTACAATACAAGAAACCAGGAGTGGTCAGCAGCATTTACAGCGAACAAGGAATCGCTGGAGTCTCTTCAGGCTAGTAATGTGAAGTCAGGCCTGCGTATTTATTTGCTCTGTTCTGCTTTCCATCTCATGTTTCTGGGAATTCACTTTTATTATAACGGGCAAAGGTGTCCATCCGTGACTGTGAATTGGTAAACAATTGCTAGCGATAACTCAGGAAGCATGTGTTGTGGGGGTGGGGTGGGGGGGGGGGTGGAGTCAGCATTACTGTAACGGGAATGTGGTGTAAGTTTTAAAGCCACCTGCACATGAATTATAAATACAGATGACTGTGGCTCATGTCCCAGTAGGGTTTCAAAATCCCTGTCTTCTTATTTTTAGCACAGTTAAAGGTTTTTTTTTTGAGACAGGGTTTCTCTGTGTAACAGTCCTGGCTGTCCCTGACTTGCTTTTGTAGACCAGGCTGGCCTCGAACTCACAGCGATCTGCCTGCTTCTGCCTCCCAAGTGCTGGGACTAAAGGCATGCGCCATCATGCCTGGCTGCATAAAATTTTTTACTTGATTCTTGCATACAGGTATAAAAGACATATGAAAATCAGACATTTACTGATAACCGTAAGGAAGTTTATTTAAAATGATTTTTGGTATACATATAATTTCATTCTTATTAAAGACTTAAATAATTCACGTACTTCTAAGTGGATCTGGTTGTATATTTTCATATAAAGAATTAAAACTTGGCCTCTTCTGTGGCACTAGATATAACAGACCATCTTTAGCCATTTTTAGAGTTAGCCTATATTTTGATTTCTGGGGACTGTGCCTTATATAAACAGGCAGTATGAAATAGCAGAAGCCCGCTTACAACCATTTTAGAAATTATTGGAAATTCTGTTGTTATTCCAAGTTAAAATTCATTGAACAACTTTTTGTTTTTTTAAATGAAACTCAAGCCATTGACTCAAACAACAATATCTAAGAGTCAAAGATTCTAACATAACACAATTCGAAGATATCCTAAATTTGATAGAGGCTGATAAAGATTGGTAAAATATATTTCAAGCCTTTGTTTTCCACAATTAAACCATATGCTTCTAAAATCGCGGAAAACTTTTTACGTACAGTAAAAACCTGGCAATTTGTAAAGGCAGTAGCCTCACACCTGAGCAGCATTCTTTGGTATCGTGTGACATGAAGACATGTATGGTTCAAGCTGCACTTGCCGTGCATTCAGAACCGAGGCTGCATTGAAGTCCCATGATGCACTGCTGGTGAACACTGCCAAAACCACCTCTGGCTCTTTATGCATTTGACCCTGAGAAACCTTTTCCTGTTGCCAATTTTTTTCTTAACCCAAACATTTGTTACCTGACCCTATTTGGAGTGATAGCCCACCATCTAAGAGTCTGGGTTGTAGACTGATTTCCAAAAAGGTTCTTTGGATTTCTTTCACCCACTTGGCCTTTATTTACTGAGCATTAGTTTGTGGTTGACACTGCTCTGTGCACTAAGACTTTAGCAGTAACAGAATAAGCAGATAATTTTGCTTTCTTTTAGCTAAAATTAAATAAATTCAAGTATATAAATATGTGTGTGTGTGCATGTATGTGTGTGTGTGTGTGTGTATATATATATATATATATTTGAATGTATATCCACATAAAATTGTAACCTGGTAGATTTCCTCATGGATTGGTGGACCATGTCCATTTTGTCTACTAATACACACATTCATCTTTACTGTGGGTTTTAAGAATCTTCCGGATGCAGTTTTATACCCGAACACTGTGGTGGCCACCGTATGTTTCAGCTCATACATGTGGCTCAGCCCTCAGCACACCAATGCTCAAGGATGACCTCCTGCTTTGAGGATGACATTGGAACAAAAGGTTCCTCAGACACTGGGGAAGCCCCTTCATTCCCTGAGCCATGTTATTGTCCAGATTTTAGACACCACACAAGAAGCAGGCAAAGGGAAGGTGTTTCTTTGATTCAGTGGAGAGTGTGATCTTCTGCATGACCTAGTCTAAGCTCTGTTTGGGCTGGAGTGTCCGGGTGGTGTTAACCTTTAACCCAGGGAGTGGTGTTGGGAATTGTAGTTTTCTAGAGTGAGGGCCCTTTTGATTCCACTAGATTCTGTAAGTGGCTCAGGTCCGCCAAAGTTGAAGTACCATGAATCTACAGTGGCTTAAGGAGCCTTCTACAGTTTGGCCCACTATCCAGCCTGGTCTTACTTCTTCTTTCCCCTCCTCACGCTGCTGGGCTGCAGCTGGGCTGACTTCCTCACTCTCCAGCAGCATTGCCTCCCATCCGGATATTCTCTGCCCCAGAAGGCCTGACCTCTAGCCATACCTTGAGCTTACTTGCCTTCTGCCTTTACACTTTTGCTCCACAATCACTCTCTGAGCCTACACTCCCATCCCTTCATCCCTTAGTTGCCTCCAGGTTGACCTTTGGTAGCTTCTTGATACTGTTACGTCAGCACCTGCCACCTTTAACACTTCACGTAGCATATTTGTTGGGTTTATGTATATTCTTCTTTCTATCTTTTGGCTTCATAGAAGTGGAGACTTTTACCTCTTTATTCATTTCAGTACACCAGAAATATAAAAGTTGTGTGGCACATGGTAGATAGATGCTTAGTATTTGCCTATTGAATGAGCAAATGAAGATAAGACACCTACCCTGTTACAGCATGTAACTCAAGACTTAACTAAAGGCAGCCTTTTTAGCACTAGTACATTGCTCCAAGGCAGTGGTTCTCAACCTGTGGGTCGTGACCCCTTTGGCAAAGCTCTATCTATCTCCAAATATTTACATTACAATTTATAACAGTAGTGAAATTACAGTTTTGAAGTAGTAATGAAAATATTATGGTTGAGGGTCACCACAAAATGAAGAGCTGAATTAAAGCATCACAGCCCTAGAAAGGCTGAGAATGCTGGGTGTGGTGGCACACGCCTCTTTTGTTTGTTTGTTTGTTTTGTTTTGTTTTGTTTTTTAAGATAGGGTTTCTCTTGTAGTCCTGGCTAGCCTGGTCTACAGAGCAAGTTCCAGGACAGTCAGGGCTCTACAGAGAAACCTTGTCTCAGAAGAGAGGGAGAGAGGGCGGGGGAGTTGAGAACCACTGTTCTAAAGGCATTCCATCCCATTGTCCATGACTCTCAGGTCGAGAGAGAGAGAGAGAGAGAGAGAGAGAGAGACGAGAGAGAGAGAGAGAGAGCTAGAGAAACAGATAGAGAGAGAGAGACAGTAGAGAGAGACAAGAGAGAGAGAGATCAGAGATATATAGAGAAGAGAGGAAGAGAGACAGAAGAGAGAGGATAGAGGAGAGACGAGAGAAGAGTATCAGACGCTATACAAAGCACCCGACATAGACAGAGACAGAGACCAGAGAGAGACAGAGAGAGACAGAGAGAGACAGAGAGAGAGAGAGAGAGAGAGAGAGAGAGACAGAAAGAGAGAAAGACAGAGAGACAGGTGGAGAGAAACAGACACAGAGACAGAAAGAGAGAGAGGAGAGAGAAACCCTGGTGTCAAAACCACACATAACCATGCTTCTACACAGCCTTGGCTTTTTGACCTGGCAACATAGGCTTATACCCTCTGTGAACTTATTTTACCCCTGAAGGCTGTACCTTTCTTTGTAGTTTCCTCTCTGGGCCATCTCCGGTCATTGGCCCTTGGTAAGTATTTAGTAAATATTTGTGCAATTAGTGAATGAACACCAATAGTTTTAGAAGAATAGTAAACTTCTCCACAGAGTCCACAAAGCTGTGTTCTCACAGATATGTGGAGAGCCTTTCCTTTGATCTACGGTCAGGGCCATGATCTAGTGTGCCACTTGCCTACAAGATCTTTTTCTTTGGTGATGGTTGCACAGATTTTATACTCAGCAAGACACATCTACAAATAACCCTGGGGACTTGTCATCCAAGAAAGGACCCCGAGGGTCTCTACCAGGCACTAGTGCAATGGATTAGGATTCCATCCTTCGGGCTCAACCACTTATTTGGTCATGACCCAGAATGGAAGAGCTAGGCTGAGGCAGACTGTGTCTTTGTTTTCTATTGTACGCCATTTGTTTAGGCCAACTTCTAGCACAGAACTTGTGAGCTCTGAGTAAGAACCTAACACATGGTCAAATTTCCATACTCTTTTAGAGAGCGAAATCGTGGACACCCTGGAAAAATGTCATACATTTTATAACGGTCTTTTAAGGACACCTCAGAACTAGGGAAGACTAGAAGGCAAAACAGGCATAAAGGCCAGCCCATCATGACACCTATGTCATACTTCCATTGCCTTAATTCCTTAGTTTTTTCCCCCCTTTATGCACAGGGAAACTGTGGCCTGGGCTGGTAAGGAGAGAGCCTTGTTTAATTGTAACCATTGTGTTCAAAGTTCCTAGCTATAGGAAAGAAAATCGGCTTCATCAACAGACATATGAAAAGAATTCTCAGAATAAATGAACTCTTGATTGGGTTAGCAGACTGCTTTCCTTTCACATGCAGTGGGCTTCCTTCACATGTGGCTGGTATCAGATGGAGAGGAAGGGCTGCTTCATCACACATGCTCTTTTGATTTTTTTGAATGCGCCCCAATGATTGCTTTGGCTCCATGTCTTGAGATGTCACCTGGATTTCTAAAAATCACCCAGGGATCCCTTCATTAGGGGAACTCTTGCTTTGGCTATGATAAGACATTGATATTTTATTGTCATCTTATTCCCGTCCCTACATGGTGTGTAGCTTGTCAGCCCATTCCCTCATGTTCTCAACCAGGGATCCTAGAAATTTTATCCTCTGGCTACTCCTTCCCTCTGTTGCTGTGTCAGGAACAGATTCCTCTCCTTGTCCTAGAGCAATAGACTTTTCTGCTGTTCTCCTTGTAGATGGTGTTGAACTTATTTGCTTACCTGCTTTTGCAGGACACAGATTGAAAGAGGGAGGGAGGTTGGCGAATGCAAAATAGTTGCTTGGGCTGGAGAGGCTCTTTGAAATCCTTATACTTTTCTTTCCTGTGTGTGCCTTTAAGCAGGGGGGCATGGTGATTTTTGCAGATCATGTCTGCAGAGATGAAAGTGAAATTCAGATAACCTACTGAAGTTTCTGGAGAAGACGAAATGGCCGTGTCTTCTCAATACTTCATTTCTCCCTAGCTCACTCTTTGGCATTATTATTCTGGCAGATATTGGCTGGCCGTGTAACATTTGAAAGAGCATGCGTCCTTTGAATGTTCTGTGTGTCACCATGGCCAAAGGGTCAAAACATACCATCCTTCACGTGGTCCCTCAAGCATTCAAGAATGGATTTTGGCTTGTGTGTCAGTCCTCTGATGCTGTTAACTGAAAACAAACTATTAATGAAAGCGCAATGGTAAAGGAAAATTGAACAGACATTCTGTTTTCTTGCTTCCTGTGGTGAAAACACATGTTGATAATCGAGTGGGGAAAGTCTTCTAAAAAATTCATATTCTGGAGTCTGCTTATGGACATGATTTTACTGAAATAATCAGTGATAACTTATTAGATTTTAATAGTGAAATCTCTTCTCCTAAAGAACATGTTACATATACCCCAAAGACTATCGTAGCTTCCCCTCCTTTTCTATACTGTTCACCTCGTGTTTTGGTACTGATGAGAATAAGAATGGATTTACAAGGAGAGTATTTGAGAGTCTCATTTTACCTGGGAACTTTCTTGGCAGAGATCCAAGCCCAGTGCCTTTGAATGCAACAGGGAGGAGATCATTTTGGTGAAGCCATGCCAGCGTCAGTCTATGGTGGTGACAGTGGTGACTGTGGTGATGGTGATCTCGGTGGTGTTAATGGTGAAGGCTACAGTGTATCAGTACTTGCCTGAGTGTCTATTCCAAGCACGTGCAAAGCCTTACTCCCTGTGCCATGGCACAGCCTGTGAATGGGACTGCTCTTATTTCCATTTTGCAGATGAGGGAAGAGAGGGGGGTGAATAGTTTCCCTTTGGGTGCACAGCTCATGAGAGGGGAGATGCTCTTTTTCTCTCCCTCTCCCCACATCCTTTCCACAGGTCAGATATGTTTGTGGCCTGCTACCTATTTCTCTGCTTTGCTCCTCATCCCTCACTGTATCTTTTGCCTGGAGCTAGCTTGCTGGAACGCCAGGGTCCATGTTCCTTCCATCTTGGCCTCAGTGCATCGCCCAGTTTTCAGATTTTCTCTACCATTCAGATTCCTGGCAGTGTACTGTCACTACTCAAGTAATCCAGGGATCACTAACCTCCACTGCAGGAGTTCAGTGAGTGTGCCCCGCTTGTGCATGCATGAGCTTTCTCTGGATAGTGTGGTTTTTCTGTGAGACTCAGAGAACTGGTCCAAGAGTTGAAGATGCTGTTGTTGATAACTCTCTCACAAAAGAGTACTCAGAGGCAAGGGACGGGTCTTCTTCATAGTTCTCTCTGTGGAAGGATTTAACAACAATATTTTTGAGTGTCTGGATGGATGAGTGCATTGACTTGTAGACTGTGGTTTTAAAGAACATAGGATGTGGACTCACTTTTGCCTTGGATTGACTTCCTGCTTCATGAGTAATGAATGTCTCAAAATGACATGATATTTGTTAAGAAAAGGACATCATAGCGGTATGAAAGTTAAAGCATTTTTATTGAAGATTAAAATAAGGCATGCATGGGTATGCTTGGTGTGGGGCATTGTGTACCTTCTGTAAGCAACTACACTTACTAGTGCTGCTTCCGATTCAGAGTCTTTGAAAGGGCTTGAAGGACAAGGTTCTCACAAATTTCCTTTGGCTTGTCACAGACATACTGAGGTTGTCAGAGCATAAAATGTTTTCAGCCACTCTAGGTCTTAAAGGCTTTGAGCCACTGTTGATGCAGGAATAGGTAGCTATGACCCTGGAATGTCATTCTTTCTTTCTGTGGCCATGACCTGGCCCCTACCAGGGCCCATGACAGAAGGACACCCAAAATGCCATCTCATAGAAATGCTATGATCTGGGCACTCTGCCCCCTAGGATTCAAACATATGCTTTTTATGTTTAAATCAACAGAAAAAAAGTGCAGCTATAGTCACTGCCCTGTCTTAATTGTTGAAGTAGGCCTTTTTATAGCATGCTCTCAGAGTCCCCAGGTGTTGGGTAGTCCTCTGTGTGTGTCACAAGTGTGTCTACTAGGTCAGATAAAAGTCAGCAGCCATTGAGCATTGTCATTTGCTGACACACTAGTGATAAATGGTTGTGCACCACATAGAGTCTGTGGTGGTTCAGACACAAGGGTCATGTTGGCATGAGGGAGCCGTTTGAAAACTGCCTCTGTGGATGCTTCTGAACTCCACCCCAGTGCTGATCCACACCCACCCAGCATAGAAAAGGTCATTCCTAGTCTCTGAACAGAATACATTGTAAGATGAATTTTACTAATATTGAGTTAGGTGCACCTTAGAGTCCATCATTTTTTTAAATCACTGCTAACTGTCACCTTGGTTGAGTCACTTACAAACACTCCTTCCTCTGACCCCGAGTCTTCAAGAATGGATAGCACCTTTATGACTGCTCCAGACTGGAAACCACCCCAAATGTCCGTTCCCTTGTAAATGATCGACCAGTTATGGTTCCCGGGAAATCTAATTAGCAATTAAAAACAATAGACTCTCAATATCTGTACACTTGTGGGGGAATTCTCAAATCTGTTTGCCAAGGGAAAGAAACCACATTCTAGAGGATATATATGCTGGCTGGAGATGTCAGCACAACACTTGTGTAGCTCAGAGCCCCAGGGTTGATCCCCAGCACTGCATAAACCCATGTGGAGGTTCACCCCTGTAATTCTACAACTCACAAATTTCAAGCAGCAAGATGAATAGTTGAAGGTCATTCTGAGCTCTGTAAACTAATAGATTCTTGCTTTCTAGGAGACAGTCCTCGGGTCAGCACAACGGAGTGACTGTGGGAATGATGGTTACTGGCCTATCCAGTTCAAACCTTCGAGGACCACACACCAAGAAAAGACAAATTCGAATGGTTATAAATAACAATTGAAAAATAATAACGGGATGATGGTAGCTACTTAATGTGTTCATAAAGAAATATTTTGGAAAGTATAATACATGTGATTTAAGTTCTATATATTTTATATAAAGTTATAAATATTTCATAAATAGTTGCAGTACTACTTTGCTTCCTGGGAATCTTGGAGGAAATCCCAGTTCTAGCAACTCCATGCTGCCTCCCTGTGCTTTGATGAATAAGCCCAGTGGCTGTAAGGTAAGTTTAGGCTACACTTCTGAAGGGGATGGGATGTTGAAGCAAAACAGATCAATTAATATTAGGGGTTATTGTTGAGAAAACGAGAAAGAGTTGTCCATGAATGATCTTAAAGAACCAATAGAGGAGAAAACGGTCAATTAATATTTGGAGGTTATTGTTCATTAAGCGAGGAAGGCTTGCGAAGGAGTCATCTTGAAGACTGGGTCAATTTGACAATATTGTTTAGAGGACTTTTAGTTGAACTATTACATTCTGTTAAACATCTTTTCACTGTTTAAATTTTATCTTATGGGTAGAAATGTTTCCTTGCATGTATGTCAGTACACTACATATGTGCCCTTTGGAGGCCTGAAGAGGGCTGCTAGAACTGGAGTTACAGGCATTTGTAAACTGCCTTGTGGGTTCTGGGAATTGAACCTGTGTCCTCTGCAAGAGTAGCAGTTACTCTTGTCCACTGAGCCATCTTTCCAGCCTGAACCATAGTTTCTTACAGAGTATGGAGATCTTACACTCACTTCCTGATAAGTTTTCAGCAAGTGCCCAGCCTGTGAGAGAGAGGGTTAGGAGTACCTGTGGATCAGCACCCCTTTGGAACCCTCTTTTACTCCAGATTTCGTGTGTGTGTGTGTGTGTGTGTGTGTGTGTGTGTGTGTGTGTGTGTGTGTTGTATCTACATGTTCATGTAGATGTGTATCCATGTGTGTGCAGGTGCGTATGGGTGGATATGTGTGGAGGCCAGAGGACAATGTCAGGTGTCTTCCTTAATTGTTCCATTGCTACCTAGTTTTATGAGACAGGACCTCTCAATAAGCCTGGAACTCATTGATTTGCCTAGACTGTCTAGGCAGTCAACATCAAGAACCTGCGTGTCTCTGCTCTATGCTTTCCAGATGCTACAGTTAAAAGTGCATATTGATCATGTGCAGATTTTATGTGTTTGCTGGAGACCTGAACTTAGGTCCTCCTGTGTATGTGGCAGGCACCTTACCCACCAACCTCTCTCTCTCTGCCTGTCCTGACTTCTAAAAACACGGCATATTAATGCTGGTCTAAGTTTTATTTAACTATGTAAATCAAATCATGCAGCATATACTGCCACATCTGAATTATTTTGTTCATCTGTATGTCTGTGAATTCGCTTCTTAACACACAAACTAGAGGTACTGAAAGGAAGGAGCCTTGAGAAAATGCCTCCATAAGATCCAGCTGTAAGGCATTTTCTCAATGAGTGATCAATGAGGCAGGGCCCAGCCCATGGTGAGTGATGCTATCCTTGGTCCTGGGTTCTCTAAGAAAGTAGCTGAGCAAGCCAGGGAGCCAGCTAATACATAGCTGGCCACTCCTCCATGGCCTCTGCATCAGCTCCTGCCTCCATATTCCTGCCCTTTTTGAGTTCCTGTTCTGACTTCTGACTGCTGTTGATGAACAGCAATATGGAGGTATAAGCCAAATAAACTCTCTCCTTCCCAACTTGCTTTTTGCCTATGGTGTTTCATCACAGCAGTAGAAACCCTAAACCAAGGTGCTAATAGTAATTTATGATATGGTGGCATCTGTGCAGATTCCAGTGCCCATGTGGGTAGGTAACAAGAACGACTTTCAAAAAGGCTTTGGGTGAATGCACACTCAGCTGGGTGGTCCTGTCGCTCTGTTTCTCATGCCCATAACACATATGTCTGACTTTGTTTGAGAGTGTGGAGACCGTGGGACAGACAGGGAGTGTGCGTGCATGAAGGGTGTTCCAGGCAAAAGAGTGACCTCAGTGAGCATGCACAGGTAGACTTAGAGCATGAGTGAGTTGCCCATGTTGACTGGAATCATTAAGTCTCGGAAGGTATGTTGGCCCCTGATTGGCAAGCTAAATAAAACATTTGGGATTCTTTCACTATTTATTAGTGAGCCATTAATTGCCTGAGAACAGCAAACCCCTGCCTAGGAAAGGTTCTCTAGCCATAGGCAGGGTAGTTCAGCAGTCCAGGTCCAAGATGAATCACATCAGAGTAACTGAGGAACAAAATAAACAGAAGGTACAGTTTTGTTGCTGCCAGATAGGTGTGATAAATGCTGCTCTTTGGGGGATGAGATGCATTTGACACGTGGCACCTTAGGTAGCTGTTGATCTCACTATTGTCCTTTTTAATGCCTCTGGTGACTGACACTTGCTGTCTCCATTTCTTCTCTATCCGTACTCTCCTGTTTGGATTAATATAATTTTCTCCCTCTCTCCCTCCCTTCCTCCCTCCCTCCCTTCCTTTCTCCCTCTCTCCCTCCCTCCCTCCCTTTCATCCTCCCTCCCTTTCTCCCTCCCTCCCTCCCTCCTCCCTCCCTCCCTCCCTCCCTCTCTCCCTCCCTTTCATCCTCCCTCCCTTTCTCCCTCCCTCACTTTCACCTTCCTCTTTTTCTCCTTTCCTCCCTTCTTTCCTTTCCTAGGGTCTCACACTGTAGTCTAAGCTGGCCCGGAATTCACTATTTAAGCTAAGTTGCTGTGAACTCATAATGGTCTTCCTGCTTCGGCCTCTGGGGGTTACAGTTATGAGCCTCACATCTGTCTTATAAAATATAACAACATTTAGAAAAGCTCCCAAACCCCATCAGTTTACTAAAGAGTAGTGACATGAGTACTTGTGCACATGCCGTCCTTCTTACATGGAGAACATGTACACAACCGCCCTATTGAGTACTGCCCAGCTCATCCCTTTGCTTTTTCTCACAGTCTGTTGTCGATGGGCCCAATCCTAAACTGTGCCTTCAACTTCCAATTGATGGAGTTGCATGGCTGCTCTCTGTGCCTTTCCTTTTTCATTCAGCATTTGTTCTGACGGTACAGAGAAGATAGTAGTTGTGGCTCACGCACTGGTCATGGTCCACTCTATGGATAATTCTCAGTTTATTGACCCATTTCCTCCTCACCTTTAATTGCTAACACACTGCCCCAATATTGTGGCACATGTGATAGACGTGACCATTCATGAACTGTGTCCCACAGATATGAAGCTGTCCATAAACTCATTAGAACTTTTGGTCAATAATTGAATGTTTACAAAGACTTGGAAGGACTTTGTGTTCTGTTTGGAGACAACCACCCCCTTTCCCTCCTCCTTCACTTGCCTGTATGTGGTATGCATTGTGTGTATGAGTGCTCACATTACATATGCACACGTTATGTGTGTGCATGAGTGTAAATGTATGCATGCAAGCATATGCAAGCCTTGGTCTAACACTGGGGAGTCTTTCTTGATCAATCTCTGCAGCTGCCACTTGAGAGGAAAAGTCCACTGCCAAAGACTACTATAAAGAAAACACATGTGAAAACACATCTGGGCTGAGGTGGCTCAGCTGCTGTGGTGCCTGCCACACCAGAGTGAGTTCTGGTGACGGAAAGCCTGGTTTTCACTCTGGTGTGGCAAGCACTGCAGCAGCTGAGCCACCTTATCCCAGATGTGTTTTCACATGTGCTTTCTTTATAGCAGAGATCTGGGAGCCAGAGAGTGTTCTGTGAGGCTCTTATTTGCATCACACCACAGCCACCTGCATCTCTGGCCTCCTGTCCTCATTGGTACTAGTAGTACCCCCTCTCCATTTGACAAATAAAAAATGTCCCAAGGTCCTTGTCCCCAGGTTCTGCTGGGAACAGATTTTTCACTGCTTGAGAAGCATGGCTCTTACCTTTCCTTACCTGAGAGGGAATCTTGGGCTTTTTTCCTTCCTGCTCCATTCCAGCCCCAGGTAGGTGACTGTGAGCACAGATGCTTTCTTTTATCTTTGGCAGTAGACTTTTCCTGTCTTGGTTATCAGCCCTGTTCTGTTACCAGTGCTTGTTTCTGTATGCTCATGGACCACAGGCTGCCATTTTTCTGAATTCCCCCAAACCTTGCTCACTTTCTGCTTCTGGTGAGACTCATTACATTTATAAAAAGCTAATAATTAAGGGAAAACAAATTGCATACTTTTTGGACTAGTCAGCTTAAAAGGCAATAATAAATACATGTTAGTAGAGTTAAAATGTCCATGAGTTATATGATGCCCACATTTGAGATGTATATTCAAAACATTTATTTTTATGAGTATGGGTGTTTTACCTACATGTATATCTATGCACCATGTGTGTTGCCTTGTGCCTGAGGAGGCCAGGAGAGGGCATCAGTTTCCTGAGAGTGGAGATAATGACCACTGTGAATCTAATGTAGGTGCTGAGAATTGAACCCAGGTCCTCTGCAACAGTAGCCAATGCTCTTAGCTGCTGAGCCATTTCTCCAGGCCCTGAATTATACATCTTATAGCATTGATTCTTTGCTATAAGTTTGGGTCAAATTCTGGAAAGCATTTTGGTATGTCCAACCCATGGTTCACAGGCTACATGTAGCCAAAGATCTCTATGAATGTAGCCCAACGCAAAACCCCAAAACTTATGTAAAGAATTTTAATTTTTGAATTATGTGCATATATATATATATATGTGCATGTGTCTATGTGGGTGTGTGTACATAAGTACAGGGGTCTGTGGCTCCCAGAAGAGGCCTTAGGGACATCTGGAGCTGAAGTAGAGGAGGTTGTGAGCAGTTCTGCATGGGGTTGGGGTGTCCTAGGAATCAAACTTGAGTTCTTTGAAAGAGAAGTATATGCTCATAATTGCTAAGGTATCTCTCAAGCCTCCGATCATTAATTATTGTGGTTTTTTAAAAAAATTGAATTGTGTTGTTTTTGAGGACAGAATTTGTAGATAGCAATATTATATTTCAGTGTCAAAGGTTGGACATGGTTTGATAAGACATTTTTACCTGCAAAATGAAGATTTGAAATATGTACTTTAAAATATATTTTTAGATATTTCCCAGCTTTCCTAAACTTTGTGTGTGAATTTTCTCCACCCCTTACCTTCTCAGGTACAACAGGAAGCCTGTCCGTGAACCCCAAAGTATTGTAAAACTAGCTCCACGTAGTGTGTAAAGGTAGTATATGGCTATGTTGCTAATTTGTCATGAAACTAGAAGGAATCAAACCAAACTCAAACCCAGAGGGATCTTCAAGACCAAGCCACGCCCTCTCCCCCCCTCCCCATGCTCACCTGACACTCTGTCCTCACAGGCTTGGGGGCCTTTTCCTCAGGGCAGAGGTCCTGTTTGCAGTCTCTGTCAGCACCACCATGTGTCACTTCCATTGTGAAGCTCTCAGTGCTCCTTGGCAGGACCCACATTTCCTGCATGGAATCCTATCTGCAAGTCATGCTCATTTTCCACAGTTGGTGAGAGATTAGCGCTCGGCTGGCCTGCGACGATGTCAGACCCTGTATGGCTTGGTTTTTATCACGCTGAAATTCTTCATAGCTGTTGGCGTCTCAGGACTGTGCAGGAGGCCACTATTTCTGGCCTGTGTTTAATCTTCTTTCCCCTGAAAGACTGTGGCACATTCTTCTGTTTCTCTCAATGACTGTTTCTCGGCCTTCAGCTATTCCCCTGCTAAGTTCATTGCCTTGTCTCCTAGAAACAACATAATGCTCCAAATGCTAAACATAATTTGAGGGGATGTTATAAAGCACGCGAACACAAGTACAAGTCGGAGTAAAATGAATATAACAAACTTGAAGAAAATGTTCAGATTCTCACAAGGTATGTGGCCTGGGACAGCCAGGGGCCTGAACTTTCTGGTTAACAATGGGCAAGTTCTGAGAGGCTTCAACACGTTAGTGTCAGAGACTTTTCCCTGAGATGAAAGAAACCTGAAAGGCCCCTTTCAGCGCGTGACCCAGGGCTAGTTAATGTGGAGTCAGTGTGTCCGGACTTGACACTGTCTTGAGCCGCACACTCAGGAGACCTTGCTCATCATGACTGACTGCCATCGCAGGAGTCCTTTAGTTAGCTCCAGATCCCCAAAGACCTTGCTCTTCGGAGAAAACCGTTTCGAACCATTCTTTTCTAAGAACTTCCTTTACACTTTTCCCCATTAACATGTGTAATGGGTAAGCCATAGGCACAGGGACAGGGACTTCTGTGCATGTTTGTGGCACACAGAACTTGTGTGTGGAGGTCAGGAGACAATTTGCAGGAATGGGTTGCCTTTTTTTTTTTTTTTTGCCATGTGGGTCCCAGGACTGGATTTAGGTACTTGAGTGAAGGCTGCTTTACTTGCTGAGCAATCCAGCTCTGCTTTAAAACAAACAAACAAACAAACAAACAAAAAAAAAAACCACTGCAATTTCACATTTTTCTCAGTCCATCTTTAAACCAGATAATTTCAGGGCAAGACACATTAATTTAACTCTTGGTCGCTATGAATATTCAGGGAGGCCTGTCTAGGTCTTTTGTGCTGTTTTACAAAGTCAGACCCTACCACAGGTGGCTGTGAAAGCACCATGAATTAATCATTTAGCACCCTGCCCAGTGGCTGCCCAGTGTGTCCATGGTGCGGAACTGCAGTACATGGCTGGAGAATGGAGAGGTGAACTGAGCAGATATGCCCCATGGCTCCGCGGAATGCAGAAGCCAGTGGGGCCGAGTCAGGGACAGGAGAGAAGTGACTCCAATCCTAGGTTCTAAATTTAGAACTGGTTCACTTCTGTGATCCCTGAGTGGTTTTCATAAACATGAAACAGAGGAATTTGGGTCTGTGCTCCATTCTTGTATTCAGTTTTGGAAAACCTCCTCGCTTCTTGGTCCTCCCTTCCTTCCTTCCTTCCTTCCTTCCTTCCTTCCTTCCTTCCTTCCTTCCTTTATCTTAAATTTTAAATTAATTAATTAATTAATTAATTAATTTTTAATTTTTTGGTTTTTCCGAGACAGGGTTTCTCTATGCAGCCTTGACTGTTCTGGACTAGCTTTGTAGACCAGGCTGGCCTTGAACTCACAGCGATCTGCCTGCCTCTGCCTCCCAAGTATATTCACATCTCTGTCTCTCCTCCTTCTCTCTTTCTCTAAAATAAGACAGATTTAAAATGAGATCTAAAAGTATGGTTTCGCCTAATTTTCCTTTCAATTTTCCCAACTTCTGAATGACATAACAAGAAATGAAAATACTTTGGACTCAGTATTAAGAAGCAAATCTCTTTGTTAATAGCAATAGCACTGTGATTATAAAGTATGCAATTCTCATGCTTTGAACCAATAAATAATTAGTATTAGCGCAAAAGAGTTCTTTTAAGGATCTAATATCCAGCCAGGCGTGGTGGCACATGTCTTTATTCCCAGCACTCGGAAGCAGAGGCAGGCAGATCACTGTGAGTTCGAGGCCAGCTTGGTCTACAAAGTGAGACCAGGACAACCAAGGCTACACAGAGAAACCCTGTCTCAAAAAAAAAAAAAAAAAAATCTAATATCCATAACATAATTCTGACATATATCCTCCATATTGATTAGAACCTGAGCTGTAACAACTATTCAAGTATTTACTGAACTTATGAGTTTTAATAAGACTATTTTAATTTTTCTACATTTTATTTATGATTTTGTTGATATTGTTTAAGCATAAATCACCATTTTAATATTGGAGGCCAGATAAACTTGAATTAATGGACTTATTTCCATAGCTCCACCCTGGTCTGTAGTAGCCAAACATTATCAGTGCTTAGTAACTGTTCAGGAGAGAGATGGGCAGCTTTGCTGGGTACTAGATTCTTAAGAACATAACATTTTATATTTTAGAACAAAGCTGCATTTTTTCCTTTCTGACTTTTCATGGCACTCCTGTTTAAAATTATACAGATCGTTTATTTGAACTTTTACTATCAACATAAATATATGGCTTGATTATAGGCAGGGTTCCCTAGAGTGTGAATTAGGCACAGAAAGCTAATATGTATCCAGTTTATTATGAATAATTGGATTTAATCAACAGACAGGAAGGATTCCTGTGCAAATATTATTTTTTCCCAATTTAAATCCTGTTTGCTCAGCAGAACTGAAGATGTCATTAGTGCAAGAGTGAGCGTTTGAGGCTGCCTCAAGCACTTGGGAAATAAGGCTCTTACCACAGACTTGGGGTAAGGTGATCTGAGCGCTGACAGTCCAGAGTGGCGTTTTGACCGGTTTTGAATCATAGAAATCTTGCTACTTAAGACAAGATTTCCCACTTGATTCCTGGCTTTATGTTTATGTAATAAAACTATAAATTACAAACATAGCTGACACACAGAGCCAGAGCAGAAGGCTTCTGCTGGGATTTAGTTTGTAGCTGACATTGAAAAGGCAGCTGGTTCTGTAGTAGCAGAAGTCACAGAGAGCGACCGTGGTTGCGGGACTTACTCACCCATTTGGATCATTGAATCACACGTCCATCTAGTCTTCTCTTTGGCTTTATTTTATTTTTATGTGTATGAGGCTTTTGCCTATGTGGGTGCATCTGCTCTACTTTGTGCTTGATGCCTGCAGTGTCTAGAAGAAAGTGCTGAATCTGCAAAAGCAGAGATATCTATGGTCATGAGATTCTGTGTGGGTGCTGAGAACCAAACAGTGGTTCTGTACAAGAGCACGGGGGTACTCCTAACCCCTGAGCTATCTCTCTGGTCTCACTGGCCTTTTTTTGAACTTACATACATATAGCCATTTCAGAGATCAAGTTTGAAAAAAAATCTTAACTTTTGTCCTTGTGTAACAGTTTTTCTTTGTTCTAGAATGCAAAGTTCTTAGATACCCAGAGTGTAACACTGGCTTTGCATTGCCGACCAGTGTTCTGAAATAGAGGTTCCGTTCCTTAGGCAGCACTGGTGGATGCTGCTTTCCTGGCACTCTGCTAAGTGCTTTTCCTGCCTTTCCTCATTTAACTATAACATTTATCTCTAGGAATGAAATGTCTTGCCCAGGGAAAGCTGTGCTGGGGGGCAGGCATGCTTCTGTGTCCACATTGCATACGTGTACAGTCCATTCTTTAGCTGGCAAAATGCTGTTGTATTTGAGTCCAACGAGAGACAGCTACTAGTGTGTTTATAAAGCAGTGGGCCGCTGAGAGATTTGTTGCTTATGGTTGAAACCACTGCCTTAGTTCCTGACCACACATCTTCTAACAACTGGTGTTTTCACAATTCAGTGGCTTCCAACCATCATCCGCTGTAGCATCGCCATCTGTGAGATGAAGCTCCTCTCTACTTGCAGCTCAGCTTTTAGCTCATGGATACGGTCTTACGCATCATCGCAAGAACAGCGAGGCTGGTGTTACGTACTACGGTGGTACTGGCCACACATTTCACATGGCCATTTGATTCAATCAAGAAGCGCAGGCAATATGAGTTGGCTGAGGCTGCTGCTGAAATTTCACAGCACACATTATTTGGCACACACAGTTTATAATGCATAGACCAGAAAACCTAGCTGGCCAGGTTAGCTCCCTTCCTTTTCTCCATCGCTTTGCAGCTCCTGTGTGGATTATTTAGCATCTAGGAGCATTTCTGTTACCGATGATGGGGACAGAGGATGGTGTATTGATTTTCCTCAGCAATCAAGACCACAGCCAGGGAAGCCTTTGATAGCTGAATATTAAGGTACTTAAAACCCCTGCAGTATCTGGACTCTCGCTTAGAAGGTGCTGCTGCCCTTGATGGCAGTGATGGCGGTATACTTCCCATTTTAGCCCCGATTGCCCTTAGAAGGCAGGCAGAGGCTTCTGTATTCTTCTCCCATTGTTGTTTCTTCTCCTTTCTCCTCCCTCCCTCCCTCCCTCCTTCCTTCCCTTTCCTCAGTGTCCTGGTTGGCCTTAAACTCATGATCTTCCTTCCTCAGCCTTCCCAGTACTGGAATTCTAGGCAGAAGTTTCGATGCTTTATTTTTTAAAGCTACTAACAGTAAAAGTGAAGCCCGTGGTTTTTCTTTTTTTTAAGCAAGTTAAAAGAAGCATATTTTAGGGTTCTCCAGTAGAAGGTTATAGTGTAAAGTCTTATAGTAAATCACTGACCCTCCACCACAGCCCCCTGTTCCAATTACCCTGTGAGGAGAGAAAATGACATTTTACTAAATCTCTCATACAAAAGGATTATCAAAGTAGCATAGTCTCCTCAGAGCCCCCAACTTCCCATGATCTTATCCTCATGGCTGACATGGCATGTTGTGGTGTGCCAATTTCCAACACCTTTTACCATCTATTAAAAGCAGACTGCCCAGTCACCTCTGATCCTGGCACAGATATTTCCTTTGAAGTAAACCCTAAGAGAGAAAATGAAAGCTTTGAGCTGGGCGGTGGTGGCGCATACCTTTAATCCCAGCACTCAGGAGGCAGAGGCAGGTGGATTGCTGTGAGTACAAGGCCAGCCTGGTCTACAAGGCAAGTCCAGAACAGCCAAGACTACACAGAGAGATCCTGTCATGAAAAAAAAAAAAAAAAAAAAAAAAAAAAAAAAAAAAAAAGAAAAAAAAAAAAGAAAGAAAGAAAGAAAGAAAGAAAACAAGAAGTTTAGAGCTAAGGAATTAATCTGATGTATTAACTTCTATAGAAATGAGCCAAATTAATGTTTTAAATAATTCTCCCTTCATTGCTTGCTTAAAAATTCTCCGTAGACAGACTGGGAGATCCCTGTCTATGCATTGGCTTTTTATGTCTTGGACAGAATTTTCTAAACATTTTTTAACATTTTTTTTTCTTTAGCAGTTTGCATAAGCATCCTCTACACAATTTCTTAATAACTAGTGTATTTGTAAGTCAGATTCACCTGCAGTAACCTAGTTCTCCCCTGGATCATCTTCCCAGCCTTGAAGGGCTTCTCTGGGAGTCAGGGACAGAGAGCTATCTTCCAGAGGGTGCTGTCATATCATTGAGGAAGCAATGTCTGCTCTTGGAAGGAGAAAGAAATAGAAACAAGATAGGAGAGATAAACATGATGGAGTGGCACTGAGCAGATACTTCTGCACAGAAGTAGTCATTAACGGTTTCCTCTGGTCACGCTGTTATGCTTTCAATAGAACTGCAGCCCCAGCCTGCAACTTTGTACTCAAGTATTTTATCTACAAAAAGAAGTTGTTCTTAGCCCCTTTGAAGCTCCTACAAGGATATACAATTCTGTGTCCTATTTGTGGCGTTGAGTTCCTTTCTAGTTAACTAAATGCTATCATCAGATCATACTCAATCTATCTTTACTTAGTGATTTTCATTTGTGTCAGTCATTTGTCCAAGCAATCTGGAAAAATTTGTCCGGCAGTTATTTGCCAGGTACTGAGGAATATGTATATGTATATCAATAAAATAAACATAAAGGATTCTGCCTGCTAAAATGATTACAAGTTTGACTAAATGCTATCAAAGGAAGAAGTCAGCATCACTTGCTGAAAGAATTCAACCCAGAAGTGGGCGTTTCTGCCTTAGGAAGGCTAGTCAGTGAAGTCATGCCTGAGGAAGAGAGACCCATAGAAACTGCACACCTTTAATCCCAGCACTCTGGAGGTACAAATGGGCAGATCTCTGTAAGTTCCAGGACATCTAGAGCTATGTAGAGACCCTGTCTCAATAAAACAAAGCAAAACAAGAACTAATATCATGTCTAGGCAAGGAGGAACCATCCTGGGAGGAGTACTTGAAAGGGGGTTGGGGTGGGCATGTATAGTGGGCTCTTGGCGTTTCTCTTCCGCATGTCCCTTTGAGAGTGGGGTTTGTGTGAGCCACGGAGAGGGGAGTGTTTTCAGTCTTCATCTTAGTCTTACCCAGTGACACAGTGTGGGAGCCAGTAGATTTTCAAGGTGGAGGGCCATGGGTGCTGGCCTTTCCCAGCACATAAGCTTGATGGTGTAGGGGCAACAGAGATATGCCAACCACTGTTGAAGGTGCTTTTGGAGTTTTGTTACCACATTATTACTCTTCTTGGATGACCTAAGGCCTTTACTAATCATTCAAAGCATATGGGAATTTATATGCTTTATAGCCTTTACAGAGTTAAAAGGTACAAGCAAGTTTTATTCAGCAAATAGAGAACTTATGTTCTTCTGTATTCTCCTGCCTCCTGTAAAGATGATTTATACAGACTTACATCTATATTTTATTTATCTATCTATCTATTTTTTTATTTTATTTGATGCAGATGGGTGTTTTGCTTGCATGCATGTACAGGTACCATTTCAGTGCCTGGTACCTATGAAGGCCAGAGGAAGGCATCAGATCCTCTGGAATTGGAGTTACAGATGGATTTAAGTCACTATGTGGGTACTGAGAACTGAACCTGGGTCCTTTGGAAGAGCAGCTAATGCTCATAACTGCTGAGCCACCTCTTCAACCCAGTGTTGAACTCTAAGGATGCCCTTCCACAAATACAGAGTCCTAAGGGGGACCCTAGAAGAATCTCATGGATTTATTTTCTTTGGAAAGGATCCTTGATACTGACATTTTTAGGATCTATTATTTTTCACTATTTAGGGTGATAATCTAAGTAGAAGACGCTCTGCGTGCCTTTGATATAAACGCTGATTTGAGAGCCACTGACTCAGGTAGCAGCTAGGTGTTTGCAGATGAACCGGGTACTTCAGTGTATGCAGGAACTAGTCACAGGTTCCTATATCTTATGGCACACAGTACACACTCAGATGCTGTTGTCTGCCCAAGGAATTCATTAAAAAGAGCAGTGGCTTTCAGAAGAAAGAGATGTGCTTTGGGGATAGTGACCATTTAATCTCCAAATAAAATAAGAATCCTGAGCTTTGATAAGGTGTGACTTTACTTTTCTTGAGATATACTTTAGACAGGATAACAAGTGAAGACTCTTATCTCGTCTCTTTAGTGATTGGATTTTTCCTTCCCCTAAGATCCCAGTTTAGCTCCCTAGGAAAACGTGGCTGTCACATGTACTCTTGACTGTTTTAAGTTCCATTTTAGTTAAGGCCCAGTTTTTGAAAGGTCACCATGGTTTCTGATGACTCTGGTTGATTTACTACAATTTAGGACAAGGAGGAATAATTCTTACCTGAAATGAATTTATAGGAAGGTAATAATTTATTCTGCTCTCTTTGTTTCACATAATACTTCCAACTCATTTTAAAAAATATATAGGGTTCAAGCAAGTGTTTGTGTATTTGTGTGTGCATGCATGTACATCCATATGCATGTATAAACAGCATATAAATATATATTATATAAATATATTTGATGAAGTTGCTGACAAGATTTGCTTATTTATTTGTGGGGCAGGAAAGATGGCTCAGTGACTAAGGGTGCATACTGTTCTGGCAGAAGATTCAAGTTTATCTCCCAGCACTCATATCAAATGGCTCCCAAGTGCCTATAACTCCAGCTTTAGGGGATCCAGCTCCTCTTCTTGGCTCTGCAGTCACCTGCATTCATGTGTATGCGTGCACATACACATATGCACACATACACATAATTAGAGTAAAATTTTATTTCTATTTGTATGTGTGTTTGTGTAAGTATATATACATATGTATGCCCATATGTGGATGGCTCTGTGTGTGTGTGCAAGTCATAAAATGACATGGGGTGCCATCTTCTATCACTGTATATTCCTTTTTTATTAAATATTTTTATATATACATTTATATTATCACACACACACATATATATATATAATAAACTACCTACAGCAAGAAGAACCATGAAACAATCAGGAATTATATAAATGTTACATTCATAGTGTTTTGACTATTTGTATTTGGCAGCCTTGACGAAAACATCTTTCCTATTTTGGTAAGTCTAAAATTCTGAATGTAAATCCATATTATCATATCTCATCATTATCAACTTAAAACATCTATCTAGACCTAAAAACATCTTAACCCCTAAACAACTAAGCTTAATTATAAAACTAAACTATCTGGCCTTCAACCCCATCAGAGACTTGAGAAGGAATAAAATTAATTACCTGAATAGACAGGGAGTGCAGGTTGGCATCTTCTCAAATGAGAAGATGACAGAGATAGTTTGTTGCCTGAACAGTCACTCAAAACTCTCTATAACACTGGAGCATCATCTCCTGCCTTCTGGCCCAATATATCTGACAGACATATTTGTGAGGCAGGAACTATTGAGGATGTGCTTACTCAGTCTAGGCAGTTTGGCCTTTGACTCTACCTGCATCCAAGCTTGCCCATTTTAGGCAGAATTCTGTCTGTGACCGAAATGAGGACATTTTGCCCAGTGGCTGGTTTGCCACATTTGGAGCTGTCTCTATAAGGAGGCTCTTTGATGCCCATCATCTTTTTTGAGGTAGGCTGAGTGTTGCCAGTAGTTAACCTGCCTCATTGTAAATGAATCTTTAAAATTATAAAAAAACACGTTTAAATGCCGTATTCTGTAGGACTCTCAGGTTTTGGAAAACCTTATATATTTTACCTTATCTTTCTATAGAATCTTATCTGTTACACCTAGGATGTATATTCTCGTGATAAAAAATAGACTAGTAATTGATGTGACCATAATTTGATCATCTAACAATTAACTTGTATAACTTACTTATCCTAAGCAGCCTGCAATAACATTTTTAAAATATTGGAAGTAAACCTTGTATTAGAAGTTTTATGAGTACACAATACCACATCCTAGAGTAGAAATATATATAATGTGTATAAAGAATAATCTTAAATGTGAATTCTATACCAATGTATCTAAAATTAAACTTATTTTGCATCTATATACAAAATTCTATACCGGTGAATTAAAAATAACCTTGTGAGTAACAATTTAGGCATTAAGTTGAGGAGTAGATTCACTAATGTACTTTTTGTCCTATCATCCGTATATATTTCTGTATTCCCCTTTCTGTTTTTTTGTTAGTTAGTTTGTTTGTTTGTTTTTCAAGACAGGGTTTCTCTGTGTAGCCTTGGCTGCTCTGGACTCACTTTGTAGACCAGGCTGACCTCAACTCACAGCAATCTACCTGCCCCTGCCTCCCAAGTACTGGGATTAAAGGTGTGCACCACTAGGCAAGGCTAGTTTTATTTTTTAATTCCCCTTTTTTCTTTTCGACTCCTATCTCCAAACTTAAGAATGAAAGATAAAGGAGAGGAAAGACATCCCTAAGTCCAACCTTGTTTTCTCCCTAAATAAGACCAATAGTAACTTTTAACCAATTCCCAATGAAAATAAACATCTATCTCCCAAGAAAGCAACCAAAAACCTACCCAACCCCCCTCAAGAGAAATGCAGAATAGTTCTTTTAAGGTTTCTTCTGGCTGATTTTGGATGAATAATAACTTTGTAGGGGCCCAAATAATTTTGGGGAAATGGTTAAACAATTTAGGGGATTATTCCTTTTAAGACAAAATTGCTACTTAAATCTGGGGCTTGTGTTCTCCCATCAATGTTGAAAGCCAGCAAGGCCCAGAGGTCCTCCTGCCTCCACTGTCCTGTGAGCTCCAGTTATAAGAGTTCAGAAGTCGCTGGGCTTGTCATGTGGGTCCTGGGATGCAAACTGGTCCTCATGAATGTGCATCAAACACCCTTTAAAAATAATAATAAAGTCTGTATTTAATCTCTCTGTCTCTGTCTCTGTCTCTGTCTCTCTGTCTCTGTCTCTGTCTCTCTGTCTCTGTCTCTGTCTCTCTCTCTCTCTCTCTCTCTCTCTCTCTCTCTCTCTCTCTCTCCCCCTCTCTGTATGTGTGTGTGTGTGTGTGTGTGTGTGTGTGTGTGTGTGTGTGTGTGCAGGCATGTGTATGTGTACAGGCACGTGTATGTCACAGCATTCATGTGGAGGTAAGAGGACAATTTGGGGAGTCATTTCTCACTTTCTGCCTTGTTTCTTAGGCTCTGCAGTGAACTCTAGGTTACCTGGCCCATGAACTCCTGGCTGTTTCTGTCTATATTTTCCATCTTCCCATAGTGGTGCTCGAATTACAGATATCTGCCATTACATCTGGATTTTGATGTGGCTTTAGGTATTGAACTTAGGTCATCAAGCTTGGGCAGAAAGCATTTTTTTTTCTTCTTTTCTCCTTTTAAAATCACTGTCTAACTATGTAACCTTGGATGGCCAGATTAGAACTCACTGTGTAGATTAGGCTGGCCTTGAACTCGCAAGAACCACCTACTTCTGCTTTCTATAATTAAAGGTATACATAACCATACCTGGCTTGGCAGGTTGTACTCACTGAACTATGTCCTCAGCAGAAAGCAAGCACTCCTCCATGACTGGATCTTCTTTCCAGCCCCTAATACAATATGGATGGTTTCATTTCAAGAAATTAGTGACCATCAAATCATGGGCTGCTCATCCTAGTAGATACTCAGTGCCAAGTCACACAGGCATGATGCCTGGCTCTCCAGAGACATTTACTGGATAACTGGGTGAAGACTTGTGAGATGTCTTTATACTGGGGATACTTATGTAGATAATATGTAGATGATGGGATGAAGGTACATGCGCACATGCAACTCAACCTTTGGTCCATTTCAGGAGAGTCTGTGTCCAGGAAGATTATTTTAGAGCATTAATGACATCTAAATCTTTTTAAGAAACCACAAGTGAACTGTACATGGTAAATATATATATATACACTAAGGGAGTCAGTCTTTGGGGGAAGTAGATTGACTACAATGAAAAGCCAGACCATGCTTTTGGATGAGCATACCAGGGAAGCATTTGGTGTCCTGTTGTCCTAAGTGTCTGGAATTGACCTCATTGTGTTCATGGTCAATATTTGCAAGCCAATGGATGGCACAGGTTTTTGGTTTTTTGTAGGTAAGCTCTAATAAGTCACACCTCTAGTCCTTAAACTTAACTAAATGACTGAGTGCAGCTTGAGGAAGTGTCTGAGACAGGGTAGAGTCTGACTGGACCCTCCGAAAGTGCAAGCCCTCACACAGCATGCTAACTCATACTTAGCTCTTTTTTCTTCCCCGTACCTCTTCCTTGATAATTTTCCCTCACTCTTTTCTTCCCTTGGTTCTCTAGGTGGGTCAGCGTTGATCCAAAATAGGCGCTGCTGACCACAGTCAGAATCACACAGCATATATTTCTATTGACTTTTTTTTTATGGGTCAACATCCATGAACGTGTTAGCTGCCTTATCTGCTTCCCGTCTCAAGTCAGCACTGAGACGGTCAATTATCCCTTCTCCTTTCTGACTGGTGAGGAAACTTGGGTACAGAGAATTCAATGAATTTGCACAGGGTCTCTGATTGAGTAAAGGATGGGGTTTAAACGTGGATCCATGAACTCCAAGAAAGAGCCTATCTGGGGCAGCTTGATAAGAGGAGAGGCACCCCCTCTCAGTGATCCTCTTATATTCCCCGGGGAAGGCCCTGACTGTAGAGAGTGCCTAGTGACTTATGCATGAATCCAGTTACTCAGCAGGGACTTGGTGCAATTTAATTTTCTCCTTCCTTTTACTGACCATTAGTTTGACCAAAAGCTTGCGCGCCTTTATTAGCTTTTTTCTAATTTGGCAGCATCTTTCTGAACTTCATTGGTCTATCTATCACCTCCTACTGGGACCACTGTAGTAGCTAATATTGCCAGTCTTCTCATTGGTTCTCCACACAGCAGCCAGATAGATTACATAGATTGTTCATAAAATTCCACGGTGAACTCATTAGTCCCCCATTGACAACCTCTTGGTGGTTTCTTTCTCTCCAGTAACAAAAATCAGTGACCCCTCTCCCTGGCTTGACAGATCTGGCGTGACCTGACCTGGCCACTGCTTCAGTTTCATATGTGCCACACTTGTCCCTCATTCTAGGCTCAGCAACCTCACCAGCTACCTCCCCACCTAGGGGCTTTTACATGTGTTGTCACAACTTCATGGAAGACCCTTTTCCACCTCTTTCCCCAGCTTCAGCTTCAGACCAGAAATCCTTGCCCAAGGAACAAACCCCATCTGACCTCATTTAACTGTTTCCATCTCTTTGTGGTGGTTTCCGTATGTGTAATCACGGACTAATATGATCACTTAATATGTGTTTCCCACTGTACAACAAAATCTTAAGAATTTGCCCAGTACTCGAACAACTGTAACTATTCAGTGAATATTCATTGGACAGCAGAGTGGGTGACAGAATAAATCAACAGAGAGCACCCAGACTTTGGCTGAGATCCCTGGCTGAATATTTCCTATTATTGGAGGATGTTAACAAAATATCATTTTATTTCATTGTGGAATTGTGATTTATAGAAACGGCAAGCTTTTTCTTTTTCTTTTTTGAGATAATCTCTGAGACACAGAAAGGCAAAGTCATTTGCCCAGGGGACACAGCTAGTCGGTGTCAGATGTCTTTGTTGTGACCTCTGAATTGCTACAGGGAGAACCTGGGTCTTTTCATAACCTCGGAAGACAGCTCTGGTGTGCTGAGTCTGTAGCATAAATATTTGATAATATTGATGTTTTCATGTTTGCATCTTAAAGTGTTTTCTCTTTGTGAACATGTATTTCCTTTTTTTTTTTTTCTTCTTGTATACCAGTGTGTTCAGAATAGATTGTTGGCAGTCTAAAATACAACTGTTTGCACTAAAGATTTGTGTGTCTTGAAAGAGGCTGCCACTAGTAGAAGCAGCTTGTGTTTTCCCTCCTCCAGTCTGAGGCCAGCACAGCCCTCCTACTGTTGAGGTTGTTAGGGTGGAGAAAGGTGTGTGCATCAATCAATAGCCTGTTAGCTGTAGGATGTGCCCAGAGTCCAGCATCTGAAACTGTGTGTACAGTTGCAAAGTAGACAGAGATTCGTGCCAGGCTATGCTTGGCATATCCTAACTGAAAATGACAGGAACTATCCTATAGCCTTCCTTCCTTGCTTCTGTGAGACTGTTAAGTGTTAAAAGTCCACCAGTATGCGACTTCCTTCTCTTTTCAAGCTCTCTAATGACATAAGTCCCCTGCAAGCACGCGTCCCCTGCAAGCCTGAACTGGTGCCCAAGCCAGGGAAGGTCCAGTCAGCATTGTCACAGATTGCCTGGCTGCTGTGAATATTTCTGGCCTGGCCTGGCTCGAGGAGTGTTCCCCCCCACCCCCCGCCACCCCACCCTCTGTGCAGAGCAAGGAGCGCTTTGCCCCTCAGGTGCCATAGGTACTGGATTAAGCAGGTCTGCTATTGCAGACAGACACCAGGCTCCATTCTAGCGTGGAGCTGTGTTTGGATTGGAGTTTCCAGGGCCTTATCAGGAGCCACCCCTAGTGACACAGCCGGTGCCAGAAGTAACTTTGACTTTCACTCTTCGCCAAGGGCTTGCAGAACACCTTAAAGGAAAAAAGATGGAGGCGCTTAGATTTCAGATGCTCATGCCCTGCTCCTTTGAAAGCTTGTATCTGTAAGTGAAGTTTTATTCTGAAGATAATTCTGGGACTACTTAACAGAAGCATTTTATTGCCTGTCCGGGGGAAAGGATGCAGAAAGGGGGGCTTGGTAATTAGAAATATTGGCTGGTACTCTGCAACTGTGGCTTTAATCAGCTGCAGCCATAACCTCTGTGACTGGGTGGGATAAAGGGCAACAGCTCATTTGGGGAGGGAGGCATCAAAATGTGAACCTTCTCATTTAAAATTGAGTTTTTGTCACAAAATAATGATGACAGGAAAAAAAAAATCCTGACTTTAAAAGATGGGTTAGGGCAGAGCTTGACGCATAGTTATAACATAGATCACAGCTCAGGTTTGTTATGAATAAAAGGCATTTGCTTTAGGAAGACGCTTGCTTAGAGTCACATTTCTCCAAGCTGCCCCCTTGTAAACACTGTAGCTTTCTCTCTGTCTCTCCCCTTCCCCACCTCTCTCTCTCTCTCTCTCTCTCTCTCTCTCTCTCTCTCTCTCTCCTCCCGCCTCCCTCTCTCTCTCTCTCTCCTCTCTCCCTCTCTCCTCTCTCTCTCTCTCTCTCTCTCTCTCTCTCTCTCTCTCTGTGTGTGTGTGTGTGTGTGTGTGTGTGTGTGTGTGTGGTGTTTTGACTCCCTGACCGACCATGGAATAGTAGCAGTTGCATTGTAAATTGTTCTGCTTTGTATTTGTGTCTATTTATTATATCTTCTTTATAAAGAAAGGAAAACATTCAGACATCAGCATAGTCTCCTTGTCATAGCAATGTCAAACAAGCTAAAGTAGCTGTTTTACAGGAGGACCAAAAGGAGACAGACTAAGTAGATAAGGCCCCCTCCCCTGCCATATCTACTTTCACTATTGCTCCGTAAGACTGGGAAACAGTACTGAAAGCTGGGTCTCCACGTGAACAGCCTTTCAGGCAGATTAACTTATGCAAAAGCCACTTCTGGAGCTTAATAATTGTTTACTGAGTGCTCCTGGGTCAGGAGAGGGGTCCTGCTTAAGTTGGAAAAGCCCTCTGTTCTGCAGCCAGTGGGGGTGTGCTTGAAGACAGCAAGAAGAATGGAAAAATACTAGGTGTAGCAGAACTGTTTTAAGAATTTGATTCTTAAAAATGAAATTCCCATAAATTGAAGTGTGGGCTTACAGTCACCATTTGCAGTTGATGGGTCTTTAAGAGTCCTGTAAAAGGCAGTTCTGAAGACGGCTTCTATTTCTGCTGAAGTTTGCTTTTATAAATACCTTGTACATTTTCATCCCACATGTCATTAAAACAGCTAATTACTCATCTCTCTAAGATGATAGAGCATTTGTGAACAAAGTACATATAATTAGGCATTTGAAATACCATTATGCTGAAATTTTTAGAAATAAATCTATGCCTTCTAAGTCAGTTCATGGTTGAAAAGATGGTGCCGACTCCTTGAATCATGCCCTGCAAGACTGTACCTACAACCTGCAAATGTTTTTAGTTCTGATTTTAAGCAAGAAGTCAGATCAAACTTGCTTTGCAGATGCAGCATAAAGGCAGATCTGAATTTGCCCCCAAATTAATCCTCAATTTTGAGTATTTTCCCTATTTAACTGTAATATTTGCCATAGAAATGTGCATCCCTCCAAACTCCCTGAATGAATTTTCTAGCAAATGTCTTTGACAAAACTTGTGTGCTGAACTGTTTTCCATTAACTTTTACCCTGCCTGGGAATTAATTGTGTATTTGCCTCTAGGAAAGCCAATGAGCAACCATACAGAAAGCAGCATTCTAGAGTCTTGCTTGTCTTGAAAGTTACCTGAGAGCTTTCACTACTTTGGGGCTGGTAGAGATGTGCAGCGAATGTGTTTTTCTGGCATTAAAGTACAGTGTTGGGCTGGCAAGAGGGCTCAGTGGGTAAAGCATTTGCTGCACTGGCTGTCACATGAATCTGTAATCTCAGAGTTCCTGTGGTGACATGGGAAGTGGAGATAGGAGAATCCCTGGAAACCTATGGGTCAGCTAGGCTGGCATGTACAGTAGCGAACAAACAAGATGGGAGGTAGGGAGTGATACCCATTCTTGCTTATCCCACTCCCATGCCATGACACTCGTGTGCCTATACTCCAGCACTTGAACATGTACAGATCACACACTCACATATCACACACACACACGCATATACACACCCATGATGTGAAATAATTTGTTGTGACTTTCACACCCTGTCCAGATTGTGTGTAAGCTCTGTTCCTAGCACTGTAACTATCTTAATACAATTTTACAGCCACTTCATGTCAAACATTCTTTCTCTATTGCCATTTTGCAGATGAAAAGTATGCCTAAGTTTTCAGTAAATACAAACCCTGATGAAGTCTTACAGCTAGCATGTGACAGGGCTAGGACTGGACCCCAGGGGTGCTGGAGCCAGACCTAGTTTTCTTATCTGTCTTATTTCGTATATTTTCACTTGAGATGACAAGTAAACTGGAATTTCTTTCTCTGTCTTTGTGCTGAGTGAGTTTCTCCCATTTTCTGTCTCTGAATTCCCAATACCTAACAGCGATAAGCTGTTGAAGGGCCATGGTTCCTCTGGGGACTGTATCATTATTTGGCTAGATGTATTTTACAGTTGACTGTGTGGCACCTGTCTGTGGGGAGAGGGAGAAAGTCATTGCATAGATTCATTGGTGGTGAGAACTGTGTCCATCTTAAAATGCAGAGGTATTGTTCTGTGAATGAAAGAAATATGTGACCCCCTAGGACTCCAAGTTCTTGGTCACTGGATGACTCAAACATACCTGTCATTTGACCAAAAGTCCCCTAAAGCTAAGCTTATGGTATCATTGATTCCATGAGGTGGAGTGTTTGTTAGAAGAGAGATACTAAATCTACTCACCAAACAAATACTTATCTATTCTGCATGAATAAAACATGCAACTGTCTCTGCTGTCAATGGAACCAACCCTTAACAGTCCTAAAGGGTCAAACATCACTTGACTTTTAAGTCCCTGTTCATCCTCATGTCTCAAAATGACTCCCAGAACCCAGCAGTACAGCCACATTGCAGGAAACATGGCGGCAGAAGGGCAAGTGTCGATTCAGTTCCTGGAACTACTGCCTGATAGCCCTTCTTAAGCATCATTGGCCAGATTGAGGGTGTAGCCAGTGCAGTTCATGGAAAGCTGAGTAACGTGGGTAGCAGTGTGGCTAAAGCTAGAAGAGGGGGAGACAGGTTAGCATTCTCAACCTGAAAATCTGCAGTGCTCTGAGAGCCAAAGCTTTTTGAGTGCTACTATGTCTTAAGTGAAAATCCACACTTGGCCTCTTCTGATGACTTGCCATCAAAAAGTGGGCTTAGCTCAAACTGTTATGTAAAATGACCACTAGTCTACATGTTAAGAAGCCCATGAACCATGGGTGGGTTTCATGTGCAGACTTGGTTCTGGCTCCAAAGTTTTTCATTATGTGTGTGTAAATGTTACAGAATTGGAAGACACCATGTGGCTTTCAAGCACCTTAGATAAGGGGTATATAACCATTGCATTATATGAATTGTCTTGACCAAATGCTGATTTTCCTTTTTGGAGCTACTGAGATTTCAATAGTACTGTACTCTACCCACATGTTCATTTGTTTACATATAAATATCTCATTGGCTAGATTCCATATGTAAGAGAATATACAGTTTTTTTCTGAGATTGCATGATCTCATGCAACACACACACACACACATACACACACACACACACACACACACACACACACTCCATTGATTCCTCTCCCAATACTTTTTAACTTTAGAGTTTTTGTTTGTTTGAAGAGACGAGTGATATTACATGTTTATTTTTCTTGTTCTAATTCTGTCATAGACTCTTTGATTTTGGTGATGGACAAGTGCATACAATATATTCTATACTGAAATTGTAAAATTTAACACGAAGCTTCAGAGCTTCTGTTCCAATTGCCTGTTCTAACTGGACAGATGTTCACTGAGGTATTGTGTAGACTTTGAATCTGGTTAAGTTCTGTTTTGTTTTTGTTTTTGTTTTCCACTTCCCATTTGTGGAATTCTAAGACATATCAAACGAACTTAAACTAGAGCCCAGGTGGACTGGCCTTTCTGAATCAGTTTTTAGGGTGAGTGCAGACTTATACTGCTTCGGTGGTGGCTTGATCCCAACTTTAAGTACCATCTGGACATGATGCCCTCCTTTTCATTCTTTGTTTCTTATAGCCTTTGTTACTTATTATCTTTTTCTTCACATTTCTGTTTCTAGTTTGGGTTAGATGCAAGAAAGTCTAGGTTCGCTTCCTGCCAGATTTCTAGGTTAAAGGATTGTTGCCTTAACTACCACAGTTCCAGTCAGAAATGGAACCCACTGTACTTTGTGCAGTACTGGCCCCTTTCTGACTCTGTGGCTGGAGGACTGATAGGCTGATTGCTTAGGTCTGCTTTGTTCATCCATTCATGAGCTAAAAGGAAGGGAGGCTGGATTTGCAAGGTAAAACCGCTGGCATGGGATGCTGAGTGGGCCATGCCTAATGGGTGGGCGCAGTAAGCCCTGATGGCTGCCTGTGAGGCTGCTTCCCTACAGCAGTGATACACCCATTCACCAAGCCTTATATTATAATGTGCACGTCCATCTGGGTTTCAATCTGCTGCCATAAGTTTTGGGTCTTTGTAGCTATATTCTAAGCATGCAACGATTGTTAAACTATTGTAATCTGAATCTTTAAAATATTCTTTAACTCCTTACAGTGTTGTGTAGACAACAGTGTGCTTTGTGACTGCGGCAGTGGTCTCTGAGTAGATATAGAATAACATCATGCCTTTAGAAAGCTCTTCTTCTTTCTTCTTTGCTTTTGTTGTTGCTGTTGTTTTCTTTAAGACAGGGTATCTCCATGTAGCTTTGGTTTTCCTGGAACTTGCTCTGTAGACCAGGCTGGCCTTGAACTCACAGAGATCCACCTGCCTCTGCCTCCCGAGTACTGGTATTAAAGTCATGTATCATTACTGCCTGGAGAAAATATTTTTGCCAATAGCTAGGCGTGAGTGAGAATACATATTAGACAGTGAACAAGAATTGGAGAGTGTAGGACTGAGAGATGACGTCAAGGTTAAAAGTGCTCCTGTAGAAGATCTGAGTTCATTTTCTAGAATTCAAGTCAGGTGGCTCACAATCACCTGTAATGTTATCTCGGGAGATCTAATACCTTTGGTCTTCACTTTGTAGTGTTGTTTAGGAGTTCCATCTCATGGAGTGGGCCTTAAGTCTAATTGAAAAAGTGTTGGTTACTCTCATAACATTGTGCCACTATTGCACCAGTGGGTCTCTACTTATAGTTCACAGCTGCATGAGACTGATGATTACTTTTCTTCTCTGGTACTGTATATAATCCTTTTTGGCACTACTAAGCTACTCAGTGAGGGTGAAGCTTCTAGTTGTGCACTAGCTCTGCTTCTCCATATTTGATGACATAAGTACATGATGCCTTTGAAAATGGGGTCCTACTGTCAGGTTGTGAAGTGTGACTGATCAGATTGGCAATAGCTTTTAATGTTAGTGGTGGGGCATCTGTGGGACACCTTTGGCCAATGACTCAAAAAGATGTAATCCAGTCCTGGTTCTGCCAAGAAAAATGAAATTTGTCAGGAGTGGTGGCAGCTGAGGCCACAGGAAGGGACCACATCTTGCCTAGAGGCTGGATTCCAGCTGCTGAACTGAGCACTTCAAAGTTCCCTCACTCAGTCCCCACAGTGTGTTTAGGGGTAGTTTCGGGTGACACTCAGAGAGGCTCCCCCATTAATGCTCACATTCCTCAGCAGCGGCTGAAGTCAAACTTGAGGCTACTCTGTGGCTTTCCACCTTGACGAACATGGAGCAAGACCTAGGCTTAGGGAATCTTTAGCTGCAGGGTCAGGGAGGTGTCAGCACATGTATAGCCCTGTTAGGCGTGGGAGGGGGCAGTGGTTCTTTCTGAGGGAGCAGTGTATACCTTCCCGTGCAGAACTAGATCAGAATCCAGCAGTCTAACTGGCAGCCCCTGAGAGAATTAATGTGGCCTGGGCTTTCTCTGTGGGGTGAGAAGCCAAGTGTTCTGACCACCTGGCATAACTATTTGTTGAATCAATGAACTTCACATAATCAGATTAAAAAGAATCATATTCATGGAGTTAGGATTATCCAGCTAGAGCTAAGGTTCCTGGGCCCAAGGATGAGCTCAGTCAGCTATTAAAATTAGATACACTTGGACATCTCTCCATGTATGTCATTAGTGGCTTTCTCCATAAGTCTTCATTTTTAAAAGGAGTCATTCTAGCCACATGGAATACTCCTTCCATGAACTCCATTCCTTGCTAACCCTTCCATACACTTTCACAAGTGGTGCTCCCTTGTCCTGCAAATAAAGCAAAATCTAGCTGTGTTTGTCTTTGTCTATAAGGTGATGGTTGTAGATTCAGTTATTTCTAAGAGAAGTGGACACTCAAAAGATGGTGAGCTAAGCAGAGAATCCGGTAGTCAGTCATGTCTCACAATGTAGACATACCCTATAGGGTGTGTGTGTGTGTATGTGTGTGTGTGTGTGTGTGTGTGTGTGTGTGTAGTTAACCAACCCCACTGCTTCAGTTGCATTACCCCTTTAAAAGCCTCTTAAATTGTCAATTAGCTGAGCTTTAGTCTATTTATATAAATATAGAATGTTTGCTATTCTTACGTTCATATGGTTTTCCTGTATTTGTATGGTTGTATTGTGTAGGTCAGTATTATTTCTTTCCTGATAGGCTATTATAGAAGATACTTTAAATAATCTTGTTATTGTGGTTAAAGTATGAAGCCTTAGTGGGCTTGCTAACTAGTAATTTTAATTTGTCTCTGGGACGCTTTGCTATTAATTGAAAGGATTTTCCCCCTGGGATTGCAGCTAGTGACTCCTCTTGTGCAGTTAATTAGCACGATTATGGCACAGCTCCTTTTGCTCCTACACAAAGGTTTGCTCTTGTTTTTATCAAAAGGATCATTCTCTCTGAGAATGCTGGGACCTGACAGGCTTTGAATAGTAAGACCGCTTATTTATTCTTAACTAGCCACCTCCCATCTTTTCTTGGCTTAGGAAGGTACATTTGAGTTTTGAGCTTCGAAGATGCACTCCAAAATGGGAATACATTTTCTTTGGATGCTCTTTTTAGCAGACCCTGTGCTTGTGAATAAGGTGGCTTTAGTTAACAGAGCAATCTCTTTGGAGCATTTTGATTGTGTGGATAAATGTGCAATGTTAAGATAATAAGCAAAGTATGGATGCTGCTCGCTCGGTGTTCCTTGTGTCTCTATAGGAAATGCGGGGGTAACAGTGGAAAAAAGATGGTTTATGTTTGGGGGCTGCTGATTGCCAGGAGAGCTGATTGCCTGGATTAGGTCACTCTGATCCCTTCCTGTAGCTGAAGTATTGTCTGGTAGATCTAGTCTTCTTTCTCGTTGCCTAGAGTGGAGTTGATCACTTGCATTTTCTTTAGTTACTGTCTATTGTATGTAATGCTACTGACAAAATACTTCGGCATTGTGATAGCTTAAAGGAGAAAAGCTAAGCGAAAGTTGATTTTGCCAAGTTTATCCCCACTCAGGCAAGTGTGGTTTTCCTAAACATTCCCTGCCTGGCGCTCTGCGGATTTGCACATGCATGCTGAGCTTGTAAGTCTGAATAGTCTGTAAATCCACTTGGGAATCTGACTTTATGGTTTATGCTCACTACATGCACTTCTTACTTGCTATTTCTTTTGCATTATTAAGGATATAAGGTAATATGTTATTGAATTTGTGTGTCATGATTTGCTTAATTAACTGTGGTCCTATTCGAAGAAAAAATCAGGCAACTAAGGATATTTTGGAATCTTTAAAAGCTTTAAAAGCTTTTTGTGTTCTGTAAATTCTTCCACTTTTGAGTTCTTTGGACAATAAAATGTTAAGGAACTTTTACAAGCAAAACCAAATAATTTACTTTTAGCTTTTGGATATAATTCTATTATAAATATATACAAAAATATAAATATATTATAAATTATATAATACAAATATGATTAAAGGATAATAATAATATACTATCATCATGCTTTTCTTGTCATGAACATTTTTTAAAAATTGGATATTAGATATTTTTCCACCTGGATTAAAATTTTTTTCTATTATACAATAGAAAACAGTTTTATTTTTATGGAAGTCAAGTGGCTATATGGTTAACTTTTGTGAGTTATTATAATTCACTGGACCAGTTTTCTGTATGGAAAATAAATACACTTCTGTGGTCTTTGGGGGATGACTAGAGAGTGTGATACAAATCTTTATCCTGTAGCTCATCTTGTCACTTGTGCAGCCTTTTTGTCATCGGGTTGTTCACAGCACTGGCCAGGGCCCTCAGGATGTTTGTTTCTGGTAGGAAGGTAAACACAGTTCAGGGGTTTGCACTCCCGAGGAAGGAGAAGCTCAGATGCATCCCCTGAAGCGTGATGGACTCAATGCTCATTTTTGTCTCTTTCCAGAAGGTAAAATCTTTCCTTATAAGCTCACCCAGGGATTTGAATAATTATAATGAAGTCCAACTCCCACCTTGGATAGTAATAATAAATATAATAATAGCCTCAACGTCTATTGGGGCGATGCTCGTTGTGCACGGGGATTGTGAGCATTGCTACAACATCAGTCCCTAGGAACGGATATGAATGGTGTGGTAGGTATTTAAATAAAATACCCCCACTTTTATAAATGGGTAAAAAGCCACTGTATATCTTTTCTAGATATGGAAAACTAGGCAGAAAGAGATTTATTATTTGTTCATATCACAGACTTGGCAAGATAAGCAACCCAAAGCCACACCTAGGGAAAATAGGAACTCTTGTATTCTTACCTACTGCCTGGCATTGAAGCACATTAGATGACGGTGAACAGAGGGAGTCCTCCGCCGTTAGAGGAAGACCTCACGGTAGACGTGCAGAACACCAAGGCCGTGGGAATGCCCAGATGACTCACAAGGAGAGACTCTCAAAGGAAACCAGGAAGAGCTGAGCTGTTACTCAGCTTCTCTTTTGTCTCTTGCCCAAAGTCAGGGGTAGGGGGTAGTGTCAACACCTGGGCCAGACCCTTCTTTTGTTAATGATTTATGTCACCGTTTGTCTTCAAAGGCTTTCCTGTAACAATACTTCCTTACTAGCAACCAAATTAGGCATCTTCAAGGAGTTCAGATGATATGTAGCAGTCATTGTTGGTTAGACTCAGCGATTTAAAAAAAACAAATCAAGTCATTGTTTTTAACTGTGGAGACTTGGGTGCCCCTGAGACAGAGAGCTTCTAGTTGATGCATATGGCGGCATTATATTCAGGGGTGATGAACCATGTGTGGCATAAAATGTCAAAAAGAAGTTAGTGGTTTGATAAAAATACCTACATGCAATCAGCCTGACTTGTTTTAACTCAACTCCTAATGACTAGAATCCTGCCACCTCTTGATTTTCAATTACATGGAGTGCCGTGCGGTGCCTTGATTATATTTGTGCAGACTCACCTCCTAGTTTGGTGGCATTTAGGCTACCCCGCAATGCAGGTGACAGGTCTCATCAGGATACTAAACGCTGTGTGCCTTCTGGTTTCCCCACAGCAGTTCCGCGGAGCATCCTGGGGCCTCCAAGCCTCCGTTAAGCTCCTCCAGTATGACATCACGCATCTTGCTACGCCAGCAACTCATGCGTGAGCAGATGCAGGAGCAGGAGCGCAGGGAGCAGCAGCAGAAGCTGCAAGCAGCCCAGTTCATGCAACAGAGAGTGGCCGTGAGTCAGACGCCAGCCATAAACGTGAGCGTGCCCACCACCCTTCCCTCTGCCACCCAGGTGCCGATGGAAGTCCTTAAGGTATGTGAGCGGTTGCCCTTGTGTTTGGACCAAGCCTGTCCCCTTCTCCACACCGTAGGTGTCGCATTCACTGGACTGTGTCTTTGCTTGTATTTGCTGTTAGTCTTGTTTCTAAGCATCACTTCCAGAGGCTGTTACGATGCTTTGGATGTTAAAAGAAGGATTTGAACTAAGTCTAAATATTATGGCAACCTATGAGCCATGGGAATGGTCAATGTTTCCATGATCAATTCCAAAAGGGATCTGGTGTTCATTATAACGAAGAACATTTCTCTGTCTTTCTTTTGGAAATGGTTTTAAGCATACGAGTCACCTGAAAGAGGGTTATTCTAGAAACTTGTGGGTATGTTTTCATAAATGCACTCCAGGGCCACCCTTTAACTTTGCTCTTCAGTTAACAAATCCTGCTGTCCCTAGAAGCTAATTGTTTTAGAAAGTCTCTTCAGAAAGAGAACTGTGGTCAAGCGGTCGGTCTGTGCCTTAATAACCAGACTTCATAATCCTTTTACTGAAGCGAGCTGTCTGCCCTGGGTTTCTTTGATTTCTTGCTAGAGTGGAAACTGCAGGAGCTTGTTAACATCCTTCTCTCAGGGACACATAGCTTCCTAATTACTAGAGGGCGCTGGAGCAAGTCTACGTGGAGCGCTCTATCTCACACATTGTCTTCCACGCCACACTGGGAGTTGCCTTGTTTCATAAACATTTCAATTCATAAATATGACCAGTTCAAGAAAGACTAGAAGTAGGGAAACATTTTTACTTTTTATTACTTTTTACCCATTCACCTAATTGATTCATTCTGAAGAGGCAGTGTTCCTGTTCATTAAGCAATGTGACTGCACATTCATTGTTGGTCTTTGCTTTTACCCTTGTGTTCAGAAAAAAAAGAACCCATCCATCTCCTCTACTTAAAGTTTATTATTAAAGTAAACAGGAATGATGTGCTACACTCAGGATCTATCTAGGAACCCTTCCATGGGAAAAGGAATTCTTTGAAATCCAACTATAAAGCAGTATATAGTTATATACAAAAACTAAAATTTAATGAGGCTGTTGGGGAACTCTTTGATAGTGAAACCAGTTGAAATTTTGCTGAAGCAAAAATTAATCAACTAGTTTAGCATAAATTTTTCTTTAATATAACTGAAAATCTGAAATTGCCCCAACTGTGACTCTCTTATTCTTTTACCATCCCCTGTCAAGTCAAAACTTTTGGCTGTAGAAACTACACATGCAATATCTCTGTTCTGCTTGAGAACTGATAGTTCCTATTTATGTTGTAGCAGATATAATATTTAATTATATAACATATACATTTTCTGTTTGCAAGTGTCATGATCATGTTGTATATACTTTACTAAATATTGTGACTTTTGTAATAACATGATGTTGAGAAGTGTATCTGTTTTATTCACCATAATCTTACTTTTTTAAAAAAAACTAAAAAGCAAATTTTAGAGGCAGTGATATGGATTTGAGCATAGTGGTTTACATTCAATTTGAATGTAATGCTTACTATTGCATTGATGTATATTAAATTGAAATCGATTTTCCTATGAGTGCTTATATTAGGTGGTAGATTATTTGCCACAAAATGAATGTGTGGAAACATCATTTCAATAGTGCCCTAAAATTTACATAATCTCTGAATGCTTAGAATGTTACTTTCTAGCCTTTTTCCAACTAAAATCTACATTAAGTAATTTGAGTAATTTATGATTTTCTTTTATACTCTGCTTAACCTGGTAACACTGGATTGCACCGCAGTCTCCCCACAACTAAAGAGTACCAGAAAAATGCCCGACCTTCAAGCCAAAATGAGTTGTTAAAGCTAGAAGACATGGCCCGGCCAAAAGCGCCACTGGTTGACTTTTTCTATTGCGCTCAACAGTTATTGCCTGTCCTTAACTCAGTGTATTTCTCCTCCGGGCTGTCTGTGAGGATCAACTGTGTCCCATGAGTGAGAAGGACTCGCAGGCCTTACAGTCTGTAGGGAGCTGACCACCATTTATACAAGATTAGGTGCTTTTAAGTCAAAGACCAAATGAAGACGGGATTTCATTTATCTGAGGTAACAGTGTAGGACACTCAACATAAATGTTAAGGCCTGCTTCCTGTTGGTGATTCTTTGAGCAATGTTTGACTTCACACTTTAGGAAAATAGCTTCCTAAGCTTGGAGAATGGAAATACTGGATGAAGTGCTTCATAGGAGGAAACACAGCACCACTCTCGTCTCCTTTTCTCTTTTGTGACTTTTCAATCATATAACACAGTGTCGTGAAGTAAATGGTAACAGAGATACAGTTGATTTGTTTAACCTTGAACAATTTTCAGGGATATATATTGTCAAAACATTAGTAATGCAAGTGTGGGCAAATTGTATGCATTCTAATGTGATGTATTAAATCAAACACGTTTTTCTGACAGTATAGCCTTTGCAAATTATTGATTTGGTTTTTAAAGTTTTAAGTGGCAGAGTCAGTACATACTCAGTTCTCAGTGAAGGTAGACCAGGGCAGAGGTCTCAGTGCTCCTTAAGTCTCTCCATTTTCCAGCGTGTTTGTAAGAACACGCTGGAAGAAAGGCCAAAGTTTAATATTCATATATGCACAAAGCCCTGTCACCAGGAACCCACTATCAGTGGATTGTACTACCCATTTTGACGAGTGAAATCAGTGTTTTCAGGCTAATCCCTTTCTCTGGCAACATCTTACTTAAACTACAGAGCTCTGTGAAGCATGTTTAAAAATTGTTGACATCTGAAAACTTAGGACTCTTTGGAATTTGTGTCAGAGAACGAAAATTCCCATCGTTTCTTCATCAGTACATGGTCACTGTTCATGAGGGATAGCCTCTGTATTCTATATTAATTTCATTAACTTGGAGGTATTTTTCCCTTGGGTTGATTTTCACATTGGATGGCATGGGATTGTGGGTCTTATTGCAGGTATTTGCACATGCATTAAGTGTTGACTTGGTTTCTTAAGAATAAGCTTAACCATGTGGGATGGTAACTCAAGGATGTTTCTTTGCCATAAATAGTGACATTAGGGGTGCAGAATAGAGTTTCCACAGTTGTGAGCATATCTTTTGCTTCAAGTTATGAGTCTAAAAAAATTGCTAAAAACTGTTTATGGAGCATTGTCTTCTATAGGTGGAATTGTCTGCAGGTGGGCCATACAGAGCTGAGAACTGAACTCGATGTAAACAGAGTCAGAGACTCCAGGGCTGGACCTTTAGTCATGACAGTCTCACAGCCACAGAAGCATCACAGTCCTGACTAGGGACTGTGCTTGCTCACACACTCACTGAGCCTCTCCTGTCACGGGCTCATTTCTCTATCTGTAATTGATTATTAGAGCAGCTGCTAGCATGATCTGAGACTGTCAAATTCTTCACTTTAATTCCCTGGTATCTTCCCCACAGATGTAGGCAGCATGGAACAAAATAGGAGTTTATAGTTTGTGTTCATCTCTCTGTTGGGAAACTTGTAGCTCCCTGTCCCGACTCCTTCTCTTCTTTCTGTTAAAGAATCTAAAGGCTAGCTGTTCTTTCTGTTGTACATTAAATTTTGCCTTTTCTATTGTGGAGAAAGTGTTACTAGATGAAAAAGAATTCTTTTGATACATTATTGCTTTAATATATTATTTAGTTTAAAGGAATTTATTTTTAAATATTTCTGGTTTTCCAGATCATTTCAGCAATTGGGCAAATTACTTCCCAATTAAAAATAATGTTTTCTGTTCATCAAACACAGCCATGCATTTTGCAGGACCTTGTATGTTGTAAACTATATTAACCTGACCTTTTGTGAGAGAGGGGGTGGTTATCTCATCAACACTCTATGAATTTAAGTATAAACTCCAATAAGTGCTAGTGACAGACTCTAATGTGTTGTGTGTGCTGGACAAACATATTAAGTACACCCCAAACTTGACATTGGTTCCTGATTTATTTAGCTGGAATTGGTGAATCTGAATCTCATCACAGTGGATGTTAAGGGCAGGAAAGACGTGGTGTCTCTCAGGTCCGCTTGCCTTGGTCTCCTGAGTTGGAGTCCAGGCTGTCCCCAGAGGATATGACCTGCTATATCTGAGCTAGCTTCTGATTTCTTGCTCATACCTTTAAGCTGCCAGTCAGTGTGGCATACATAGTCAGTAAACCTCAATTTCAGAGAGTTTCATAAATAGTGGTGTCTTTCTGATTTTGTATAAAACTATATGTCTTCAAGACCACGCCATTATTTAGAGGGAGAAGGGGAACCTGCTTCCTTCTAGAAACAACCCTTCCTCCCCTGCAGAGTTGACTTCCCTGGAAACTCTTAGACTTGTCCATTGTCACCCAGAAGGTAATTTTTCCAATTTAAAAAACCCACTCAGTGACTTTTGGAAATTGTAGGCCATGCTTGTTTGCTTTCAACCAATTTTCCACAGCGGGAGGTAAAAATCCACCAGGAATCCATTGCATCTATAAGTTGCCTTGCTTCCTGCAGGAATGCCTTTTTATCATTTTTCCATTTCCAGCTCCACCAGTGCCTTTCACAGGAGCATAGCTTACAGAAATGCGATTGGCAGTGCTGGGCATGTTAGGCATGACCCTGTGTGTATTTCCTCTATATTTGTCTCTGCTTTTGACTCCTCCCAACCCCCAGCTCTTCTCTGGGCCAACCAGAGACTCTCACTTTGTCTCCACAACCACCAATTGATGGCTCTGGCATGCTCAAGTGCCAGCTTGCCTGGCAGCACCTGGGAGTCCTTCATGTTACTTGGAAACGCTGTGAATAAGGAGTTGCTAATGCCATGGCTAGCTCAAGAAGTTGTTTCACTGATCTGCCTTAAACAGCACAGTCCCACTTAGCACTGGCTCAAAGGGGCAGGAAGTTCAGTGAATACTTAGGTCCAATTCTACCTAGTCTCTGCCTCCACTGCTTTTATGAGAGCTAACTAGCAATTTAGTGTTTTCTGGACAAGGCCCTCCCTGTTCACATTTGTTGTATAAGGATTATACAACAATAGTAATTACATTGTTATCCATAACAAAATATCTAGACTTAACAATTAATTTTATTTTTCTCAAAATACCAAAACATCTCAGCTTTAGTTGCACTTTACTTGGTGATGTCGGCCAAAAATAAAATGGGAAGGGATTCTCCTTTTATGAATTCAAAGCCAGTTTTTTGTTTGATTGTTTGTTTTTGTTTTTTGTTTTTTTAATGTGACCAGGGGTTTTATTTGGCAAAGGGTTTCAATAGAATCTTGGATTTCTCCTTGGTTTCTTCAAATTGAGGCTGGCTTAGAATCTTGGATTTCTCCTTGGTTTCTTCAAATTGAGGCTGGCTGGGGGTAGCTGTGCATGATGGATATGGGCACCATACAACAGCCCACCGTCTCCATGAGCGACTTGGAGTCCCTGGAGGCATCTTGTGTGAAATGAGGTACCAGCTTGATGTTTCTCATGTTATTGTGTGTCAAAGAAAGGCACAGTCTGCTTCTATCTATCTAAAGCCCCCACTAGTTTGGGTAAGGACAATATTGTAAGGAAGATAGAAGGGATGGGACTCAGGGTGAGGGCCAGCACTGGGATGGGCTGTGGGCTGTTAGTTTAATGAACTCTGCACTGTGATTTCCCTTTAATGGGATATTTTCTGGAGATCATACATTCTCAACAAGGGTAGCATCATATCATTAATGGAAACAAAACGGATTCTTGGAGAGCAAAAATGTCTATGACTGAGGGATGGCTGTGTGGGTGAGAGTGCTTGAGTTGCATGCATGTGGACCTAAGTTCAAATCCCCAAGAGAACACACAGAAAGCTTGGAGTGGCTGTGTATGGCTTTGACACTCGGTGATGGGAGCAGAAATAGGAGGATCTGTGGACTTGCTGACTGGTTAGCCTCACTCCAGGTCAATAGACCCTGTCTGAAAAGAATAATGTAGAGCGATGAAGCAATACTCCCAACATCTTCTTCTCGCCTCCATGCATAGAACAGGTATGACATATGGCTTCCACATATGCACATCCACATCCACCACAAATATATGCATCACATTCCTACATCCCACACACACACACACACACACACAGAGAGAGAGAGAGAGAGAGAGAGAGAGAGAGAGAGAGAGAGAGAGAGAGAGAGAGAGAGAGAGAGAGAGAGAGAGACCACAGTTGTTTGTAGCCCTCCGAAGCTCCAATGCACAGCTAGGAAAGCAGCGTTAGTGTGTCTATTGATGTTTTGGGAAGTTGGAAACAAAGAAGAGGCCATGAGCAGAACAGCAGAAAGGTCTCAGAGGCACACTAATGAGGAAAGGTTGAAGGACATTGCTGCTGAGTCTTCAGAATCTCCCTGTTGTGCTCTGAGAACATTTGTCAGGATTCCTGTAGATGTGGCTTCTGCTTTCTGCCTGGGCCTTGCCTCCCCAGAACCCTCAGTAGAATAACACTCATTTTTTTTTAGCATGGAACCCTGGTACTGATTAACTTGCTCCTATTTTCATTCAGTGAGGCTGTCGTTAGCACCCCTGTTTCACAGATGCATGGGCAGGCATGGAGGGGTTAGATAGGTTTGGTAAAGTCATAAAAGTCCGAGGTCTTATCAGGATCTGAGCCCAGTCAGTTGGCTTCCTGGCCCACTTGTATAGCTTGTATTTTTCCTAGAGTGAGTAACCTGAGAAGCTCCTAGAGAAGATAGCCATGCTTAGCCCCTCAAATGATGTGGGGACATATGAGCCGATAGCACATGCTTAGCATAGAGCTTCTGGCTATGGCTTGTTATAAGAAATGGCTATGTTTGTAGTGCTTGCTTTGACAACTCGGAGGGACGGCAAGACAGTGTCACTGAATTCTGGAACTGATGTTGGCTACATTTGGTGACAGGTTGAAACCTTGGCATATTTTAGCTCATTATTCTCTTATAGGATTAGCCCAGGTAAGGAAGCAGGCGTATGGAGATTGTTTCTGGTCTACTTGGTAAGCCCCATCCTATGCTTTCTATTCTGCCCTCACCCCTAGCCTAGGCATGTCTCGATGGCCACCAGAAACAGTGCTTTAGGGGAAGATGGGAAGCCAGGGAGAAGTAACAGTGGAATCTCCTGGGCTCAACAGAAAGCTACTTGATCTTCACTTGGGATTAGTCAGGACAATTCCCTTTCCTAGTCTCTAAGACACAGGAGATGGGGGAACTGATGGTGTTCTTGCTGCATTAGAATTCTGACCATGATGATACTTTTCAGTTTAGTGATAGTTGTCATTATGGGTGAAAAAACCATGTAACGGGGGTTTCTTATAACAACATCTGAAAATCTAAAGCCAGGATCACTTATGTCATAAAGGTCTCAATGGCTCAGCCTAACCCAGTTCAGGTGCTTTATCTGTCTGCATAATCAACAATACCTCTGTGTGGTTCTAAATGGTTTTCCTTTACCCCACATAGGAATGTTCCCCTGAAGTTATGGTTCCATTGATGCTGTTTTGTTTTGTTTCCAGACAGGGTTTCTGTGTGTAGCTTTGGCTGTCCTGGACTCACTTTGTGGATCAGGCTGGCCTCAAACTCACAGAGATCCACCTGCCTCTGCCTCCTGGAGGGTGCGGGGACTGATGGCTTGTGCTACCCCGCCCGACTCACAGTTCCATTTTTTGATGTTGTCCTCTTCCCTCATCCCCTCCCTTCAGTACCAGAACTTTTGGTGTTGCTTTAGCACTTAAAATCAGAGCTTGAGATCTGCTTGTTTTTTCTATTTGCTTTTACGTGACTGTCAGCTGTAGTAATGATTGTGTTACTGCATGGAAGGTCAGACCCTTCACAAGTGTTGCCTGTTTCATCTCAGTTAAAGAAAGAATAAGCTTGAAAGACTGCAGACGGATGTGAGTATGCTTCAGAACAAGAGAGAATATGGACACGTGTAAGCAAAATCTAAATTTAACTTCACCCTACCAAAATAAATGGCTGGAATTTGTGTTAAGAATATGTAAATTAGTACAGAGGTTTTGCTCAAGGTTATATCGGCGATCAGTACAAGAATATTGGCTTCCGCCCCAAATATGTCTCTTTCTATTGCCATTTTGAGTATCAGCCTGGACTCGAAAGTTGTAGCATCCCACAGAGCATCTCCCAGCTTTTCACATTGTGCTTATAGTGCCGTGACTATGTGAGAAGATGGAGAGAAAGCACATAAACCAGGGTGCAGTTAACACGGAGTGTTCTAGAGAGATCATTGCTTTAACCACTGCTTTTAAAGTTGATAATACCTGGAGGGGAGTGAGGGTTGCTGGCGAGGTGAATCAGTGCATATACTGGCTGCTCTTCCAGAGTCTTGAGTTCATTCACAGCAACCACATGGTGGCTCACAATCATCTATAACAGGGTCTGATGCCCTCTTCTGGCATGCAGGTATATATGTAGATAGAGCACTGTATACATAAATTAAAAAAAAAATGATAATACCAGAATATGGTCCAGATAAGTCAAAGGCAGATTGTTCTTCCTGGAGATCTTCGGGATGTTGCTGGGATTGGAGGCAATGCTAGTAAAAGCTCTGTTACTATTTTCCTTTAAGTTAGATCTTGGGTCTTTGGGTGCTAGAATAATAGCCAGTGGATAAAGTGCTTGCCTTGCAAGCATTGGAACCTGAACTTGATCCCTGGCCCCAGGCCTGCAATCTCAGCTCTGGGAGGCAGAGATAGGAAGATCACTGGAGCCACATACCAGCCAGCCCAGCTGATTTGGTGAGTTCCAGGTCCAGGAGAGACCCTGTTTCAAAATATAAGGTGTAGATTGACAGGGAGGACCACTGATGTCAACCTCGAGCTTCCACATTTGTACACATGTGCGCGCGCGCGCGCGCACACACACACACACACACACATACACACACACACCACAAAACCTAGTCCTTATGTAACTCAAGTGTGTCTTTAGTGCATTTTGCCTAAGAGTTTAGTGAATTCCTGTTCACCTACAACTTTCTGAGGCGCACACTGTGTCTGAGGTGGGGTCATCAGAGTCACAGACACCACACAGGTCTTGCAGGTCTCCTAGAAGCAAGATAAAAAGGTTCAGGGACTCCGGCCATTAAAAACAAGCAAAAGGAATCTCATCACCCAGTTGTGACTAAGTTAAGAGTTATAAAGAGACCTAAAATAAAAGGTGCAGTTCGCTTTGCCCCTCCCTCACCAATGGCATACAGGCACACATAACTTTGTTGTAATCTCCCCTGTTGGCCCTGGTTTTTATATAATTAAAATTTAGAGGCTGGAAATTTTGTTGAGACTTAATTAGAAGTGACAAACCAGAGACATTCCTGCCAGTTAGGAAAGGCTTAACGAGTGCTTATTGGCTAGCTTACAAATATGTAACATTTTTCACACTGCCTAAAGGTGACAAGATCAGCTCTGTTTTTCTAGTGAACTAGTAAAAATTAGATTAATAAGTGCCAGGCAAAGAACCTTTTCTTTTGTCTTTATCCCCCGCCCTCCAAAGAAATCTTACCTTTGAGTACTTCTGGCTGTGGAGATTGGCGCCTTAATTAGCCACGAGTTCCTTTTACCTCCTGGGAAATAAGTACAGGCTAAAACTGGGGATCAAGACACAGACGTACATTAACTTAGCACACGCCGCCAAGTAATTCATCAAGGAATGTTGGTAATTAGTCCTGCCTCTTTCAACTCTTGGCTTATTTTATAAAACTGGTTGATTTAAAATAATGCCTGCTGATGTATTACCCACACGTTTCAAAACGGGGACTTGGCTCCTCAACAAAAGCGAAATTGTGCAGGGAGGGAAATGTGCCCTCTTGGTTTTGTGTTTTCACAGACTCTGAAGGTCCATCAATGTCACCTATTAACTTGGTTGCACTTTCTTTTTTATCCCATTCAGCATTTTACAGGACCTTCTCTTTTTGCCTTGATGGAAAGAATGGGGGGACAGACTTAAAAAATAAAATAAAATGCAAGCTCCTGGGGGTGGGGAGCTTGGATGTAAGGAGCTTGTCAAAGTGTGTCACCTCAGTGTGGTTTGATGGAATTTAATTTGGATCCTTCATCTGGTGCACGCTGCAGAAATGATCGTCTTGAATTGTTAAATGCTTACTGATATTTATGGCAGACAGATTAACCTCAAAAGACTGAGTTTCTGGGGTGCATAAGACCTTGTGACTACAGCTTCATAGCATGTGTAGTTAGCTGTTTTAGAAGTAGTAACCCAGATGTCAAATTCCCACGCTAAGTGATGTATTTACCTTTATGCTTTGAGATGTGGCAACATCACAGCTGCTCTTGAAAATCCGGTGTTAGCCTGAGCCCAGTAAGACACCAAGTGACCTTGGGCATGGTTGTTTTTCTCCCTGGACCTTGGTATCCTCATCTGTAAACTAAGGGCAATAAAGTCTGCTCTAGGGCAGGGTATCTTGAGTGGTAAATGAAAGGATGCTCCCAGGAAGTACCACTCATCAAGTGACATGTGAGCCAAGCTTTGACTTCAAATCCTTGAGTACTCACATGAAAGAACAATAAGAAACAGACAAAATTAATTTCAATGTATTTAACATTACCCAGTATATCTAGATTGTTATTATTTCAGTCTGTGCTATGAGAATTATCTACAAAACTTTAATTTTTTTCCTAGTTAAGTCTTTGTCTTGAGCCTCACATCATCCTCAGATTTGGGTACGTAGTTCACGTCTCCCACATGTTGCAGTTTGGAGACAAAATTTCATCAGAATGACCTGACCTGGGTTTGGATCTCGTAACATTTACACTCAAAAGAGTCTATTCATTTGCCAAAGTTGTTTTAATCCTGTTTAAAAGATTTCCAGTAACTGGCTTGGGGAGATGGTTTAGTGGGCAGAGTGTCATGCAAAGGTGAAAAACCAGAGTGAATTTTAATTCACAGAACCTATCAGAAGCCAGACAACGTAGCATACATCTATAATCCCAGTGCTTTTATAGGGAGATTGAGGTAGAGAACACAACCCCAGGGAAGTCATAGATCAGATAACCTGCCAGTCAACCACAGGAACCCCTATTTGAAGAAAAGTGAGAAAGTGAGAAGCAAGAGTTGAGGCTTTCCTCTGAGTCTGTACATGCGTGGTACATGCACACACCTGAAGTCACTCACTTGAACATACACACACGCACACACACACTCA